>NC_073311.1:31459889-31799056 GCF_027595985.1 Sorex araneus
AGCAGCAATAATATGCACAACGGTAGGAAGTATTTTCTCCCACCAACCTAAAATCCATGCATTACAAGACTGTATCTTGATCTGTAGGTATTTTGGCTGCACTAATCTGAGAAAATTTGTTTTTAATGTCACTACAAATTAAGAGTGGATTCATACAATAGACAAGTACACTTGCTTGTGAGTCAAAGAGTATGAGTCCAATAAAAGACTGAACACACACATAAACTCACCTTCATTGGGAGATGTTTTCAACCTGGTACAAATGCCATAGACATCTCCGTAGCTTTCCTGGATTTTCCGTAACGCATCTGTAGACCTGAGCTCCATGAGAGCCCGCAGCTCGGCAAGCGTAATCCCAAAGTCGCCATCATGATTAGCTTCTTTCAAAGAGTTTTTTACTCCACCATATGCAACGGAGTTATTTGCCATGTCGCCCATTACAAGTATAATTTATTAGGAGGAAAATGTTTCCCAAAAGACTGTAATCTTCACTTGATATGTTTCCAAGATGAAAATCTTTTAAATAAGAAAATCTCTCTTAAACCAAACACTCATCGTATGACTTTACAAAGCAGCGTCAGCATCATTTCCCAGAGAAGTATCTTGACCTTTGGCCCATGACTAGTTTCTTCATATCAATCATGAGATGTACACATCTGTAAGAAGAAAATATATATATAAAAAAAAAAAGGTTAATAAAATTCATCCAAAGACAATTATTCAGTACTTTTTATTTCTTTTTTCAGTTTTTGGTCGACATCCAGTAGTGCTCTAGGGCTATTCCTGGCATGATGTTCAATAGTGACCCTGGTGTTATAGGGATACAACCAGGGTTGGCCTCAGGCAAGGCAAGTGCCTTATCTTCTGTAAATGTATTGTATACAGTGTCATGGACTGGAGCGATAGCACAATGGATAGGGCGTTTGCCTTGCACGTGGCTGACCCAGGTTTGATTCCTCCAAGAGCCAGGCAAGAGCCAGGCAAGCTACAGAGAGTATCCCGCCCGCACGGCAGAGCCTGGCAAGCTTCCCTTGGCATTCGATATGCCAAAAACAGTAACAAGAAGTCTCACGTGGAGACGTTACTGGTGCCTGCTCGAGCAAATCGATGAACAATGGGACGACAGTGCTACAGACAGTGCATAAAATGTCACGAGATAGCCAAACTACACTAATTATAAAAGCACATTTAACTATAGTCAAATACTTTTAAAATGTTTTGCATGATGAAAGATCAAAGTCTAATTTCTTTAAGTCTAAATTATACCCTGTGACATTAGGTTTTACCATTAAATGAAACTACATTTTACACTACTGAATTTTATATTCTGCTCAGTATCTGTTTATATTAATAGTTATTATTAAGCACTTATGTTCCAAGCATTGTTTAGTTGCTTTATATTCTGACTTTCATGTAATCATCACAATTTAACCCATGAGGGGTCTTGACTCCTTGTTTTACTGAGAAGATTAAGTCTCAGAGTAACTGAAGAGTTTCTACATAGCTAACATGCCTGAGACGCATTAGCTGGGATGCCAGCATGTCCCTTCCACCACACTGGACAAGCGCTCTAGGCTTTTCACACAGAACAGACCCTGAGAGCAAAATGCAAACAAACCCGCTACTGCTCTGCCCTACAGCTGGTCTTAGGCACTGTCTCAACACCATCTTTAGACTTTTTTTTTTGAGTCACATTAAGGTAGTCTCAGGGGTCACACCCAGGGGAACCACCTGGACACGGTGCCTGGGATTCAACTCTGGTATTCTGCATGCTTTGAACCATCTCCAAGCTCGACATTTTTTGCTTTTTAAAATGGTCTTCTACAATGATCTTGTCACATGCTTTAGGCTCCCCAGACAAGCTATAAATCCAAAATAAAAAAATTTCTCTACTCTCTTGTTACTCTTTACTATACTCTTATTTTCTTTCTCTATTATCAAATATAATCTTGTTTGTTCATCTCTCTCCACCTATTCTGATGGCGAAGAACCCAGGTTTGCCCCCTATTGCATTCCAGAAGTTTGAACTGTGTGCTAGACTGAGAACCTAAACGGAGGGAGACATTTTCTTTTCAACAGCTCTGAGTCCGACTCTTACTGTAAACTAAACGTGAGTGCTCAATTGTTCTTTATCCATGTGTGTCTTTCAATCAACCCAAAGTCAATGTACCCAACACTGGATTCAGCTCATTTTTAGGTTCCCAAATCATCTAGGCTTTACAAAACTCTGTCATCTTTGATTTCACTTATCTCGGCTTCAGTCAGTTATTGTTTGGCTAATACACTCTTCAGAAAGTCTCTTCTTGGCATACCCCTTTTTCTCCCAGATTTTTAGACTTCCCTGTACAAATTATAACCACTATCTGCATGTCTCTCATTCTAGCACTCCCTTTATGCTGAACTGACCTGAGACTTATTCTTGGTTCTATGCTCAGGGATCACTCCTGGCCTGGCAGTGCTCAGGGAACCCTAAGGGGTGCTAAAGTCAGATCTGGGTCAGCTGCACGCAGGGCTAGCACCTTATCCACTGTACTATCTCTCTGGGCCCACGTTTCTTATACCTGAAACTTCATACGGAAAATCTTTATTTCTCTCACTGATGCAGTTGTTCAGTCTTTACTTTTGTTTATGATACAGTAGTTTGACCCTCTGCCCCTCTCGGAGGGCCTGGCAAGCTACTGAGAGTATCCCGCCTGCACAGCAGAGCCTGGCAAGCTACCCATGGCTTATATGATATGCCAAAAACAGTAACAACAAGTCTCACAATGGAGACGTTACAGGTGCCCGCTCCAGCAAATCAATGAGCAATGGGACGACAGTGACAGTGACTGTCATCTTTATTGCTGTTTCATGTGCAGTTCGTGCCATTTTATCTAAACACACAAAAGACAAATACTTATCAGTTGTTCAGGCCTATTTGGTATTCCAGGCTAAGCTATCTTGCCACTAGCTTCCTTTCTCCTTAAATGCCTCCTCCCCCATACCTAATAAATGTTTAATAACCATTAAACTAGAAATGATTAGTGACAAGTGCAATTAATCTTCAACAATTAAATTGCTATGAGAATGTTTGGAAATCATGGTGGGTCTCATGCTTCTGTAGACATTAATTCAGTGTGCATTAAAGTCAACTAGAGGTGCAGACAGTATAGTGGGTAAGACATCTGCCCTGTAAGCAGTGCCCCCCCTCCCCCCTCCATTCCGCTCCCTTCAACCCCGGGTTTGGTTCCTGGTACTCCATATGGTCCTCCAAATCCCGCCAGGAGAGATCCCTGAGCACAGAGGCAGGAATAAGCTTTGAGAACTGCTTCATGTGGTCCAACCTTGATTCCCTTCCCAAATTAAAAATATAATAATACTGATTCTGAGGCCAACCCCTTCAGGGTTAAGATTCAAATCTTCAAATCTAATGGACAGATTTTATAATTAGCTTTTCTAACATATTTTCTGGTGATAATGACTCCACTGTACTAGAAAACACACTGTGAGGACCGCTGGACAGTAGAATGGGCTGAAACACATGTTATCATTGGTTGACAATGATACAAAGACTGCATAAGCTTTAGGGGCACAACAGCACACAAAACACATTGACCACAGTATGTCCACCATCCAAGTACAGTACACCAATTGGAAGTTTGTTGGTTTTTTGCTTTTTGGGTCACACCTGGCTCTGCACTAGGAACCACTCCTGGCGGTGCTCAGGGGACCATATGGGATGCTGGGAATCGAACCTGGTCGGCCATGTGCAAGGCAAATGCCCTACCTGCTGTGCTATGACTCCAGCCCCCCAATTGGAAGTTTGTGTGTTTTCAACTTTCTCCTCCAACTCCCTTTTGTAAGCTGAATTTTGTTGTTGTCGTTTATGTTCCCTTGGTCTGTATCTTTGTACTCCACGTGAGTGAGATCCCTAGGCATTTGTCTCTATCCTTCTGACTTATTCTACTTAGCATGACTCTTTCCAGTTCTCTGTTGTCAGAAAAGGCAAGATTTCATATATCCTTATAAGCTGAGTAGTATCTTGCTGTGTGTACATTTTCTTTATCAAGTCATCTGGGCCTGGGAACCTGGGATGTTTCCAAATCTTGGCTATTGTGAATACTGCAGTAACAAAAGAGCATGTATGTATCTTTCAAGATTAGTTCCTCTGCATTTGGGTGGGGAGGGGTGTATAACTGTAGGAGTGGAACTGCTGAATCAGATGGCAGGTCTATTTTTTTTGCATTTTAAGAAATCTCCATACTGGTTTCCATACAGGCAGCACCAGTTTACACCCCGAACAAGAGTGAATTAAGGGTGTGCCTAGCTTTTGTCATGCTGTTCTCATCTGGTGTGAGGTGAAATCTCATTTTTATCTGCATTCTATTTTCCAGATAATGATCATTTTTCTATGTACCTTGTTGGCTATCCATATGCCTTTGAATTCATACCAACTGGTTAAAGATAGTTGATAATTAAAAAAAAAAGTGTGCTCATTTTGGGCTAAATTTTCATTTCATAGTTTTTATAAGATACTTTTTAATTCTTTCCTTTGTAAATTGTAATGTAATTTCTACATTACAAACCCTTAGGCTTCCTCAACTATTATTTTAATCATCTACTAAGGAAAAAAAGGGTTCCTTCCTACCAACATCAAATTATTGTAATAAGCCAACTTCAAAAACTGGAGAGTTAGAGAGTGGTTACTTGATAATATCTGTTTCCATTCCCAACAGTTTTTGGCATCTGAACATCACACCAGCCCTAAATATTATTTGAGAGAATAATTAGGATCCATAAGTCTGTGCTGAGGATGTGTGTCATCCTCTGGCTTCCATAAAGCAGAATTTTCCTCAATAACCAATTATTACTGAGGTACTGACCACTGAAATGAGCTGACTCAGATTTTCTGGGACTAACTAGACATACAGAGCTTCTTCACTTCGCTGCCATCTTTTGAGAGCCAGCTATCCGTAGACACACATTCTTGCCTGAATAATTAGGGGAAGACCCAGGAAAAGACCTATTGTTCAAACTACCTGGGATGTGAATAAATGTTTAGTTCTTGGTATAATATGAACCATATGATACTGACCCCCACCCCTCTATTGCAGTTTCTGTCAATAATCAAGGTATTAGTTTTTTCTTCCTACGTGCAAACCTTTGTCTTTTGACAGAACTAATGCAGAAGAAATGGGTGGAATATACTGGGTGCTCTTTAATTTCTCAACAATAATAATGCTTCCTAAAGTTATGATCTACAATTAGTCAAAAGCTATGTCTCTTCCACTGCATTATTATCACGAAGTATTCATGGTTATTAGGTTGAAACACAATTTCAAAGGAAAAAAGTCAAACAACAGCAAACACTATACAATTTTAAAAACACAATGGGAACTCAAGGGGCATTAGAGCAAATATTGATTGTTAGCCGATGGGCTCAGACACTTGAAAATAAAAGGTTTTTGTAAGATGTTTGTTAAATGGAAGCTGAGGTCCCTAAAGAGGGTAAAAGAAAACACATAGCAACTTATGCCTAGTGGCGTACAAAACATCCTAAAATCACTAGAAGCCACTGATCAAACCACAGTTGATGCTCATTGAGAAAAAAGAAAATGGCAGGGCAAAAAAAAATAGCTTAAGACTTCAAAAAGAGAAGTAAAGTGGATTCCAAATGAAGTATCAGTTTTACTCTGAATGAGCAGAGTCTGAAAAGGGGACCAGAGATGCTAGGGAAGCCTTAGCAATGAGTGGAGCTCAAGAAGAGAGAACTTTGTTCATCACATTTCAATTCCTGGGGCAGAGGGATAGCATGGAAGTCAGTTGCCTTGCATACAGTTGACCCCAATTCGATTTTCCAGCACCAGAGGGTTCCCCAAGCACGATCTGGTTAACAGTTCAGAGCTGCTCTGCCCCTGCCAGAGAATCCCTTCCAGACCAGCCAGGGAGGGTGCCGGCCCCGTCCCTCCACAATTTAATTCCTTTTACAAGGTTACACATCAGTGAAAGACTAGGTGGAAGTTTTTGAATAATGGTAACACTACAAGAAATATAGGGAGGTAGTTAAATAAATGATAGGATAAAATACAAAGCCAGATGAAATACTGGGCTCTATACAGGATTACAAAATTGTAAATGAGTGTGGGACAGTCTAGTAATTGTGCACGTACTTAGCAAAGACCTATAGGTGGCAAAGTGATAGAAAGGCCAACCTCATGAACACAAGACAGGAAACACGTGAACAAAACCCAGAGCGTTCTTCAATGAATGATGGGGTTTTCAATTACTGATTGTTCTAAACTTCTGTCAGTGACTTTAGGACAGAAGCTATCTCTGGCTGCACAGGACCTGAAGCTAGGTAAGTCAGCAACAATGTTAGACCAGAATCAGAATCCAGAAAGGCAGGTCCCTGGTGAGAGAATAAATTTAATTGGTACAAAAGTATGGTCTGCATTTAATTCCAAGAAACATAACTTAACAAACATGACTTATGAAATTGCAACAGTATATATTCAGAGAGAAAGGTTCAATATATCCAAAGCTCAATGTACATTAACTTATGGTAATTTGCTTGACTTCTCCCACCTCAAAGCTTTTTTGGGTCACAATGACAAGAATCTAACAGAGGTAACAGACAAATGAGTGTACTGTTTCAGAAATCTCTGTAAAATGCAGACACAGTTAACAGGACACACCTCCCTGTGTTATATATATGGAACAATCTGAACAGGCACTCAGTAAACATTAAATAAATTAGCTACTTTTGTTGTTCTGCAATTTTTACAATTTGCAAGCACCTTTTGTGACAATAACAACACAACCCCTCCCCCCCAAAAAAAATCTGAGGTGCAAGTCATTCTAGATAAGGAATGTTTAAAAAAAAATAATGGGACAAGATAGACACTACTGGGCTAGGTCATTTGCCTTGCATGCTGTTGCCTGTAGACTGATCCACCACACTCAAGAGTCAACCCTGAATACTGCCAGGAGTAATCCCAAAGCACAGAGCTACCAGGAGTAATAAACCCTGAGTACAGATGGGGTCTGGCCCCCAAAGTAAACAAACAACTAGACTTACAGGGGGAAAAAAGTCCTGATACGCTAATACAATGTTCTACTATAAAAAAAAAAAGCAGGCAATGAACTGAACACATTTTAAAAGAAGAAGAATGAAAGCACACTTTTTTTTGTAATAAATAACAGGCTTACTAACCTTTGCACTAGCCAACTATGAATTACCATGAAATACATACTCTAAAACAGTTAATAATAAAGAAGAGTTAAGAAAGTAGTCCATTGAAGAACGGGAAGAAATTTAGCCTCAGGAATAATGAATCATGATAGCCACTTTTAAACCTCTGAAATTTTACAGTGAAGAGACGAAATATCCTGTGGAGCATGGGAAGGCACAGCCAGGAAGAAATGAAAGCAAGTTGGCAGGTAGATTTTGGCTGAGGCAAAAATCTTGTAACACTACAAAACTGGAATGGGTTTGTAACTTCATGCTCTATCAACCTGTTTAGATCACACTAGGTCCCTAAATAATTGGCTGAGTGTACCTGGGACAAAAGATGTACACAAAATGTACAGGTTACACAAAATGAGGGTGCATTGAGTAGATCAATTAAGTCACTCCACAATATGAGTGGGCATGATCCAATACATTGAGGAAGTGAACAGAATTAAGAAGTTTAAAGGGAATCTGTACCCTGGCCTGACTGGGGAACAGGGGCACCAGTTTTCTCCTGTACTCAGAATTCAAATGACAACAATGGCTTCCCTAGTATTCTGGCTTTTAGACTCAAACTGAATTAAAGCACTTTCCTTGAAACTGAGTTTCCTTGAAATTCAGTTTTTAGATGGCATATTGTGGAATCTCTTCAGACTCTGTAACTGCCTGAGCAGATAATCATTCTCTCTCTCTCTCTCTCTCTCTCTCTCTCTTTCTCTCAACGTGAATGTCTATGTATGTATTTCACATACACAGGCACACACACAGTTATATTTTCTACTGACTGGTTTTGTTGACCTCTGGAAACTCCTAACACAAGTTCCTTGGTAAGTTAAAATTCCTTACCCTGGGGTTGATCAAACAAGATACTAATAGGACATGTAGGAGTACTCAATACCCGGAGATCCTCCTGTGTTGTTAAGCTTTAAAATCATATTTATTGCAAAAGATAATACCATGCATTCTACAAATTAAAGATATACGCAACTAATTTCCTATTCAGCACCCTATTCTCCACTATCTTGTGCTGCTCTAAAATAATTTAAAACATCAAGATTCCTTTTAGTTGAGAATACTCTGTATACAATGTACCCTAGAAAACAAAAATTATTTTTTCTTGTGTATATTGTCCAGTCGATAGTACAGCAGGTAGGGCGTTTCCCTTGCATTCGGCCAACCCGGGTTCGATTCCTCTGGACCTCTAGGAGAGCCAGGCAAACTACCGAGAGTATCCCACCTGCATGACAGCCTGGCGAGCTACCTATGGCGTATTTGATATGCCAAAAACAGGAGACATTACTGGTGCCTGCTCGAGCAAATCGATGAACAATGGGACAATGGGACTATGGTGCTACAGTGCCACAGTGTACATTGTACAAATTGTGAAAAGCTAACCTCACTGCAGCCATCGTAAAACAGGGCTGGAACAAGCCTCGGCAGAAAAACTATTTATTATCCCATCCTCTCCACATTGAGCCAGATCTGTGGACTGGACCAAACAGCCAACATTCCAAGAAATAAATTTTGAAAGGACTGATATAAACTAACCTGAAGTGAGCAGGAGGGTTTGGGCCACACCCAGCAGTGCTCAGGGGACCACACAGGGTACTGGGATGGAATGAGGTTCAGCCTCATGCAAGGCAAGCAGTCCTATGAGCTGTACTATCTTTCCGGCCCCAGATATAAATGAACTTTTAACTACTTTTACTTTTCTATTAACTGGGGCAAGGCGCAGGGGCTATATTCCTGGCGTGTGTTCAAGAGTGAGCCTTGGCAGTGCAGGGTTCGAAGAGGGGGCAAACGTCATGTCACTTTTATTTTGTGCACCGAACAATTACCTGCCTCACCCATTCCTTTACCATTCTTTCTTCCTTATTAAGAACGTTCCTGACTTTTTGTCCCTGGCTCGGGGCAATCTGGATTTCCAATACAAACCTGTGCCCCCTAAAGTACAGTTCTTGGATCCCAAGTTAATACACTCTGCCCTTTTTAATGACCTCTTGAATTTTCAGGTGAATAGAAAGATAGGATAGAGGTCAAAAACAGTCTAGTTGTGGGCATCTAGTCTTAGAAATTACATACTTTCAATTTTTACAGAAACTCATTATGAATCAAAAGTAATCTTAAAAAAAGTTCTTTTAAATTTTTATTAGTCTCTATTACTTTGTTATTTTGCTTTGCAACCATACCTGGCAGTACTCAGAGCTTACTCTAGCTCTGCGTTAGAGAAAACTCATTGCAGCATCCCTCAGGGCCATAAGCTGAGCTGGGGAGTGAACCAGAGTGTGCAAGGCAAGTGCCTTCTGCTCCCACTGTCCTGTCCTGGCCTGAGTCAAGTCTCCCTAAATGTCTTGTAAGTCGACTAGAGAAAGATTCTAAGTAATCTTAATGTTTTTCAAATCGCTGATTTAAATGAAATTCAAAAGTAGATATAGTCCTACCTAAATCTTAATTCTCCAATTTTCTAATATTTACACATTTAGTTACAACTTCAGTCTATGAGGTTACTTTCAGTTTCACATATTCTTCCCCCACAGAAATTGAACCAATTCTCTTAAGATTTGAAGAAATAGCTCAAAGAGCTCAATGAAATATTTTTCAACTTTCATCTGATACATCAAAATAATTTAAGAGCAGGTCAAATTTCTACTATTTGTTATTATGTCTCAATGTTTCTTAAAAATCAAAAATAATGTTTAAAGGGCTTAAATCTATTTCTAGTTCTATATAAGCAGGTATCATGGCCCTACCGTTTCAAATAAACAAATCCTCTAAAAATAGAATTCTTATTCACTTAAGAGAATAATTACTTCAAAATATCTAAATAAAAATTATTGACCATAAGCAAATTTTAACAAGCCATCACTGTTACAAAATAATCTTAAGAGTTTAGCAGTTGATAGGGACACAGGTGAAATTCAACTGCTTATATTACAGCCACAAGAATAATATATTCATAATCATCTACTTTCCCAAAGAATAAAGATATGTACAAAAAAGATAAACAAATAGAACTTACAAAGTCATTACATTAAAAAAAAGAGCGAAACTTGTATTATGGAATAAGTCCTAAAATGTGTATCAGAAAAATAACTGGCATTCTACTTTAAGCAGACATGGACACCCTGACTGTGAACGCACCCTCTGACTGACAAGAGAAAAATAGATTTGACGACAGTTGATTGGATAATTTAATAAACTATTGTCAAGAAACCTGTTTTGTAGGTTTTGTTCAATATAAAAATCGTGTGAATCACACACGATTTAGAAAAATACATGTGCGCGCGCCCACACACACACACACACACACACACACACACACACACACACTTCAATTTATTGTGTGGACAAACTAAACTGCTTTTTCTTAGTGTTGAGTGTTACTGGAATTTCACTGACAGCACTGTCTCATAAAAAAGAAATCCCCGCCCACTCCACTGCACTGTACCAGCAGTGAAAGCCTTAGTCTGATTACCCCAAAACTACCACCTTAAAAATGCCCCTTTAGGGTCCTCACAGTGTTAACACCTACAGTCAGGCCTAAATTTACACATCTCATACCAAAATCATGTTTAAAGATAAAAACCATGCTTTATTCATCTTTGCTCTCCAAATCATCTCTTATTATAGGCAGTTTCTGCAGAAAAAAAATACTGATTCATACCCTGAAAATTTTAAATCTTCTAAAAAAATAATTTTCAATAATGATAAAATCTGTTGCCTATTACTAAATACAAAAGTAAATGTTTTAAGACCTGACTCTAGTGGAAGAAAGAACAGAGAATACGTGAATCAGAATTGACACCTCAAGATTATGGTGGATTTGTTTTTTTTTCCCCAAAGAATTGTTTTGTTGTTTTTGTTGTTATACTTTATCTACAGATTTTGGCTTCTTTTGACTAGGACCCACAACAAACGGGTGTATTGCATCTCACTGTGAGTAAAGTGAAATGTTTGCTTTTCTCTTCTTTGTACCTTCAGTATGCTTTCTATGTTTCATGGCACTATGTTGGTTTGCATAAATCCAGATAAAAGTCTTTCCTCTCTGTAATAGGGTCTACCCCTCATGCAGACAGGAAAAACCAGTTGTGGGACCCCAGAGCCCTCTTCCAGGGAAACAGTCAAGGGACTTGTCTAAATGACAGGAGCAGGTATTTTTTAACAGGTACTGTTTTAAGTACCCTACAAACCTCAGGGCGATCCTAGAGGCAGGCCAGTTCAAGGAAAGACTGGAAATTTACCTCTGATATGGACAATGAGGCAAGATGGTGCTGATGCTACCCCAACCCCTCGTGTTCTCCTGAACCCGGCTCACCATCTCGCCTCAGACAGCGAGCGGCTCAGCAAACCAGGCATGGGACTCTAGGCATGATCCCTGCTAGAACTCTACACGTGATTCCTGCTGGACATCGCCTGCTGTTTTTGCAAGATTTGGACAGAATGCCCGAGTCTGGGGGTGATGCGGGCTGTGCAGACTGGCGGCACGATGGCTCCGACGCCGACCTCACCCCTCGTGCTCTCCCGAACCCGGCTCCCCATCTCGCCTAGCACGCCAGGCACGTGATCCCTGCTGGAACTCTGCGAATGATTCCTGACGGACATCCCTGGCTGTTTTGCAAGATTTGAACAGAATGGCATTGGCGGGGCATGGAGAAACTGCAGTGGCAGCTGCAACGTCACCACTTGCCCAGCTGGGTGAGTTGCAGTACGGTTGGCGGCAGTGCACGCAGTGGCTCATCCACTGTAGGTTGTTGTCAGCCAACTACCGGGCGACCTGGGGTTCGGCGCAGGTGTTCAACCTGGCACAGACCCTCTGTGATAGCGTCCTGCTCTGCCAGCTGCTCAACAACCTCTGGGTGCACTCCATCAACCTCAAGGAGACCAACCTGAGCTGCAGATGTCCCAGGTGCTGCCCAGAGACTCAGGCAGGTGCGTGTTTGTCAGTGTGCAGATCGTTACAACATGCCCGTTGACCAAAAGCTTAAATTCAGTAGACTGGGAACACCTGTAAAGGCAATTAGAGGCCGCCCCAAAAGCCTTCGTCCCTCTTGGAGAGCCTGGCAAGCTACCGAGAGTATCCCGCCCACACGGCAGAGCCTGGCAAGCTACCCGTGGTGTACTCGATATGCCAGAAACAGTAACAACGACAGTCCTCATTCCCCTGATTCTGAAAGAGCCCCCAATATGCCATCAGGTTACACTAGCACGGGACAGGGATGAATGGAGACATTACTGGCGCCTGCTCAAGCAAATCGATGAATAATGGGATGACAGTGATACAGTATTGTTGCTAAAGCATTCAGAAGAACCAAGTATAGCTTAGTTTTAATGGTAATCTAAACTCACATTTAAATTTTTTTAGTTACCTTTCAGAAATAAACAAAATGCAGGATAGTGCTATAGCACAGCAGGCACTTGCTTTACATGCAGCTGACCCAGGTTCAATCCCTGGCATTCCATATGGTTCCCTGAACCCATCTGGAGTGATCCTGAATGCAGAGGCAGCAATAAGCCCTGAGCACCATCAGATGTGGTCCCCAAACCAAATAAAAAATACAATAGTTCTTAGACTAGAAATAAAAATAGAATTTTTTAAGGGTGGGTAAAGAGTATTACATAATAAAAGTTATCAACAGGCTTTTGACTTTTAAATTAGATAAGCTATAAAGTAAGCATTATGTACAATTCTGACTTACTCATCTGAAAGGATTTATAAACACAGTCCTGTGTCCCTGTTGCATAGCTAGGCCTCTCTACTAAATAAGTTACTTTTTTACCAGATTATTCCAGAGGCAGACACGAAAAAACAATACTTTGAACAGCAAGTTACAGCTGCTACCAATGATAAATTCAGCATGACTACTTCAGCAAACCCCTCAGGATGGATGGGAAACAAGGAGATTAAAGAAGAGACTAATTTGTTCTTACATTATTATATATAATAGCTTTTATCATAAAGCTGTAATAATCTGTTTACCTGGGGTTCCCCAAAGAACTGAGACCAAGGATTTGTACACTATTTTTAATGCCAAGCAGAGTCCAGAATATAGTAGGTACTAAATGTCTATAGAATATAAATGTTTCTCCTCAAAACTTATGTTAAAAATAAGTTTTCAAAATGGATTTTACAACATCAAAATGACAACTGAATTAGATAACAAAATTAAACTTCATATCCCTAGGTATAAATAATGTGCTGTGTCTACAAGGTTAAAGGCAAATTCAAAGCAATTAAGTTGTTTTCAAACTATTCTAGTGTTCAAGATACAGAAACCTAACTTTTTTTTAGACCCTTCCTTCATACAGTGTTTCTCAAACCCTTTTTTCAAACCGTGGAATCCTTCCTACCTTGTTTTCATTGACCCAACCCACAGAAAGACGGTTTTGAAGAGTGTAGCTTAAAAAGGCATTTTGGGTTATCTAGTGAGTTATACCATGGCAGCTACACGGTAATGGTTTTAAACCACAGCATCCTAGACCCATGAGGCTATGTGAATACTAAATTTCAGGATTTCATAAAACTTGGAGGATACAATACTTTGTTTAAATAACTGGTCAGGGTTTACCTGCACTAAATTAAAATTGTGTTAAATATGGTTAAAAATTTAGCAATTAAATTTAAATAACGTAGCAAAAATCCTACCCAGTTTTTTTTTTTTAAAAAAAAGCCCATGTCACAAATAAATAAGTAGCTATTTCTCTCTAAAATGAGCTACTTCCACTTAATCTACTCACAGATCAATCTATTTTAATCTAACTTCTCTGGAACTGCACTGAAAATACTTCTGGTTTAGGTGGCAATGACCTAAATCTAGTGGATGCATTCAGTCCCTCTTACCTGAGGTACCAGCCAACCTTTGCTGCTAACCACTCCCTCCTTGAAATATTCTGCTGCCGTCATTTCTCTGACGCTGGACTCTTGTTCCCACTATAAGCCACCTCTGGCTGCTTGTTCTCACTTTCCACATCTTGAATAATTGTCTAGGGAGATCATGGGGAGGAGCTGGGTGACAACACCACTAGGATCACAATTGTTTTCGATCTGTTCTTCATCAGTGAGCATGGCATCAGATTATAGATAAGAGTAAAAATCTGTAAATTTTGGAGTTTTTTTTTTTTTTTTAACTCCATACATCAGAATTTCACAATTCAATGAAACTGGTCGAACCACACCGCAGCAATCTGGCTCAGGGAAAGTGTGAATAAAACCACCCAGTTTCCTCCTCATGGTCCCAAACACAGATCCTTTTTCCCGTTGCCTTTAGTCTACAAAGAAATATGTCAACCTAAAACAGAACAGATTCTCTAAATTGATGATTCAACCACCACTCCCGAGGGCTGAAAGACAATTTTCTCTAGCTTTAGAGAACTGTCATTTCCAGCAGATTATTTGTTTATGCCAACAAAATACTTAATGAAGCATACTCCATGATAAAATTTTAATGTGAGTGATTCCAAACACTGATAACATGACATTCACCAGAGATAATTCCTGCTTTACAGTTAAATCAGTTGAAATCACATCTGGTTCCAAATACTGATGATCACCTGTACCTCTGAAAAGGTTGTTCCACGCGGCGAGTGGGGGGAACGCTCAGTTTACCATAGCCAGAACAAATTCAAGTGTTACAGGTTAAAGAACATACTCGTTTATACTCAGCTATATATAAGTTGTACCTAACACAGAGCCGTAATTCTCAAACTTCAACATGAATCAGAATCAACTGAAGGGGTCCTTACAAAGACTGCTAAGACAGAAAGACAGCAAGAGGAGATGGAGCTCACGCTTTGCAAGCAGAGGCATGGGTCTGACGCCCAATGCTGAAGAGTCCTCCGATCTACCCCCATTCCCCCTGCACCCCCCCCCCCAAACCTACAATCAATTGCTGGGTGAGGCCAATGCAGGGCTCAGAGATGCTGAAACTTCTGGTCTGGAGAACTACTGCTAGAGATAAATGAGACTGTCACAGACTTTTGAGTAGGAAACAAATGTGAATTATCATCTTACTCCAATCTTGCCTGACAATAATACATGCAAATTACTCTTGGTTCTTTATTAGACTTTTCTTAATCTGCACAAATACTGACAGCGGACCATATTGTATTTCTAAAAACATTTTTGAGCTGGTTTGATTTTTAACAGAAGTATACTGACATTTTTCTACTTAAAACTATACTATATAAATCCTGTAAAGAAACGTGGAGACTCATTACTGCTACATTTTGAACATACATAAAATGATCTCAAATACCATTAAGAATTTTACTAAATTATCAAAGACATATAATTGAGATACCTACCTTTTCTTCTACTCTCCCCCAAATAAATCAGCTTAATTTTCTACATTACGGTTCTACTTAGGTATCTGAGAAACTGTCATCTTAACAGTAAACATCTCCTATAAAGCCAAAGCCTTTAAACAATCTCAAAAATAAGTTAATTTTATATAATTCTGCACAGCTTACCACTAAATCTAAAAACATATATCTCCAGTCAACTATGAGAACGAAATGTTCTATCATTTTCTAGTGTGACTGATTTTGAGAATTTCAACTACAGTCAAGAAAGATATTTCTAAATTAAAACAGTGTTTTTCCCCTTCTGTTCAGGAGCTAGGAGGCAATATGAACACTTGAATGTCACACCAGCTGCTCCATCAGCCTACTCAGTTCTTCAGAGCGCCTATGCTGTCAGGAGAACCGCCACTGAAATTCTTAAGGAAACAGGATGCTCATTATGTCACTGAAGGAGCTCACAAAAATAAAATTGACAATATTTAGGGAGGCATAATTCTTATCTGTAAATTTAACAAGAGCTTTTGGTTTTCTTCATTAAAAACTTTGTATCTCAAGACTTATGTTTAAACACCTGAGAACAGAACTACAGGCAGAAGAGACTTTTTTATTTCTCTAACTCCTTTTGCTTAATATAGTTTCATCATTGATGGGCTGTAATTTCCAACTGTGGTTACTAAAGAATAGCTCAGTAAATCAATACTTTTGTGAGGAAAACAACAACAACAACAAACCCAGAAGTATCCAGATGAAAAACAAGGTATATTTGAAGAAGATACAAGAGAGTGTTGAGAGTAGATAGTGATATACATTATAACCTTTCGAAATCTGTACTGCAAACCATAATGCCCAAAAGAAGAATGGAAGGTGGGGAGAGGGAGGGGGGTGAGAGGAGAAGACTGACTGGGGGACATTGGTGGGAAATGTACAGTGGTGAAGGGACAGGTGTAACATTACATGAATAGACATTTATGGACAACTTCGTAATTGTGACTCTCACTGTGATTCAATAAAAAGAAAAGAACACAAGAAAACAAATTTGGCTTACAGTTAAGTCACCAACAGGAGGGGATGTGTTAAACTGTAACTCACTCCATCACATCATGTTGACGGTCACTCAAACAAACTCTGGTTTCACAGTTTCTGACCTTCTTTCCTGACTTTGGTTTGTACTCTGGAACTGCCAGTGAAGGGCAGAGCCATATATTTACTAAAGTCATCACCGCTTAAAATTGTCCTACTTTCAACAATGACTCTCCAGTGCCAATCTCACTTCATTTTCTTTTCAATTACATGCAATCCTGTGTATACAACGCATGTTCTGATTGTCAAGCTCAAGTTCAGTAAACCAGTCAGAACTTCTGATCATTACTGCCCCTCCGAAAGAAAAAAAAAAAGTAACTTTCCAAGGGGCAGCAACTCCAGATTGTTCTTGCCCTTTTATCCTTCTACCTTACCCGTTTAGCAAATTAACTGGTCCTGAACAGACTTACCATCTACTCAGAAATGCTGAGTTCAGAAAGTGAAGGTGAGGCTGCTAAGCGAGAGGGCAGAGAGCACCAGGAATGGTGGTGGGTGGGATGTGACTGCTTACTCTGCAGAGGTGTAGACAAGCACTTCTGAAACAGAATACATGTAAGCCTGTGTTCAATGTTACCCCTCTTTAAAAAAGAGAGAAAAAAACAAAGGCTTCATCTGAATTTTTTTTTTCTTTTTGGGTCACACCCAGCAATGCTCAGAGGTTACTTCTGGCTCTGCACTCAGGAATTGCCCTTGGCGGTGCTCAGGGGACCATGTGGGATGCTGGGATTCTAACTCGGGTTGGCTTTGTGCAAGGCAAACACCCTACCCGAGGTGCTATCGCTCCAGCCCCTCGTCTCAATTTTTTTAATCAAGTAAGTTACCATGTCTGTTCACCCCCCACATTCCTACCCCATAGCTCCTTTTAATCAGATCTTAACGTTTCTTTCAAATCACGAACTCTGACTTTGACTTCGGTCACAGAGGTTCCTGGGCTTTTTATAGTGATTCAAGTCGGTGCTCACTTTTCTTAGTCCTCCTCCTCCTGGGTACTGCTGTATAATTTGACAGTGTTCTTCCCACGTCTGCTTTATCACTTCATTCTCAAAGGTCTCTAATCCTCTTCAGCCACATTATTTGGCTCTTTAAATCTTCCCACATCCTGGGACCTAACCACAGAGCTCTTTCTCTATAACCTCCCAGCATCTCATCATGACCTACATCTCTGGCCTTGATCAAGCTCCAAGTCCACAGTTTCAAGTATAAATTTGAATACTTGCAGTGCACCAAACCCCATCACCAATACTGTACTTAATCACTGCTCCTCCCAAACCTGCTGTCCTATTGTTTTCAATCTCGAACATATCTCAGTTATCCTTGGTCCAAAGTTCTTTCTTCAAAGAATGAATTTAAAGTTTAATGAGAAAAGCAAGTATAACAGCAAACACAATTATGTTGTGGAGAAAATGACGAGAGTCAGAGAAAACGCAAAGCATAAAACAATAGTTTTGTGACATCAATAAAGGCTATCTATCTTGTATACAACTAAACTGAAGGTGAGTGGAGCAGAATCTGGAAATGTTGAAAATAGAAAGGCATACTTGACGTCTGAGATACCTGAGCCTAGAATAAGCTGCAGTCCAGAAAAAAAAAAAAAAGCTAGTACTAGGATAAAAACACAGTAACTAGTTGTGCCTCTGGGGATTTCCTAAAAGTGGATCTTTTCTTCTCAAATACAACTTAAACCTCTAGAGGCTGGCTGCCACAACTTCAACTAAGAGACTGATCAACTGTGAAAATAAAAACAGGTTTGAAACTGTCATGTTTGAATGGTAATACATTAGTAATACTATTTAGTAATACTATTTAGGCCTGCAAGTCCCCACCAAAAATTTGGAGTAAAAATAAGCACATAGCTTAAACACATTATGATAACCCAAACTTCAGGATAATAGAGAAGGGACAAGACATCCATTTTCAAAGCTTCTGATTTCTTTTTTTTTTTTCCTGTTAATTTCTGATGTAGAAATAGCTTAATAAGACCAAACACAGGCTTGCAGCATCTTTTGGGAATTTCCTTTTGTATTCACTACAAAAAGTACAATAAAGGAAGTACGATGGAGTTCAGAAGAATTACCTTCCAGATGGTGATGGACACAGCCTTTCAGCTGTAAGCATCTCGCCCCCATTCAGGTCTTCAATAAAAGAGATGTTGAAAGAGTCAACAGTGGGTGTCAGGTAACAAGGCAGCAGCTACTAGGTTTAATATTGCTCTCAAACACCTCATGGCCTTTTGGGGAAAGTGGACAGGAGTGGGAGAAATGCTTCAAATAGCATCCTTGTGTTGTTTTTCACTCTCTGCCAACCTTCTCCTTCAAGGAACAGTTCAAGTGTCCTGGCGCGTGCTGGGAAAGCATGGGACAGAAGCACATGCTCTGCACGCAAGACACTGAAGTTCCATCCCTGGTGCTACATGGTACTTCCGAGCACTGCCGGGAGCAACAAACTGAGTACCAGAGAAAGTGGCACCAAAACAAAACTGCTATAGTACAGCCAGAGGTTCAATCCCTGGCACCACATATGATCCTCCAAACCCTGCCAGAAATGATTCCTGAGTGCAGAGCCAGGAATAAGCTTTGAGCATCACTGAGTGTGGCCCAGAAAATAAAAAAAGTAAAAGTCATAGTAAATTTAATTTTAATCTCAAAGCATGAAATGACTGTTTCTGTGCTCATTTTGAGCAACTACAACATTTAATGTGCACCATGGTTCCTTGTACACACAGCTTTCTTTCCCGTTCAACTACGAGCTATAAGGGTTAGGTGGTTTTGCTCATTTTTACTATCTCCTGACTGTCACTGTCATCCCGTTGCTCATCGATTTGTTCGAGCGGGCACCAGTAACGTCTCTCATTGTGAGACTTACTGTTACTGTTTTTGGCATATCCAATATGCCACAGGGAGCTTGCCAGGCTCTGCCGCGAAGGCACGATACTCTCGGTAGCTTGCCGGGCTCTCTGAGAGAGGCGAAGGAATCGAGCATGGGTCGGCCGCGTGAAAGGTGAACGCCCTACTGCTGTGCTATCACTCCAGCCCATCTCCTAACTACTTTTACAAAAACAGAACCTTGGCCTAGAGATCTTTAACTCAGGGCAGTTTAACTGGACATCAGACAATGTGCTAAATACCAGCACGATCCTTTAGAAAGACTATCTCAGTGCTTAAGAATTGAAAAGCAGGGGGTTGGAGTGATAGCACAGCGAGTAGGGTGTTTGCCTACGACCGACCCGGGTTCGATTCCCAGCATCCCATATGGTCCCCCCGAGCACCGCCAGGAGCAATTCTTGAGGGCATGAGCCGGGAGGGCAGGAAGAACCCCTGTGCATTGCCGGATGTGACCCAAAAAGAAAAAAAAAAATTGAAAAGCAGAAGTTGTATCACGATCTGATTGCTTATAATAGACACTACAGAACAACTAATCTTTGAAAAGAACTGCAAAACTGTAATCAAAAGAAGAAATGGTTTCCTTCCCACAATTAAAATTGTATGGTTAATTGCTGAAGATTCTTCAGGCAAAAAACGATAAAAAAAAAAAACTAAATACTAATCTTAAAAAAACTAGTTGTGATGTGAAATCAGGGGAAAATCATGTTTCTATATAATGATTACAACCATGCATATTCATATACCAGAAAAAAATGCATCAGATGTTACTTGTGCAAAAATAAAAATGAAGTTTTCTCATCAGTTATCAGGTATTCTGACTTTAATCTATCAGCATTATTGTGAAATTCCATTTCATCAAAAGATTTTGTCATATTATTGACCCAGAGTATCATAACTAAAACTAAATTTTTTTTTTTTTGCTTTTTGGGTCACACCTGGCCATGCACAGGGGTTACTCCTGGCTCTGCACTCAGGAATTACCCCTGGCCGTGCTCAGGGGACCATATGGGATGCTGGGATTTGAACCCGGGCCGGCCGCGTGCAAGGCAAACGCCCTACCCGCTGTGCTATCTCTCCAGCCCCAAAACTAAATTTTTAAGGTTCACGTCAATGATCTAGGATATAATTTCCCAAAATAGGCAGTAACACTCCCACTAGAGGGCACTGGAACAATCCAGGGTGGGCAACTGTAGACTAGGATGCAACTGGGGATGTTTTCTGTTTGCTTAAAGGAAGTAGATACTAATACTGTTCTCTCATATGATCCCCCAAACCCCACCAGGAATGATCCCTGAGTAGCAGAGCCTCTGAGCATCACTGAGTGTGGCCGAAAAAACAAAAAAGGTAAAAGTCGTATTCAATTTAATCTTAAAATGTGCCATATAAACACGTGTAAGTAAAAAATCACACATGTTCCCTGCTGGGCTCAGCAGACAACAGACAAAAATGCAAAAAGAAGGGGGGAAAACCCACAGAAACAGAAATGGCAGAAGAATACACGAAGCACAAAATACAAAAATACACAAAAGATACAAACAAGCATAATAGGAGGAGCTTCTCATAACCTGATCACAGATGGAGAAAGTATTTCTCTGGATTTAAATGAAATATTTCAGAACTCCATAACAAACTTAGCTTCCCATAATAGGTACTATTGGGACCATTCGGGAGAAATTAAAATTTTAAATTAGTATGTCAAAAATTAAGAAAACACGACTTTAAGAAATGTTCCCATCTAGGGGCTGGAGTGATAACACAGCGGGTAGGGCGTTTGCCTTGCATGCAGCCAACCCGGGTTCGATTCCCAGCATCCCATATGGTCCCCTGAGTGCCGCCAGGGGTGATTCCTGAGTGCAGAGCCAGGAGTGACCCCTGTGCATTGCCGGGTGTGACCCAAAAAGAAAAAACAAAAAGAAATGTTCCCATCTAGCTTTAAGTTTCCCCTATTGCATGACTGCATATTGACTAGGGGTAATGACCAGTGTCAGGTCGGAAAACTATGTACTCTACTGTTACTAAAGTTACAGTCACGTAACCCTCATTTTAAATTTTACCTCATTTAAGAGTCTGCTGCCAAATGCTGCCCTTATCAAGTATATGGATATCATTATAACTTTAGTTAAAACTGCCATAATCAAGAATGTATTCCAGTTACCAGGCAGAAATGTTAGTTGCTTATAAGACAACTGTTATACAAGATGTCATACTCATTTTCTTTTAATCCTTATGGCAGTGTGACATGAGGGGTTGATAACACCGTATCTCATATTTAATTTTTAGACATGTTCTATAACTTCTATGTATGAAAGAGTCTGAAATTCGTGCTCTAGAGGGAATTGAAAGGAGTAATATGATTGGGGAGGCAAAGAAACTTAGATGCTGATTGATTTTAGGGAGTGTGAGATATAAGTGCTTTTGAGCCAGTTATTGGTACTTTGAAACAGGAAAGAATAGAACTGTGTTTCCTGAAGTATTCTATGAAACACTGGTTCCAGGAGATATTAATAAGCACTCCATGAGAAAAAAAAAGTAGTTAAAAATAAGCTCAGGAAATGCTACATATAACATTTCCCTCTTGTAGATTTATAAACGTGCAAGAAGTCTATGACTAAAGAAAACCTATTTATTGTGCTGAAAACTTTTTATACTGTAACGAATAGCATACTGTGAATTAGCTTCTCTAAGATACAAGCTTTGAAAAGATTCATCTGGAGGAATTTAGGGATTGCTAACCTATTGATATTAAAGGGTTTGAGCTTGAAGTTAGGACAGAAAATTAAGTTACCAACAAGGTATTGAAGATGAGAGAAATATAAAATATGGAAATAATTTTTTAAGATGTTATTGAGAACAAGAGAGAAAACTTGCAAAAGAAAATATTAATTATTGTTGAATTGAATTTGGGGTTTTCAGATCATTTGGGAGGTTTGGGGACCATATGGCAGTGCTTGGGAGTTGTTCTTTGCTCTGTGCTCAGCTGACCCCTGGCAGTGCCAAGGATCAAACTGAGGTTTGCAACATGGATGCATGCAAAACAATTTCATTATCCTCCATATTATATGTTTGGCCCTGGTTTTTCAGATAAAGGCACTCCCTTTCAATACCTCAAGAATATATAGTCATCATGATAGATTTTATGTAGTCCAAAAGAGTCAGACACCATGTTTCAATATAAGTTGTAACTGAGTGCTGTTAGATAGAAAACCCCAGATGACTGGAATGGCTGTACATGAAAGGAGAAACTCATCAGGTACAGACAAAGAAAGCTCAGAGATGAGTACCAAACTAGAAATGGAATGTGGTAAGTAAGGGAGTTGTACAGCATAGAACAGGCAGCCGTTGGTGCAACAGAAGAGAACAATGAAACCAAGAAAGTCAGAATGATTTGCTACAGATTCAATACTAGAAGAATATCACAATAAGGATTAGAATCTAGTCTGCAAGTTTTCCAGCACTATATAATCATTCAAGATCTGAGCGTTATAGACGCAATATTTTTGAAAACTCAACCCTTTCCTTAGAGCTCCTAATCTTGTGGCAGTATCTAGATAAAACAACTACAAAAATTTTAATTACAACTATACTGTATACAGACTGACTTTTTAAACATCACCACTTAGTAATGGGACTTTTGGTTTGTAAGAGGAAGGGAGGGGGCATTTAGCTGATACAAAGTTCAAAAAACATCTCTTTGGAATTGCTCTATGAAAGCAAAACAAGCACTGGATACTTGGGGGCAGATAGGGAGGGGGAGGGCTAAGTGAGGGATCTTCGGCCAAAAGGTAATTTTTGAAAGCAAATTCTTTAAAATTGAGCCTATGACAGCAAACACACATCACATTATTACCTTTCTGACTAATGCCACATGTAAAAAACAAAACAAAACACTACACTGGATTTGGAATGTTTATTACAGCGAGCCACGTGCTACCAGTTTTATACATATAAAGTCCAATGATTATGATGACAAGGGTCACAGTCATAAAAACTAACAGTTCCATAGTGTACTATTTTTAGCCTGGTACTCTTCCTTCTCATTTTAAACTTACTGAGGTAAAACGAGGTAAGCATTTTGTCAGAGATCTCAGAGCTCTCAAAGGCAGAGCTGTGATTCACATCCAGGCAGCAGCTGGCGCCTCACTACCCGCCCGAACTGCCACCTTGGCATGTACATGGGAGAACATGGCGCCTGGCCTCGCTGAGATGCTCATCTATTCGGAAATTCAGCACAGAGATTCATCTGTCCCTAGAACCCTTTGGAGAGGAAAGATTCTGAAAAATCCTCTATTTAGGAAATTAGGGGTTTGCATGATTATCAATAGTCACTTGAAGCTTGTTATACTGAGAAATACTATGTTTTTATTCTAGCTGTTAAAACTTATACTCAGGCTTTCCACAACTGACACACAAATACTAGTAGACTGGGAATATTACATAAATGTCTCCCAGAATTCAAATATTAAACTGTGCTAAAAAAATCATACTTAATTATCAATGTCTATTTTTCATTTGTTTGTTTGTTTTGGGGTCATTCCCGGTGGTGCTCAAGGGCTTACTACTGGCTCTGCACTCACGGATCACTCCTGGTGGATTCAGGGGATCACAGAGCCTTAGCCACTGTACTATCTCTCTCATATTTTTTATTAGATTAGTACTAATATTAGTACTAATAATTTTAAAAATATTTAAAAAATATACAGTGCTAATATTTTTAAAAACATTATTATTCTGAAGTTTTAGAATATTTGTTATGGCTAAACTGACAAGAAACCTAAGAATTCACCTATTACCCAACCCTGGAGTGGAGTACGTGTTCTAAGACAAAGCAGGCACTGTAATACTCGTTAAGTTAAAAGGTGCTATTTTACTATACCATCAGATCTGGAATGTTTATTACCGCAAGCTGGGAAAAAAAATTCAAGTATAAAATTTGCACGCTGCCCAATACATTACACAACTTGCAATGAAAACGATAATGTGCTCTTCCTCTATTCTAGAAAAGTGGCCCTTATATAACATTCATGATCATCAATACATATCACAAATTCAATCAGTGGTCGCCAGTATAATAAAACATACGAAAAGTAAAGAGTTCTTTTCAGGCAAACCCAGACTCGATTTCCAACTTGAATGGTGTGTGTGCTTTTTACTTTGAAGCTCTACCTAGCCAAGTCTTACTTTCAGGTATAATTATTTCAAAAACAAATGCAAAAGGTTCTTAGAAAAAGACTGTTCCTTAAAATAGTGGCTTTCAACCTTCAGACCACTGATGGATGTTGATCAATTAAAAAGTTATTGTAGCTTAATACTGGTGTCCACGTGTAAAAGACTAAAAATCACTGACTTTAAAGTACACTTAATAGTCAAATCTTGTTAAGTCAGAAGAATTATTTTTGATTTTGTTCTTACCGCCTGGACTGGGGGTATGAGCAAGTGTTCAGGGCTCACTACTGGATCTGTGTTCATGACTCACCCCTGATCAGACGCCGTGCTAGGGACTGCACCCGGGTCAATTATGTCAAGCCAAGTTTCCTATCCGTTGTATTCCTTCTCCAGTCCCAGAAGAACTATTTTTACAACCCTCAGAAATTCACTATCATCGAAATGTTTTCTCAATTTGGGGAATGAGTTAGTAAAGAGATAGTAACTCTAAGCCGCTGAAACCTGCTGTGTGTATCTCCTATACCATGAGTATCAGAACTGGAGGTGGAACAGGATTAGTGAGAGAAGTACAATGATGAGGAACGTCACATCTCTTCTCTCACATTGCACAAGTTCCTCAATATTCGTGGAAATACAGACGAAAGGGTTTAAACCAAGGGTTTCTACATTTTACTCTCATCAATAAATACTTCTTAAATAACTTTAGATAAACAGAACCAAAAAAGGCACTGCAAAATAATTAGAGACAAGGTTTATACAGCTGCTGCTTGGTAGAACTGGAGAGATTTTGTTAGGCTGTGTGGCCGCTGCAGATAGAACTATTTATGACTTGGAACACTAACTTAAAAATAATGTTCTTCTAGAAAAGGTCTGGAAAGTAAGCATTTACTATATTTCAATTTTTAAATAACCGTTTCAGCTGTTGCTGCTTATATAAATATTTTATTAAAAAGGACAAAAAAAAGTGGCATGCGAAGAGTTCTCTATGTCCACTTTTGCTCAACCAAGGATATAAAAAAATACAACAGGAGTCCTAGGAGTGACTCAGTGGCAAAAGGTACTTACAAACTAGAGGACCAGAGTCCTGTTGCTGGGCCCGCATATAGGGATTCCCCAACCCTATTTGCCACAATCTGCCACGACTGTGTTCTGGCTCACTACAGCAAGGGTGCACCAACACAAGTGAATTGAGAGGCCTGGGGAGCTGAAAGATATGTGAGCACTGGAGTCAAGAGTGGGAGAACTACAACCAGAGAAGGCTGATGCCCATGTGCAACTGTGCGATTCCCCATTAGCACTGTCACCAAGTCTTCGAGCAATGCAACCAGAGGTGTGATCTCCAGCAAGAACCAACAACCAAGTATGAATGCCACAATCAAGGGTGTTTGAAGCCCCGTCATCACAACAGTGAAGGTAAGGGGTGGGGGGGGGCATTGAAAATGGATGCAGCTTTTCCATTACAGCTGCTGCCTCACTGGAACCAAGGAAACGAAATGTTCTGGCTCCCACATTCTGACGACCAACAGATCCAAAACAGGGTCAGTGATGCTAAGTACCATGTCTTCAAGTGAAGATTCAGCTTGATTACAGTTTCACCTGTCACAGAAATGGAATCTTAAACCAGTCAATCAGGAAATCACCTGATCAGCTCTAGTTAGGTTACCTCCTTGACATACTCTTCTTACTCCCTAAAGGCAAGTGACCTTGATTTCACCAATTTTCTTTTTTAGTGAGCATAACTTCCTTGTTTCTGCTCCTCTCTACTTATGTATTTTCGTTTTGTGCAACTCCTCAAAGTTTCCTTCTATCTGCAAGACTGGATGTAGTCCCACTCGTGAATTGTTGCAAAAAGCCAATCAGATCTTTAATATCTACTCAGCTAAATTTTGTTAGTACAAAACAAAGATTCTTCTACATTATTATTCTCCTACGATATTATTATTTGCAGTAACACCAGGGATCAAACCCCGGATTAGAAGTAAGGTGTACGTTTTACCCACTGAACTACATTCCTGGCCCAATATTCACATTTTTTAAAAGAACTATAATTCCCAGATTTATAATTATCCACTGTTATTCCAATGGTTCTTATTATTACAGAATACAAAAGAAAAAATAGTTCTATAATTTCAACTTATTTTTCTCCCTGGAAGAAATAGTGTGAATTGTTAATTTTAACAAATTCAGAAGTCACGCTTGAAAGCAAAAATAAGCTACCATCAAAAAATTATAGCACTGTCTAAAAAGTATTCCACAATTCTGAATGCTACAAACTCATTCTATACAAGTGATCGGAAAGCAACACGAGAAACAAACATATAGAGGCTTTATCACTGCCAAATGATACTGAACACAGACCCTGCAGGGTATTAAACACCTTGTATTTTCCATGGATCCCAGGCCCAACTTTGGAAGTACTCCTATGCTGAACCCAGCTGTTTTGAGTGATTTCTCCACAGGAGTTTAATTTCAATTGTGTGCTGGGAAGTGGGAGGCAGTGATTATACCCTCCCCAAATCTTTCTAGCACACTAATGATCATTTTAAGGAATAGTTTCCAACTGAGATTAATTTGTCCTTCAAATATTCTCCTCCTAACTCACTAATGGCAATATCTGATTCACTACACTTTAAATGGAAGAACACAAGACTAGGCTTATAATGAAACTTAGGCTTTACTCATTTTAAAATGCTAAAGATGGGGCCAGAGCAAGGTACAGTGGGAAGGGTGTTTGCCTTCACTGTGGCTGACCTGAGTTCGATTCCCAGCATCCCATATAGTCCCTCACCAGAAGTAATCCCTAAGCATCATTGGGTGTGACCCCCCCCCAAAAAAAAGCCAAAAATAAATTTAAAATAGAAGGCTGAAGATGCCACAGAACAAATGTACTTGCTGTGTTTACTTCTTTACTATCTTCAAAGAAAAACTGTACTGGAAATAATGCTACTTACACTTTCTTGAAAAATACAACTATGTTTTGCACTTATTTTTTCTTGTCCTAAAACCTTAAGTGCTCATTTCCTCTTCTTTAAAGTACCAGAAAGTAAGGTGTGATTACTCCTATTTTCATCTGCAGAAGCTGATCAATTAAATTGTATGTCCATTCTTTTTATGGTTTCCCATCAAAAACCTATGGAGTGATAGCCCAGCGGGTAGGGCATTTGCCTTGCTCACAGCGGCCAACCCGGGTTCGATTCCTCCGTCCCTCTTGGAGAGCCCAGCAAGCTACCGAGAATATCTAGCCCTCGGCAGAGCCTGGCAAGCTACCCGTGGCGTATTTGATATGCCAAAAACAGTAATAAGTTTCACAATGGAGACATTACTGGTGCCCATTTGAGCAAATTGATGAGCAATGGGATGACAGTGACACAGTGATCAAAAACCTAAATGAAGGCATAAAAAACATAATTTTCAAATGCCAAAATGTAGGAGATGACATAAGCAGATGGTAAATGGTATGTTCACTGATGGGACCAAAAAGGAACAAGATAAAAATTTTCTAAGTACTAAACCCTACATTTAAACTTCTGAAGCCTGGTAAAAAGCCATGTGTAAGTATAGAACAGAGAAAAAATTAAAAAACAGGACTTTCGTTCACTGCAAGCTCAGTCTAAACTCCCTATATCAACAATACATTAAATAAGTAAGGAAAATACAATGAGTATCTCCAGAGAAACTGAGTGGGGGAATTATTTGTACAGATCTCTAAAACAAAGAAAACTGGTTCTGGAAGCAAGCCTCTGATTATATACTCACACACAGGCTTGGGGAAGGCAGGTGTGAAACAGAAAGCATCAAGTGCTCCCTCTTTCTTGGACCAATCACTGCATTACTGTCATCCCGTTGATCATCGATTTGTTTGAGCGGGCACCAGTAACGTCTCCATTGTGAGACTTGTTGTTACTGTTTTTGGCATATCAAATACAGCACGGGTAGCTGGCCAGGCTCTGCCAGGCGGGCGAGATACTCTTGGTAGCTTGCTGGGCTCTCCGAGAGGGGCGGAGGATAGTTAGGACAATAGCTACATCTACAGATCTCAAAATTCAGATGTCCTGTGAGAAATCACAACAACCCTATTAAAAAAAAGAAATCCTATTTTTCTGCTGAAGTGGTGGTAAATACAACTCTTCATTATTTCATTATTTAATTCATGGAACTGAACTTTGGACATGTGTTCAAAAGAGGGAACGGAATATAGACAGCTTTCCCTATTATGTACTTACACTTAAACAGTGAAAAGTTCCTGCACATAAGGAATAAGACCAGGGTTTGACAATTGATTTTTCTGCGGGGAGGGGCACACTCTCAGTGCTGACAGCCACTGTCTGGCAGTGCATGGGGGACCACTGATCATGAAGAACACAACTCCTGCCTCCCATAAGGAAGGCAAATATTCTAGTCCTTTGAGTGAGATCCCAGGTCATGACATTTTAAAAGATACACACACATACACATACACACTCTCTCTCTCTCTCTCTCTCTCTCTCTCTCTCTCTCTCTCTCTCTCTCTCTCTCTCTCTCTCTCCTGAAACATATATAGTAATGTAAAGCAACGCTATCTCAATTTATTTTTTAAAGGATACATCGCCAAGCACAGTAGAATTTTTCCCTTAATTTCCATCAGATGGAACATGAGTTTGGGGAGTTACGCCACTGTTTATTGTTATCAATAATAAAACAAATAAATATAATAACCAAAAACTTCTATTCATTTACCAAAATGAGTGTCTGCCATGTGCCAGGCAATATTTTATAAAGGAACCCAGAACTCAGGTGAACATGGCTGCATTCCTGTCCTAATGATACATGAATCCTAATGATCTTTTCCCTCCATTTATCTTCTTAGAATGTTAAAGAGCTGAAAGGATAGGGTGGATGCAAGGAAGGACACTATTTAAATGATTAGGAACAGGGAAGTAGTTGAGAGTCTCCTCAATAATAAAAAGAGCGCAGTCAAGAAAATGTAGGGGAGGAATTTTTTTTGTGGGAGCAGGAAGAATACCGAATTTTTCAGAAGAGAAAGGAGGAAGGTCAATTCAGCTACTGTGCAGTAAAAGGTAGAAGAGGATGAGTGGGGAGTCGGAAAGGACAGATACCTAAGGCCTTACAGGCAGGGCAAGAACTTTGAGTATTAATTACAATTTGAGATGGTCTGACTTTACTCCTGTCTTATTGGGCAAGGAAACAAAAATTATCATTTCCGAAATGGTGGAAAAATCCAGGACATGGCATCAAAATTACTAGCCTACAAACTGCTCCTATTTCCCAGAGTCTGTGTGAAGACTTCCAAACACTGACAGCATTAGTGAATAATGAAGATAAACAGGATGACTTGGGACCAAAAATAAAGGTGACTAACACACTGCCTTCTTTTTTTAAACCCCAAACATCAAACCACAGTGATTCCACAATGGAAACCAATCCCTTCATGGCAAACAGAAGGATGAGATGATATGACTCAAAAAAGTTTAAAAAGACATTTTTCGGTGTCTGTTTGACCTCTACTTCATGTTTTCTTCTAGTGGGAATAGAATGAACCCCTTCAAGTGAGTGACATCCAGAGTTGGCTCAGTAACTAACAAGCTCAATAATTAAATCTTATTGTTTCACTTCTATACCATTATTTTTAAACCTCCCAAATAATCTTTGTTCCTGAAGTGAATTTTTTGCTATAAGGCCTAGTTAAAAAAACACTGCTAAGGAATTAAAAGTGTTAAGGCGAGTCATCACAGTACGATTTTGTGCACTTTCTCCAGTATATTTAGAAAATATGCTAATAGCTCTAAGAAATAAATAAATAAAACATGCCTGTGGCCATGGGAAATGGGAAGCTATTTTGCAGGTCTTACACATATCAAGTTGCAAATGAAACTGTATAATGCCAGAAAAGCTCAGTATCAGATGTACAAAGGCAAAAAAAAGTCTGGTGTAAGTGGAAGGTTAGTTGCAACTTCATTCTCCAGGGTTCCTCATTACATATGAATACACATAGGGGTGGTTAATATGCTAGGAATCTGAAGTATTTGTTGAAACCAGGTGTTTTTCAAGAATCATATGAAGTTCTTTTATTGTTGAAGTGGTCAGCCAGTAACTGACATTTATTATTTAACATTTTACATAGTTATTTCCATACTTTCTGGATTGTACCTCTAACTGTATCTTAGTTTATACTCCTGAGCAGATCGAAGCTGCTTAAAGCATTAAAAACATTCCTTATTTTAGATTCTCAGAAGAAAGTAAACATTACACTACTTTCAAGCCAAGTTCAAATAAGGCATTTGAAGATGTTCTATGGCAAAGCTAACCTAATCACCCACAGCCTGTTTTCTTAAGGCCTAAGACTAAGAATTAATTTTTATAGTTTAAAGACTTAGAAAAGAAAAAAAATGTAATAATGGCTGTACATGTTTGCCTAAAATATTTAGTATCTGTTTTCAAAAAAAGTTTGCTGATCCCTGGTCTAAGGCAAGTTTTATATCCAAATCATCTGAAGAGAAAATTTTCAAAAATTTAAAAGTCCTGGGTCTGACTCCATAGCAACAATGAGTCCCCGGAACTAAGTTCTGTAACCAGGCATCAGATCAAAGAATCTAAATTTTGAAAAGTTCCCCCCTGGAACTTTTGAGTCAGGAGGCTAAAGTATCATCAGCCAATCTCTCTGTCCCCAAAATATAAAATTACAGAGTAAAAATAAAAACCCATATGACTACTATATTGGAAGATGGAACAGCACAAACTTCCTATTACTTGTTAGTAAAGAAACAAACACCAAAGTCTAAGAGGTTTCACCAACTCACCCCCAGAAAAAGACCCATGAATGTGCATCTGCCATCAGCTACAAAGGAGATTAAAAAAAAAAAAAAAGTAATGGAAATGCAGACCCAGACAAGCTAGAATTCTGGGGTGTCCCATGAATAGAGAAAAGAGGTGCTCCTTGGAGATATGGTGTTGAAGGGAAAAATGAATGATGCTGTGGAAACCAGTGAAAAAGTCAGTCACTACTGTTGTACCTTCACAACTGCCATAGTAATACCTCAAACTGAATTAAATAACTGCAAGCAAACACTTGGACAACAGAAATAATCTAGAAAAAAAAAAACCACAATGAGAATCAATCTCAGGGAGGGAAACAATAAGAGCATTTTTGAAACCAAGACTAAGTTACAAACTACTAAGAGAGGATGTATGTGAAAATCTACTGGGACCATGCAGCAGGAAAATATGAGGAGATGAAAGTGTTAAAATGACCAGAAGGCAATTTCTGAAATACGAGACACAAGGTATCCAATGTGTTACTTTCTTAAGAAAACAAAGGAACCAAATTAATATTTAAAAATAATCAAGATGGGGCTGGAGTGATAGCACAGCCGGTAGAGCGTTTGCCTTTACGCGGTCGACCTGGGTTCAATTCCCAGCATCCCATATGGTCCCCTGAGCACCGCCAGGGGTAGTTCCTGAGTGCAGAGCCAGGAGTGACCCCTGTGCATCGCCGGGTGTAACCGCAAAAATAAGTAAAAAAATAAATAAATAAAAATAAATAAAAATAATTAAGATACCTTTACTCCCCAAAATAGAAGAAAATTTTAGGCAGCATTATTCGCCCACTGTACATTTGAGATCTACTCAGACCACAAACTCTTCAAGACTATAAAACTACTTGGGGAAAATCTGCCAGGGCCTCTGACAAGAATAACGCCCAGAAACAGACCCAACTACATATGAAAGTTAAAACATGACAATGGTGGTAGTAACCCAATTTACTTATAAAATAGGGGAACCAAAGGTATCCTTTTCCCATAAATTATTTGCAATAACTGAATAGTTATTTAGAAATACATAAAATTATATCTATAAAAACTCTAAAGAATCCAAAAAATAAAAATACTCCCAAACTAGGAGAAATAGTGAATCTCTCTGTAAACTGGAATGTACGGAAAGGATTTATGATTTAAAATTTCTTATGACTTAAAATTCAGAAGTATTAAATAAGATTGATAAATGTGTCCACAGAATTAAACTTCTATACTGTAAGATACAACATAAGCAGTCAAGATAAATAATAAGTACGTAAAAAGTATTAGGAACACTGCAGGCAAAAAAAGAAAAGCTTATTTCCCTAGCACAGTAAATTCTTTAGGAAAATGAGGAGGAAAAAAAAGCAGATAATTTATAACAATATTTTTTAAAAAGAGAGACAAGATACTATCCTTCAGAAATAGGGCACCGCACCACTCTTATAAGATATAGTGCCACCTTAAACAAACATTAATAAAAATTCAGGAGCTCAAAGTGTACTGTTTAAATAATTCACCACAGATGTGTGCAAAATGTCATATCGATGCTTTAGAACATAGTTTCAAATGCTTTTACTCTATTTCCATGGAGAGATGGGTCTGTCCCTTCCCTTGAGATGAGGCAGATTATGTCTTTTTGATGCAATAACGTACCACAGAAGCAGTATTATTGGATTTGAAGCTAGGTCATAAAAGGTTGGTACCTCTGTCTGGTTATCATGGTCCTGATATGCCAACTCCAAAATGCAGGATCTGACTAAATGCCACACTGAGAGATCCTGTGTAAATGTTTTGGTTGCCAGCTCAAACTGAGCCTAATTTCAGTCATCTTCCTCCGGGCACCCGGATATCAGTGAAGAGGTACTAGTGCAATTCTAACCCTCGAGTTCTAGCTGTTCAGTTCCCCCCAAGTCATTTGAGATCTCCTTAATGAAAGGACCCCGCCAGAGGTCAGGGAACAAGACAAGTCACCTGATGTCCTCTGCCCAAATCTCTGAGACTGAAGAATCTAGGAGTAAATAAAAGGATTGTTTCATACAATCGAATCTGTGGTGGCTTGCAGAACAGCAGTAGATATTCAGACTAAAACAGGCTCGTTCTTATGGAAGGGAATTTGATAAAAGCTAACAGTATATACAAATTTTCCTTATCCACTTCCAAGAGTTTACACTGAAGATGTATTTTAACAACCGGAAGCTACAGATGCACAAAGCTATTAACTGCACCGTCACTTATAACTTCTGAAAGCTGGAAACTGAGTCAGGGAGAGAGTTCAGAGGATGAGAGCACGAGGCATACGTAAGGTCTTCAGATCAATCCCTGGTATCCTGTGGTCCCCCAGCACATCTGAGCGTGAGCAGCACCACCAGTCCCTAGCCCTGAGCCATCAGCCTGGCAGAGCCTGGCAGAGTATTGCCAAGAGTAAGCCCCCAGGACTCCAGGTAGCTCCCCCCAACCCCTAACAAAAGATGTGTAAAGAATCTGTATGTATGTACACACACACACACACACACACACACACACACACGTCAGCAGAGCGTACACAAAACATAGTACTTTTTGTGTAAGGAGAGAAAGAGAAAAAGAAAGAGGGAGGGGGAGAAAAAAGAGGGTATGATCATAGAAAGGGAAAGGAAGGAGTGATATACGCGTTGATTACACTTTTTATTTTTATTTATTGTTTTGCTTTTTGGGTCACACCCAGCTTTGCTCAGGACTTACTCCTGACTGCATTCAGGAATTACTCCTGGAGGTGCTTGGGGGACCACAAGGGATACCGGGAATTGAACCATTGTCGATCACATGCAAGGTAAACGTCCTACCTACTATGCTATTGCTCGGGCCCTGAATATGTTTTAGGAGGGGTTGTGGTGGGGGGTGGTATTTGGGCCACACTGGCGGTGCTCAGGGCTTCTGGTTCTGTACTCAGCTATCACTCCCTACCCACTGTGCTATCTTCCCAGTCCCCATCGAGCATTTTTAAAGGTGTGATTTGATTTGTGGAAGCAAATTATTTTACATATTCAAAATATAAAATTTAGCTTTGTTTATAATTTTTTATCAGATTTGTAATTGTTGAGAAGGAGCTAAACCTAAAGACTGCATAAATTTTATGAAAAGTAGCTTTTCCAGAATAACTTATTTCAAAAGAATGAAATGATCAATCAGAAAGGGTGATGACACATAACCTAACGCAAGTTAATCTTCAGACACACTAATAATCCTTAAGTACAGAGGGGGAAAAGCACTGTCATTTATCAAGAGCTAAGGATGCAGAACTTCTAAAACTACAGCACATATACTATAGAACTGAGCACAGCATTAAAAGTTTCAGTGGTGGCAGTTCAAAATCACTGACTCGGAAAGAAAAACTGAGTTAAGCAGAAGACATAAGCAGAAGACAACAGTAGTCTGAAATCGGTGGTATTAATATTAGTATAATTTCATGTGTATTTATAACCATATATCGCCAATTTTATAGGTAACATACATACTCAATACTTCTTAAAGTACAAAAGTCTCTAAAGTCTAGAGCCAATTTTCCTCCAATATTAACAAAAGAACTTGCTTTCAACTTCCAATCAAAATGTTTTATTTTACTTAATGAATCCAGAGGAAATCTCAGTCTCATAAGGAAAACCAATATTCCTCGTCATTTCTGATGTCCCACTGTATTCTGTCCCATCACGCACATTCCCCAAGAAAGTTTCCCCTATTTCAGGGGCATTCTCTGCAACTTCCCCTCAATTCAAGCAGGAATTTGGACATCAATGATTCCCTGAGTATCCCAGACCAAATGCATCAGCGTGTCTTTGAGCTTGTTAAAAATGCAAGTTATCAAGCCCTTCTAGACCTAGAAAAGTCTGATCCAACAGGACTGCTGTCTTTATTATTCAGGAATATGTGCCAGGTGAGGACACTGCAAAGCCGTCATCTACAAGCAGAGAACAAACAAACAAAAACCCTGCCAACCCTTTTCCAATCTTGGATTTTCAGTTTCCAAACTTGTGGGAAAATGAATTTCTGTTTAAGCCACCAAGACTGTGGTAGTTATAATGCCACTTGTCAATCAATATATTCAAATTTGCCCCAAACAGCACTAATTTTAAGGCTTTTCCCCTCTAGCTATGATGTATAAACACTATTCATTGCTTAAGGGGAAATTTCTGAAACTCCCCTTAAGTGTCTATAAAAATCTTCTTTAAATCTATTTTTCACACTTTTTAGATAATAAAGAATGAAGGTAAGCTTGATGTATAGCCAACTGTTAGAAGTCTCTTTCCAAATACAAAACGTGTTGCGTCCATTATCTACAATCCATCCTAACTGGACACTGGTTTACTGATTTCCTCTTTACCCTATCTAAGCAAAAGATGACTTTTTTCTTCAAACTTTAACCCATTCCTACTGTAAGAATCCAAGTAATATGCTTTTTAAAAATATTTATTTTATTTCATTGAATTTTATTTATTGGGGAGACAGGGAGCATAACCAGCAGTGCCCAGGGCTCACTCCTCTCGAGGTTCAGGGACCCATAGGGGGTGCTAGGGCTCGAACCTGCGTCAGCCCATGCAAGTAAAGCACCCTACTTGCTCTATACTATTGCTCCAGCCTCCTACAATCCATAGTGGAAAAATAAGAAACTTTCATGTACACAGTACAGACACTACCAATTTTCACCAACATCATCCCCAGCATCTAGTATCTTACGTGAAACTGTAACTGAGAATGACATTAAGATAAAGCTCACATATTTTGCTGACATGAAGACTATTTCTGTCAAGTTTAGGCAAGCTAAAGGCTGCGTGGTGGAATGGGTAATAAGAGGGGAAATCTGGAAATCTTACTCTCATAGTGTGTCTCACTGTTGGGCAAGTACCCCAAGTCTCTGTTTTCTCATCTATCAAAGAGATGATCAGGTTCTCTAATATTTGGCTTTACAATTTTACCCCCTAGAGACAAGTTCCAGGAGAACTGCTCCATCTTTGGAAGCCTGCCTCCTGAGCAGGGGGAGAAAGCAGGTGGGCTAGAGAAGAGATAACTAAGTCAGTGATGGTTGGAAGGATGGCTTGGGATCACAGATGTGTGCTGAAAGTACAGAAAGGACCAAACACGATGGCCTCTCAGTATCTGTATTGCAAACCACAGCACCACAAAGTAGAGAGTAAGAAGGAAATTGTCTGCCACAGGGGCAGGGGGAGGGATGGGGTGAGGTGGTGGAGGGATGCTGGGGACACTGGTGGTGGAAAATGTACACTGGTGGAGGGATGGGTGTTTGATCATTGTATGACTGACAATCATGAAAACTTTGTAACAGCATTTCACGGTGGTTCAATTCAAAAAATGAAAAATTTAAAAAAAATTAAAAACATAAAAAGATAACTAATCTCCAAAAATAAAACGAAATAAATAAAATTCTACTATCAGCCTCAAACTACAGCTAGCAGTGCTAGGAGTGCCTGGCTGGGAGGAGTGAACATGCCTCGGTGAACAAACAAGCAGCATAATCTCTGCTGGGGATTCTAGCAGATAAAGACCACGAGGGGGCCTTTATCAGCCTTGAGCAAGCTGGCCATCAGGATGAACCGTGATAACCCTGCACCAGGACCCCTGGCCACACCAGGAACAGAGGTCAGGCACCATCTCCACAACGCAGCTTTCCCCTAGCACCGCTGTGAATCCTGTCTCATGAGGTTCTGTCAACTGGTTCTGATCTTGAACAACTTGAATAAATGGCTTGTTTCCCTTTCTGGAGTCTCACACAGCCCAGCAGACGCACAAGGGGTTGGCCAAAATATGGCAGCAGCACCCAGTGCAGGTTCAATGACACCCTTTTCAGCACTGATGTAAGATCTTCATTTCATTCCCTATTTCCAACTTAGAAAATTTACTGTCACTATATGTCTCATCAGAACTCAACAGGGCTGCCAAATAAACTACAGAACAACACACTAAACTTGAATTTCAGGGAAAAAAAGACTAATAATTTTTTAATAAATGTATCTACTATTTGGATCACTCCCACAATAGAGACGTTACTGGTGCCCGCTCGAACAAACTGATGAGCAATGGGATGACAGTGATACAGTGATTTCGATTACTTATCCTAAAAAGTTATTTACATGAAGGCAATGTAACTGGATGCCTTCAAACTTTGCTAAATTTAACCACGTTGGCACGAATTTATTATTACAAACCTCTAAAGAAATATACTTTTAAGAAGTAGTTTAGACTGTACATTTTTTTTGTGCTTCAGAAAGAAATTGGGTCTTTCAGTAGCTAAGTATCAGTTCCGGTCTCCCAACCTACCATACTTGCAAAGTATTAGAAATTAACTGCAGTGTAATCCCTTTTTATCTGGCCTGACTTCTTGGACCCAGATTAACAGAAAGAATAATCTAACTGCTGCTGAGATGGAATTTAGTAACCCCAACATCTGGGTGGGGATATGGCTCAGTAGCAGAGTGCATGCCACGCATGCCGAGTCCTGATTTGGTACCTGGCACTGGAGGGGAAAAAATAACAAATACATCAAATGCCAATTTACAGTTTGGAAATTACAAGTGACCCATACTCAGTATGTTTCTTCACTTTTAAAACTGAGATATATTTGATATATAACATTATACTATATAATGTTTCAAGTATAAAAATTATTCAGATACATTGCAAAACTATCACAAGTTAGTTCACCACTATACATTACAAATATTCTTGTGAAGAGAATTTAAACTATAAAAATACTATAAACTATAGTCCTCATTCTGTACATTACACCTCTAGGACTTCTTTTGTAGTTGGAAATCTGTTTCTTGATCACCCACTTTAGTCATTTCATTAGCCCCATACCTGTGACTTGGGCTACCACAAATCTAAGTTCAGGTTTATTTTTTGTTCTGTTTCTATACATAACTGAGAACATATAGTACTTATCTCTGTCTTATTTTACTTAACATGTATATGCTTCAAAGGCTATCACGTACAAGTGGCAAGATTTCTTTCTTTCTAATGGCTAAATAATATTCCATGATGAACCCTGGGCACAGAGCTGGGAGTAAGTCCTGAGCACTGCTGCATGTGGTCCTCCCCGCCCCGCCCCCCAAATTCCTCTGCACATATATTTTTAAAGCTATCAACAATTTCTTAATTCTCACCTACTCCTTAATTTGTTGGCTAATATTTATATCCAACATACCATAAGCAAATTAGGAGACATTTCTTTTACAGTCTCACCTCATCTATTCATTCCTCTATACACAGTGCACAAAGTACTTATGTACACAGAAGCTTAGCAAATATTTTATGAATATTAAATGTCTTTGTACAACAGCATAAAAACAAACTACCTGCAGTGGTCTGGTCTGCACTGCACTGGTATTAATCCGACCTAAATCGTGCAGTCCAATTTTAAATAAATTCTCACTCTTTGATTTTTCTATGGCTTAGCCATAGTATGTGCAGAAATCTAAGTTACCTATTTTTCGAATACCTGAATTTTTTTCTGATATGCACTTACTGAATAATAAAGACTTCTTACATGCTGCTTACTATGCAGTATGACTATAAAGTTATGTCACATTAGAAAATATATTAGTATATGCCAAATATATTTGAATATATTTGTCTTTGCAGCAAGAATAAATTTAGCTCACCATTAAGGCTGCCTACAAATGGTTTTAGCACCAGGTTCCCCACGAATGTGCGTTGGGTGACGGGCGAGGGCCCAGCCGCGCCCCGGTTCCCGAGACGAGCGGCTCTCCACATCGGACCCCAGTCCCAGCAAAGAGTCTCTTGCCCGAACGCCTGGCTGTCTTCTCCGGGGCCCCTCGGAGGGGATGGGCTCCAGCTTCCCTCCCCACCCCGAGCAGAACTCCTGGTGGCCGAAGACCACTGGAACCTAGCTACAACCATGCTGGAGGCTCCTCTCTACACGCTCGGACAGGCCTCATGCATGAAGGTACCGGCAGAGGAACCCAGGTGTGTGTGATCCCATCAACGGCCAACATCCAGAGACTTAAAAGCAAGCTCTCAGAAGAGAGCAATGCAGAGAGTCTCTTGCCCGAACGCCTGGCTGTCTTCCCTGGGGCCCCTCGGAGGGGATGGACTCCAGCTTCCCTCCCCACCCAGAGCTCCCGGCAGCCGAAGACCACTGGAACCTAGCTACAGCCATGCTGGAGGCTCCTCTCTACACGTTCGGACAGGCCTCATGCATGGAGGTACCGGCAGAGGAACCCAGGTGTGTGTGATCCCATCAACGGCCATCATCCAGAGACTTAAAAGCAAGCTCTCAGAAGCGTGCGGCCACTTTGCGCGCGCTTTATCCTACTTTATCTTTAGCCTACTTCTCCCTCTAGGAGAAACGGGCAATCTTCTGAGAGTTTCCTGCCCCCATGGGACAGCCTTGCAAGCTTCCCATGGTGTATTCATATGCAAAATCCAGTAACAAGCTGGATCTCATTCCCCTGACCCTGAAGAGCCCCCAGTGCAACATCGTTAGGAGGGCCAAGTCCAAATAGACTTCTAAGATCTCAGGGAAAGGACTAAATGAGATGTTACTGAGCCCGCCGGAGAAATCGGTGATTACCGGGATGTTGTGATTGTGTGATTGATTAAGGCTGCCATTGCTACAATTATTTCAAGCACTCCCATTCTGAGATCTCCTTTAGGGTCAGTAGCATTAAAAAAAAAATGAAATATCTCTAACAATAGCTGATCTTCATGAGTGGGTGTGGAATAGAGGGAGATATATCAGGAAGAATTGTGTTGATAAGTGCCATTAATTAATGGATGGCTCACACATATTTTAAGGACATTCCTTTAAAATACTAAACTGTTGCGGCCTGAGAGAGTACAGTGGGTAGGGCACTTGCCTTATAGATGCCAATCCAGATTTGATCTCCAGCATCACATATGGTCACCCGAGCCCTGCAAGGCGTGATCCCTAAACACAGCCAAGTGTGGTCCCAAAACAAAATGATAAACTGCTGCTTTGCAGCGGCAAATATCTACAAAAGGCAGTATTTTATAATAGAATCTCCCTAATCAGCTCAGAATGTCAACATCTTAATTCCAAATAAATTCTTTGCATTGAATACAACACAATTATTTCTTCCTCATGCCAGGATCAAACCAAATGCCTCATGCATGAAAAGCATAATGCTACCACCAAGATACAACCCTGGACCCAGAACTGTACTCAAACTAAATACAAATAAAAAGATCAATGCTTTAACACTAACAGCTGACCACTTACTAGATCTGACACGAGTTCTTTCTTGAATCGCGTACTATGTTCTTCTATATGCCCTAAGATTGCCCCACAGATTATCATCAGAAATATATCATCAGACATATTTCATGAAGGATTATTTCCCCTCTGAAATCTCTAATAGTATAAACACTGATCTCCCTTCAAGATCAGGAGATTATCAAGTCTTCACTGTTTGTCACTTTAAATATGTGCACAATTTTCTTTTACCTTAAACAGAGCTAGATGTAAATTTGGCTTTTTGCAGTAAATATTTAGATTATATTGCTAGCCTCAGTCAGAGACTGACCTTAGAGCTAAGAGCTTGCCTTGCAAATATGGAAGACCAGGTTCAATCCCCAGTACTTGTTCCGCCACCTCCACTGAAAAAAAAAAAAGGGGGTCAAATCCCTAGTTTCTTAGCACATTTTTAATCAATCTTAAGTTAAATGGACAAGTACTTGAATATTTGTTTTAATTGTATTCCTAGAAAAGAATATGAAAAACCACTTCCTGCTCTTGACATTACTTTCAACCTCTAGTAACATGCAGGAAATTCAACAATGCATCATAAGAGAAATAACAATGGACAAAGGAGTGAAGAGAGCCAGGCCACATGCCTTCTTGGCTACTCAGCACTTGGACAGGTAAACTGACTCATTTCTGTATCTACAAAGAAGTCATCGTTCTATCTGAAGGACTACTTATTTCTACAGAATAAAAGATACTAAGTGTTATGTACAATGTGCTTCTAACACAATCCATACTAACTTTAAAAGAAAATCTGTTTCTTTATCCTCGAGACCTCAAACATGGATGCTAGCAAAATAAAACCTATTTTCTTTAAAGCAAAGACTGCAATCAGTGACTGTTACATAGCTTTAAAACTCCAACTCTTTATGTCAAAGCAACTTACTTACTCAGGGCAATTGGGTTATGAGACAGCTGTCATAAAGCAAAGGTTATGCAAAGGTTTTATACAGAAATATTTCAACAACGTAACAATTATCTTGAAAAGCAATTTTAAATCAAACCAGTAAGTGATCAAAGAGAATTACTATTTTTTTAAACTTGTAATATAGGTACGATACTGAGTCCTAAAGGCATCAACAACCAACAGCCTAGACCTTGTCCTTGAAGATAAATTCTCTTTATGTTATCTGTGGGGATGGACTTACAGGCAGATAAATGTAAGATGGTAAATAGTATTTTAGAGATTCCATATTTGCCTTGCTCCAGTATAGGTCATAGATTATTCTCTCCACTCTACCCAGCATTTTCAACCCATATATTCTATCCTTCTACTGTGAATAGATGGGCAATTTTTTTAATTTTTAAATGCACGTAATTCAAAAGTAACATTAAAAAAGAACAACAAAAACCTCACTGATAGACCATCTACATCCAAGCAAAGCTACCTCCTAGAAAATTCACAGGATTTTCAAGCGGAGTGAAGACAATGACTCCTTTCAATCTATCGGTTCCCAATTACTATTTTATACAAAAATAGCTTAAAAAGAGAAAAACTTACTAACCCACAGGAAATAAGAACAAAACATTTAATTTCAAAGGTACAAGTCACAGTGGAGCTGTCATGATGGTGAAGATCATAACATTAGGTAATAAAAAAAAAACATGTTGCTATGCTGTTGTTCCAAATAGCCAAAATGATTTAGTTAAAACACAAAAAAAGGCCTAGATTCCTATTTTTCTACATTAAGTGATCTATGCCTACAATATGGCTCTGTCCTTAAAAATATCTGCGTGCAGGGCTGGAGCGATAGCACAGCAGGTAGGGCGTTTCCCTTGCACGTAGCCAACCCGGGTTCAATCCCCAGCATCCCATACCGGGTCCCCCGAGCACCACCAGGAGTGAGTGCATGAGCCAGGAGTAACCCCTTTGCAATGCCGGGTTGTGACCCAAAAAGAAAAAATCTGTGTGTATATCTTTCTTAGTCCATAACTCTATTAATCGAGAACTATTTCTTAGTGCATAACTATTCCTAAATCTGTAACTATTACTGCAAACATTTTCTAATGGTTGTTTCAGAATCAAAGAAACACTAGCTTAAAACAGTGATGCCTGCCAAGGAAAGCTGGGGACCTGCCTTATTTAAAGCTGACTTTTAAAGTGGGCTTTAAAAAGCTCTTTGATAAGGTGAGAAATTTAGGCAAGGGGTGCACGTGTACAAACCATGTCACAGAATAATGAGCATAACAGGCAGGTCTGTAATACAGTGAACTCCTGGAATGATGAGTTAATTACTGTGACTACAAAAAAGAGAAGTAGGTTCAGTGTCTACTGAATACATAATACTTCAGTGCCAAGAAAGCTTTTAATTTTTCTGCAGGGATTGGGAGGGCATCATGGAGGAGTTCTGCAATGGGTTCTAAAAGATGACTAGTTTGGATGGGTATATGACAGTCAGGAAGAGCAACAGAGAGAGGTACTAGATTTTTTGTTTGTTTGTTTTGGGGCCACAACCAGCTGAGCTCAGGGCTTACTCCTCGTGGGTTCAGTGGTACCGAAGATCAGCTGAGTGCAAGGCAAGAATTTTAACAGCTATTAATATTTCTCCTGGCTGAGTTTTTTTTTTTTAAAAAGAAACTTCAATCTCGATTTTTAATTGTTTCTTAACTTGTGCTTGTCTTTCTTTCCATCTTTACAAATTTCCTTTGCATTGTGCTGGTAAAGCAATTATCAAAATGGTACAGAAATGTATTTAAAGTTAAATACACCAAGTAAATAACTAAAGTGAAGTAAGGCACTGAGTTTTGAAGACAGATTTGGCTCCTAAGAGGATTCTTCTGCCAAGTTCCTGGTTCTCCATTTGTTCTACTTGATTCAGGAAGCTGAAAATGTAGTAGCCTTCAGGCTAAGAGAGAAATGATCCCACACCTCTCCTCACTCTTTCATTTCTTTCCATTCCAGATAGCAATTAGCTGCATTTCATGACCAGACCAATATTCAGTGACTTAGTTCTCTTAAAGTAACAGAACACTTAAGTTATTATGGTACACTTCCTTTCTTTTCCTTTTCACTTCATGCTCTTACCTATACTTTTACTAAGATGCAATATTTGAATGAAAACCACCTGCATAAACTACTCACATTCATATATATTGATCTATATTTACTTCATATGTAAAAATGTTATGTCAAATCAACTACGTCATTTGTCTTTGTCTCCTTCCATTATCACACCCCACTTCTGCAGCTGTGATCTCAACTGCACTTTTACCTACTGAAGATTCCAAATTTGGGGGCTCAAAGATGCGGTTTCTTCATGGCGCTTGTATCTTGCATGTGTGAGGCACACTCATTTCTACCTCTAGGCACTATCTCACATGACATGGAAAATGAGTGTATGATTCTCCCAGCACCCCCCACACACACACCCCAGTGAAATCTGTATATATGATTCTCCCAGCAGCACCACACACACACACACACACACACACACACACACACACCCGTGAAATCTGTATATATGATTCTCCCAGCAGCACCACACACACACACACACACACACACACAGTGAAAGCTGTATATATCTGCAGCTTCAAGATAAAAGTGTCTGGATCCTAAAACAAATACAATAAGCATTTCTTTTCAACTTCCAGAGCTTCTGTCTTATAGGGGAGTCCTGGTATCAAATTACTGGAGGATGTATGGTCAAAAGCTCCCAGAAAATTGAGTGTTCCCTCCTTTCAGGACAAAGACTGAACAATGCAGTCTCTGACAGAGAAAATATTTAAATGAAATCTATGGGTTTACATCAGAAGAGCAGAGAGTAGAGGGCAGTCCAAATTATGATGCAGAGTTGACAGCTGGGCTCTCTACCTGGATTATATGTGGAAATACAAGCAAAACTCAGCACAACTTTAATAAAAAAAATTGTGGCAGAGAGCTAGAGATCATTATCCAGTTCTAAGAACAGGATGCTAAAGATGGCAAAAACAGTTAAGTTTGAAGGTTTGACAAACACTCCAAAATGCTGTTCTTCTTTGTATAGGAGTAATTGCAAACATATCCCCATTCAATACAGGAAGAGATGACAGACCAGGAGGGGGCACACACTTAGAATAGTTCTTTGGGATTATACAACACCTGATGATTCATCACACACTTTCATAGCATACTGAGAACTAGAATGAGGCTGACTTAAACATGAACACTTCCTCTTAGCAGATTATAGAACTACTGCCCAGGACAATGACTACTAATATTTTTTTAAAAAATGTATTCAAAATCCTAAATATTCCATTCGAAGCCTGAGGACTGAAAACTAAAACACGTACATATTTGTAAAGCTTTATTTCATATACAATCTTCACCATTATGAGATGAACTCAATACATGCTTATATTTAAAAATTTAGATGTGCAATTTTTGTACTTTCATTTCGCTAAAAATGAGAATAACCGGTAAAGAGGCATTTTAGAAAACCTATTTGATTATTAACTGACATTATTAAAATTAAAGTAACCATTTCTATGGGTTGCTTCTTTGTATTCTGCTACACTTGTAAAGTCTATCCTACCCTTTAAAAACAAGAGATAAAGAGATAATGAGATTGTTTTACAAAGAATTACATTTACAGAGCATAGTTACAGAAAGTATTTCATATCTTCCGGTGTCAATTAGGTAGTTAAAAAAAAGTGCCTTGATTAAAAAAAAGTACCTTGTTGTGATAAATTATCACAAGAATATTACAATACCTAATATTGTAATATTGTAAGGAGAGATAAAAGCAGCACTTTGCCAGAGTAAAATGTCAGTGGACTCAAGTTCAAGACCAGACACAAGATCTGATTATTCAAGAGTCACGAAGAACCATGTAGGGATAGGGCACTGTGCCAATGATGAGCGATTATTTTCTCAAAACTGGTTAAGATTTCTCAGTTCTTTTTTCTCAAATTAAGTATTTTATGAAGGTACTTAACATGTAAATGTAAACAACAAAGTGTTATGTGTAAGTGCTAGGGGAATTTGGAAAAGTTAAAATTACACATCTAAAAGAAAGCACCATAGCAAGAATTGGGGCAAAAAGTTTTAAAATGCTTTCTCAGGCTTACAAGAAAGGATGAAAAAAAATTTTAATCAAAAGACAATAAACTACTAAAATCTTTTAATTACTATCCAGTAAAATTAGAAAGGAAGTATTATAGACAAAGATAAACATAAGTAAAGACCCTCACTGCGGAACTATTTAACATAACAGTAAAACTCAAAGCCAACACATCCATGAGAAAAGCCACAGGATAGAGTATTATACTTACTAAAATGATATTAATGATATAAAAAAAATAGTCCTTACAGACACAGTTGTTGGCACAATCTCAAGCAATTAAAAAGGCACACAAAAGGCTCAAAACCAGTCAAAACATAGTTGACTATTTCTAAGAGAGTAAGATTTTATTTTTATTTTACTTATCCTACATTTCCCAAACAATACACAATCAGTATCATTATACTTTAAGTCAACCAAAAGGTTATGTAATTGGCTGTATTTCAGGATTTCTCTTTGAAGTCATTAATAACCTTGTCATCATTTTCAGTACAGTATCTTGCCCCACAGATCCCAAAGAAACTCAGTTAAGATGCATTAACTTGCTTTAGAACAGTATTTAGTATAAAGTGTTCACTTTAATAATTTTAAGTTTCCTTTATCTAATGAAAGTAGTGTCTTTTTAGAGCTAGTCTATTTGGAAAAAGAATGTTGTTTTTCTCCTTTTTAATCTTAACATCTCTTAAAAGATGACTGTTCTTTGAGATTCTACTTCTTTCAAAGAAAAAAAAACAGTAAAATTCAGTTAAATATCAAGATCCTCAAATGAAGTAAATGAAGGCTATAAAATCTTAAAACATGGTCCTTCTTCTTTTTGTTTTTCTGTTTTTATTGTTATTGGGGGGCCCTTGATGCTCAGGAGTAACTCCTGGCTCTGCACCTAGACTCACACTTGGCAGTGCTTCGGGGACCATATGGGATGCTGGGGATGACGTGAGGGCCACGTGCAAGGCCATCACCTTACCTGCACTACTCTCTCTCCAGTCAGTCCTATGGTCGACTCTTACAGATACACCTGTAGAAATAAATTTCTTCATCTTAACCAATTTGTTATAGAGTCCCTCTCAAGTCAACATTTCATGACTTAAATAACTCTAATAATACATATGTATCAAGACAAAGAAATGAAGAAATCATATACAATTCTTATGAAGAAATTCTTACTGTTACATTAATATGCATTTTGTACACATAATAATTATAATACCTACACATGGGGGAGAGTAATAACTAGTTTTATGTACATAACGTATCTATATGACATGGTAATAACTATTGGAGAGGGAAACATTTTATAGGGTTTTATGAGCCTCCTGCAGTGTGTGTGGGGTAGATGGTGAGGGAAGCCCCAGGGGACATTCAAGAAACCAATAAGAGCAACCAACTGTTCTACATAATAAATTAATTAGACACTGGAACCTGCAAAGCTGAGAAAGAAGAGGGGTAAAAATCAAGTCTAACACTGTTCTGACTCTCTTCACTAAGGGTGATTTTCAGTCAAGGCCAGGTTGCTCAGCAATGCTTCTGTAAAACTGGATTCTTTGACCCAAAAGGATTCTGGGTTGTACACCTAAAACTGCATCAGGCAGCATATGGGCACAGGAACTAAATAACTGATAATGCACTTGTTTTATCTCTCCCTAAGAACTGAAATGTTTGTGTTGAGAATTTCTTTTATCTTCAGTTAAAGGACATAAATGACATAATAGAAGATATAAAATAGTTTGCTGTAACTATGCTATATTAATGTAATTCTTTATAAAACAACCACACCATCCCTGCTTTTCCTTTGGATTTGGGGGCCACATTCAGCTGTGCTCAGAGCTCACTCCTTTCCTGGTGCTCAGGGGATCATATGGGATGCCAGGGGTCAAATCTGGTTCAGTCACATACAAGGCAAGTGCCTCACCCACTGTATTATCTCCCTGGTCCATCCCAGATTTTTTATCTTTTAGTTTTTGGGACACACACCTGGCTGTACTCAGGGATCACTCCTGGTCATGCTCAGGGGATTGTATATGATGCCAGAGACTGAACCCAGGACGATGACATGTAAGGTAAATGCCCTACAAGCTCTACTATCTTTGTGGCTCCCATTACTGTTTGTAAAGGGTCAGACAGACTTCCTAAGTATAGCAGAACCCAAAGAAGCAGCCCACAGAAATGGCTACTACACATATTTTAACAGTTAATGAACACGTAAGGCAGACATCCTTAAATACTTTACAGGTTAATCTCTCTTTTAACGGAAGAGAAATATACCACAATGTTGTACACTGGGGCTGGAGAGAATATGGCAGATAAGGTACTTGCCCTGCACATGCCTGTCCCAGGTTAGATCCTCAGCACCCAATATGGCCCCAAGCCAGGGCAGGAGAAATCCCTGATTGCAGAGCCAGGATATAGCTGGTCCCCAAAACCAGAAAAATAAATATATTTCTCTTTTCACCAATAGGGTTTAATTTCTACCATATATGAATTTATTTATTTTTTGACAAACAAGGACTAACACATGCTCAAAAATAACTCTTAAATGAGTTTTAGAAAAACAGCCACTGCATAGGCATTAAGCAGTCTGTCCATATACTCCCTTGGGCACCCACAGCAGTGACTCTTTAGCCCTGAGCTTGACAAAGAATACTTAAGGGTTCCTGTTTACTCTTTCAGTTTTAGGCATCACATATACTTTCTTATCTTCAACAAAGTTTTCAGCCAAGTACAAATGCAAATGCTTCCTCCCGTAGTACTTTTAGCTAGAGTTTAATAAAGAACCTACAACTCAACAGCAAGACAAACAATTCAGTTAAAAAGTGTATCAAATGTGGGGAATGGGGTGGGTTGAGGTCAAGAGGGGAACTGGGAAAGCAGGGGGGAAAAACGTGCATAAAAACCTGGACACTAAAAAAAACTGGACACTAAAGAAAACTCATATACTGGAAGCCATGAGCTAAAACTACAATGAGTACAATAAAATATATATCTATGCATATATGTAGGAACACATATGCAGGAACGTATGTAGGCTGGAGCGATAGCACAGCAGTTGGGCGTTCGCCTTTCACGCGGCCGACCCGAGTTCGATTCCTCCACCCCTCTCAGAGAGCCCGGCAAGCTACCGAGAGTATCGAGCCCAAGCGGCAGAGCCTGGCAAGCAACCCGTGCGTATCGGATACGCCAAAAACAGTAACAATAAGTCTTTCAATGAGAGACGTTACTGGTGCCCGCTCGAACAAATCAATGAGCAACGGGATGACAGTGACAAATATGTAGGAAGATATATATCCATGTATACAATACAGAGCATTAATTAGAACTATTAATATAACAAATAAATCTCAAATAATTATATTGAAAACTGGCCTCTAAAAGAATGCAAGCTGTCTGATTCCTCGTACATAAAAATTTTTAAAAATTCAAATCAACTGCAAATCCAAATCAATTGTATAATGACAAAAGAAGATGAGGGAAACGGAGGGAGAGAGATTACAAAAAGGTATGAAGGGAAGGGATTGGAAAGATAGTACAGCGGGTAGGATGCTTGCCTTGTATGTGTCTGACCGACGTTTGATCCCCAGCATCCCATATGGTCCCCCAGTCCTGCCAGGAATAATTCCTAAGTGCAGAGTCAGGAGTGACCCCTGAGCATAGCTGAGAGTGACCCCCAAACTCAAAACAAACAGAAAAGTTTTAAGGGGGCTTGACACATGCCTTTTAGGCCTGGGGTTACATCCCCAGGATGCATGCTCGCCCCCAAGCACCACCACGGTGGCTTCCTGCAAGCACACCACTTTGCCCTAACACTAAAACTGCCTGGCAGGGCTGGAGCAATAGCACAGCGGGTAGAGCGTTTGCCTTGCACGCGGCCGACCCGAGTTCGATTCCCAGCATCCCATAAGGTCCCACGAGCACTGCCAGGAGTGATTCCTGAGTGCATGAGCCAGGAGTAACCCCTGAGCATCGCTAGGTGTGACCCAGAAACCAAAATAAATAAATAAAACTGCCTGGCTCCTAAGTTTGCATTCTTTTACTTGACCACAGTGACAGTTTTTCTACAATTCACATGTCAAAATTCAAGGGTTTTTGTTGTTGTTGTTGCTAAAATGGGTGCAATTTAGTGTGGCAATAAAAATTTACCAGTTCAAATAGGTGAGCGTGGGGCTGAAGTGATAGTACAGCAGGTAGGGCACTTGCCCTATCACACACCTCTCAGGTGTGATCAAAAAAAAAAAAAAAGGTGAGGAAAGAATAATACACAAATATGTTAAACCTACCTCTGGAGCTTTCTAATTGTGGAGTGCACTGTTAGGTGATGAGAATGAGACTTTTTCTTGGTAAAGGTAAAAAAAACCCACCACCCCAAGTGCCAGAATATCAAAATCGTTTGGTCCGCATCCTGGAGTCGGTCAGTCTTCAGGGGAAACACCTCTCAACTGGCCAGCATTCGAAAAAGCGAGGTGAGGAAGGCTGGGAATCTTAATATAAATATGTAAATTCATACTAACTCTTTTTTGGCAAGAAGCAGAGTTAAATATGAGTTATATGCCACTTCTTTAACTGGGTATATCTCAGATAGCATGGCTTCTCTATATATACTTCTTTTCATATATAAAACATTGTAACAGATGAAACGTCAAACGATGAAATACTAGTTTAAAAAAAGATCTTTAGAAGGCAAACCTAGAAGAACAAAGAATTAAATGGCTGAAAATTTGAGCACACAAGATTTTCTGATTTATATCAAACCCTACAAGACGTAAAATTCCCTGAGCTTGGTATTTTGTACTTTGTGGCAGTAACACAGAAACAAGATTTATACCAAAGTCACTTGGATACAGTGGCTTTATAGTTCCTGGTGGCGATTAAAAGAAAAAAATCAGATTTAAAAAAGAACTTAAGACCACATCAGAATGAACACCTAAATCAGAGACAAACAGGAATACTAATTAACACAGACGCAGAAAAAGATACCAAAGGAACAAAAGGACTACTGTAGCATGAGGTCTAGAGAGATAAGTTTCCATGTTCAACTAAACCTGTAAATATTTCGGTGTTGACGGTGGAGAGACCTCTAAGGCAGCTCCTGTTCCATCACCAGAACTGCATGCTTCCTGAAGCAGTCAGGAACAATCCACAAGCACTGAGCAAGGAGTAGTCCATGAGCACCACTGGGTGTGGCCCCCAAACAAGCACTTAAGGTCAACAACAGGCAAACTTAATCTCACCCTAAGTCCTACGTGTATGCCTGGCTATGACATCTGATGTGAAGGGCAGGCTGGCTGGTCGATAACTGTTTCATATCTACACAATATTCAGAGTGTTTAATGTGCCTGACCTCATTTACTTCCCGTCTCACTCGCCTTTCTTGCTTTCAGCTTTCTATTTGTACTTGTGTACTTTGACTCAGTAATTCTCTTTTTTAAAAGAACACTTAATTGACTTCATTGCACAGCATCCTGTCTAACATGAAGATAAGATTCTTCAACGTTTGGCACAGAATGGAATATTTTATAATGGGGTGGGGGAGGTCACTGGCAAAAGGAAAGAAAGAGGCCAGGGACTTGGCTCAAAAGGATGGATTACATGGGCTAGGCTCTTGAGTTTGGTCCTTGGCACCACGTGGTTCCCTGTGCACTGCCGAGTGTGGCGCTGATGGCTGCGGCACTGCTGATCCTCTGAGGACTATCACTGGGAATCTCTCCTGGGGCCCCAGCCCCAGCACCACTGGGCGTGACCCTCCACCTCGTTTTCCAGGTTCATCACCTTCCCTCCTCACAGGAAAGAATATTAAGAGCTAACAAATACTGAAGTAAAAGAGCTTAAGAAACACAGAAGAGCAAGCAGGGATTGGGAGCGGTACATACGTAAGAGAACACTGGCTTCCTGCGAGGCAAGAGAGCCAAGAGGACAGACACATCACAGGTTGAGATGCAGGTGAATCTCCAAGACAGAGCACATACACTAATTCTTTACCACGTTATTTGGAGTGTCCAAAGTAAAGTGGCTAAAGTTCAACAATCATTTGTAAAGCAAGACAAAGTGTGTGTGTGTGTGTGTGTGTGTGTGTGTGTGTGTGTGTGTGTGTGTATGTGGAGGGGGGGGAAGAGCAACACTTGATCACAGTTATAATCAGAGAAGAAAAAGGCAGAATCAGAGCATAGCAACTGAAAATCTTGTGTAACTCTATTAGCAAGGCAGCATGGGATTTATGTCAATGTTGTCTATGTGTGGCCAGTAGTAAGACCACAAGTGAGTAGAAAAAGATCATGCTCCAAGCTAATTTACTTTCGCTGGTTCCACAAATTTTCATCTTCACTTTTTTTTTTTCCTGCAACAAAACCTAAATGCCTTCCTCTTTGGATCAACGATTCAACGAATGCACACCTGTACAGTTTCAGTTGTATTAATCACTAGAAAATAAATCTGGAGAGAACTTTCTTCAGGCAACTTTTTAAAATGGCTTATACACTAAATTCACATATACGAGTAACTGATTCAATGTTTGTAATAACAATTCCACATTTTATATGAGCACTCAACAAAAGAGATAAAGGATGGGTTTTCCTGTATTAATCTAGGGGAAGCACTTAAAAATTAAGCCAATGGTTTGTCCCAGTTCATGAAAAACTCTCCCAGAAATATTAGAACCGGTAGTACTTTTTGATTTAAAAGTTATTTCCAATGATATTCCTTCAATATAGTCAGTCTAATGGCATCACTTTAAACTTTAAGTCATAGACATGCTTCAAATGACACCATTTTAAACACTGTAATGTACAGGAAGATTACAGACTGATACAAGAATATCAATCCTAATGAAGAGAAAAGATGTCAAGGGCCAAAGGAAAAGTGAAACTGGTCAATTTAAGATATAAATTTCAGCTATTATGATGACTAGTTACAAAACAGAATGAAATTTGTAGTGGGCAAATTAATTACTACAATGAAATTAAGTAATGAAAAAGACTTCCTATATATAGAAACCAAATTCTATTGTCCAAGCAACATTCTACGAAACATGCGCACTGCAAAAGAGAAACTGGGGGCTTGAGAGAGCTCTAAGAGCCATGGGTATGCTTTGCAGGCAAGGCCCAGTTTAAATTCCGGCTTAAGAAGAACCCTTGAGTATCCCCGGGGAATATGCTAGGCCCTTCAACACAGCAGTGTACAGACCCAAAAGTATTAACTTCAAAGGTAAAAAGGTCATAGGAAAATGATTCAAGAAAAGTTCTTCAATTTTAACTGCCTCGCATTAACAATGCAAGTTATACAACACTGGAATTCTAAATACATGTGCCACATATATACAATGCTATATATATTTTTAATAATCCATCTCCACTCTCCCTATGTAAAATTATCCCCAAATACTAAAAAGATATATAGTAACTATTTAGGAGGCTCTTTGGAAAGTTTATAAACGACACTACAAAACAAGAGAAATCCAGGCAAGAAAATTAATGACTAGAAAAGATAAAGATGAGACAGAAAGCTGTACCAGAAGAAAAACATACATGAAGTCACAGCAAAGGGAACGTAAAGGGTGCAATGAGACTGCCAGAACACCCAAGTGCACTACTGGGTAGTCAGCATTGCCACTGCAGACCTGCTTCCCTGCCTTCGAGGCCAGTTGACAGGAGTCACACGGTACTGATTGTGAACAGTACCCCCAGAGGTGTGCAAAGTAATGATCCTCATTAGGGAACATAAAAAAGTAACAGCTAAGAACCTCCATTTTAAAAAGATTCTGGGAAGTAGGGGAGCAAAACATTCAACAGTGAAGACAGATTCAGCTCATAATACCATTGTCTAGGCATGGGAGAAGTCCCAAATCTCGGATTTGGCTTTGCCTTCTTCATTAATATTTCTCTGAACAAGTGTCCTAATTTCTAAATCATGCTACATAAGATGCATAAAGAGAGAAATGAGGAACCATGGAAAGTTTTAGTAAAGAAGTAAAAACAAGAAAGCTATTTAAAAACAAAAAATTCTTGTACCAAAATAAGACTAAAGTAGCAGATCTGAAAATACTGGTCAAAGATTGTTTAGGGGAGATGGAGGCATGAACGAACTCCCAAATACTAAGGACAATAAATCCATATTGTTGATTATCAAGTTACTTAAAAATTACCTCTTAAAGAGTCAAACCCTTTTAAATATCTAGTTTTCAGAAGAAAAATAAGATAAAAACATTCATTCCTAATTTACCAGAGCTTTACAGATTTCATACCAGTTTATAGTTAAGAAGCATAATCTCAGTTTTTTTTTTATAATCTCAGATTTCACAGAGTAAGCAAGCATTAGTTCATTCAAAACTATCTACCTCATATCAAGCCCCTGCAAACTCAGGTGACAGGAATATTAATACCAAGCAGATACCACAGCTTTTGGGAAAGTTCTGCAAATTATTATTAGAAATATCAAAAAATAGTCTTACCACAGGAGCAATGACAAGTCTACAAATAATTTCTGCATCTAACAGAAATTAGTATTAATATATATTAATTTCCACAATTACTGGTAATTATAATTGATAATTCATAATATATCCTAGAATAATGCAAATAAGCCTGTTTTTTGAAACAACAAAAATATATTTGGCAGTCTTGAAATGGAACTTCTTGAATGAGTTTTATTATAAAATGTACTGTAAATACATATGCAGGCCACTTGATACATTATGAGTCAAAAATAACATTTAGGAACCATCTTAAGAAAAAATTCATGTGGTATATATTATTACATGAATAAGTTCAAAAAGTCAGAGTGACTGAAATCAAATGGACCTTGCAGGAGACTGCTATACAAACTGCTATTAAGATCTACATGAATCAAGCAGTGAGTTATGACAACGCAGATGGCAAATTATCAATTAGTCTTATACCAGTAATACTACTGAAAGATCAACTGGCGCTAATTTGTTGTTTCTGAAAGAACAGTTGCTTGTAAACTGAAACTACTGAGACCACTACTAATCCACCAATATGTTTCCTTACCTTGAAAGACTATCCAGTATTACTTTTATTACCCAGTATTACTTTTCTAGTAATAAGACTAAAGTAAAAGTATACAGTACTATAAACTATACAGTATGCATTATTTTTATAAAAGTAAGTCTCATGTTCAAGTCATTTGGAAATGGCAGACACTGAGACATGACAAACAAAAAGATTAACATTCTGTCTAGAAGTTTACAATGCTTACTAAGCAACTTAAAAAATAATCACAGATGGATCTTTTGAAAGACAGTGCACACAGGTAATAAAAATATTTTTGATTTTTCAATCATACAATTGTCACAAAACCACAAGTAAATCCACCAATGAAACTTGGGCTACAGTAGTTAAAACAGAAAGCACTAACTCTGCAATAGTCAAAGTCAGTTAATCAATAGTGTTCTAATTATAAACTAACCTCTAAGACATAATTTTAAACTGGTAATAAATTCAACCTTAGTGCTCCGGGCTGGAGTGATAGCACAGGGGGTAGGGAGTTTGCCTTGCACTCGGCTGACCCAGGTTCGATTCCCAGCATCCCATATGGTCCCCTGAGTCCCACCAGGGGTAATTCCTGAGTGCAGAGCCAGGAGTAACTCCTGTGCATCGCCAGGTGTAACCCAAAAAGCAAACAAAACAAAACAAAACAAAAAAACCCCACAAATAACCTTAGTGCTCCTCAAAATGCAGATTACTGAGCCCCAACCTAAACATGCGGAATCGAAACTACAGGGGCAATACCTGGCAGTCTGTCCCTCCAGCACTCCCAGGCAATCCTCATGTGCACTTAAGACAGGGGAACCGTTATCTTCTTTGTGGGATTTATAAGGTTTGATTTAACAAGAACTAAAATCTTCTCATCTGGGGCTTTTTCAAAATAAATTTCATTACATAATAAATTGGTATTTGGAAATGATTTAAGTATGTAGCTGCAGAAAAAAAAAATCTTAGGGCTGGTGAATCCGAGTCAACCCTGGCAGAGCCCAGATAGTCGGGGTAAGGCATTATCTTTGCATGTGATTGTCCCAGGTTCAATCCATGGCACTGCATATGGTTACTGCCTACGGTCTCAGTAAACCCAGAGCATCCCTGGATGTGGTCCTTTCCAAAAAAAAAAAAGGGGGGGGGGAGGAAAATGCATTAAAATTTAGGAGTAGCAATTAAAATTTTATTCTTAATTTAATACTTAAGACACCCTTAATTATTTCAAAGGACAAGAAGTTTTTCAAAACAAATTTCTTTTTTTGGTTGTTTTGTTTTGGGGCCACACCTGGGAGAGCTCTGGAGCCCCTGTGGTGAGAGGGATCAAACTCAGGCTTCCAGAATGCCAAGTGTGAGCTCCAATGCCTTGAACTATTAAAAATTTCTGAACTAAGTTCAAATTTACTGACTCAGATTTTAGAGAACTCTAAAAGACTTACATTAGGCCAAGACTATTTATATTAACCCAATAAAAGCAACAGTTAAATGTATAAAGCAAAACCCAAACAAATGTTCATAATACAGCATATTCACTCTTATCAGATTTTTCATAAATGTGCATTATTTTCATAAACATATGTAATGGGAAGAGTAAAAGTACAAAAATTAGAAGCCACCTAGAACCGGCTAACCTAAGCTATGTGACCTTGGACAATTAGGCCAGAAGTTCCACACTTATTTGGTGTATCAAACAAGTACCGTATTTTCTTTTTCCAGGAAAAAAGAATCACACAACATCCCCAAGAACAGCAAAGAGAACATGCCCCCTATAGGCTCCCATAGTCTACCACCATGACCCCACCCCCAATCTTTCCAGCGCCCCACAGGGGGCAGTATCTCCCTCTTTGGGAAACCCTGAGCTAGACTACTAATTTTGTCTAAGTGGGAAAAAGAAATGTTTAACTGTCTGCCATTTCATAAGGAGAAGCAAGTGAGGGGGCAATAATCCTGAAGTACTATTAAGCACTTTCCAAATCAACAGTTATTATGATGAGTAAATTTTAAGGGACGCCAGCTTTAAATACCTGTTGTAAAACGGACCTACAAAAACTCATGAGAAATATAACTGACCTTTCAAATTCATTTAGATTATCAGTCACCACTATGTATTTTTCTGTTAAGTACAAATACAAAATCTAAAACTTAAGTTCTGCCACCAGCCCTATGATCCTATCTGTAACGTGCATTTCTTTTTCTGTTTTTCTGGGGGCCACTCAGGTGCTCAAGGCTTACTCCTAGCTCTGTGCTCAGGGATCACGGCCGTAGTGCTCAGGGTGCTGAGGGCTGAGCCAGGCTTAGTTCCGTGCAAGGCAAGTGTCCTACTCACTGTATGACTGCTCCAGCCCCAAACATGTACTTCTTCAATGAATGAAATCAGAGGACTGTGGATTTAGTAACTGATCAGCAAGTATATTTAGCTTTCTGAGTTAATAACTATTAAAAGGGATCTCTAAGTATATTACTCTTTCACTTCCTTGGAAATTTTCATAATGAAAATTTTAACTTAGACTGGCAAATAGCACATGTATTAATGCACTTGCCTCACAATACCCCCAGTCATCACCTGGACACAGCCATGATGAAAAAAATTTAACCAGACACCAAGGATAGATGATTTTAACAAAGAAAAAAAAAAAAGGTGAAGGCTAAATTTCCAAAAGCAATCTTTTGTTCTTTCTATAACTTATTCCATATTGTATCACTTTCCTTTCACATTACCTCACATTCTGTACATCATGACACCTGCTAGTAAGTAATTACTCCAAACTGTTTCAGTAAAATACTTTTCTTATCCAATTGCAAAATTTCACTGAAGTTTCTGCTTCTTGCTTTTTACTCCTTTGTGCTTTGAGTTTTAATTGTTCATTCATTTCAAGGCTGCAGAATTAGGAGCTGGAGAGATAGTACTGCAGGTGGGGCAAGAGCCTTGTTTGATGCTGACCCTGATTTGATCCTGGTAACCACAAAGTCCCCCAAGGCTCAGCACAAAGCCAGGAGTAATCCCATATCACCACTGGCTGTGCCCCTCATTCTCTGCAAATAAAACTGCGGGATTAAAAAATGAAAAAGTGAAATTTCTATGTTGATATATTACAACTACATCCATAGTAAAAAATGAGGACATAACATTTGAGTTAGTTGAAATGTATGCCCACATGTAAAGAGGAAAAGGGAAAGAACTCTTAGAATCCAAAAACTCCACCTATAGTTATAATCATTCCTCTTAAAATCTGTTGACCTGTACAACTCAATTCACATGGGAAGGCACTGTTTCATCAAACTGAAGTTAATATGTTAGACAAAGGAAATTACTAAGCTTAACCCTCAAATCAAGAATCCTATTCAAGCATATATAACAATGTATACTCAACCTAATGGCTCAAATAATGTCCTTTAACCTGGGGTCATATTCCAAAGATTGAAAACGCATAAACTGCCTTTCATCTCCAACGGATTCTTTAATTTTAACTTAATAAAATTTAATCTACAACTCAATAGCTTAGGTTTTACAGAAGTCCATGAAGAAAGAGCAAGTGTTTAATTAAAACTTAACTGCAAACAGGAGCAACATCTTGTGGTTTGTAACTACAACTATATTTGGTAATAACCACACATTAATTTATTAGTAGAGCGCTAAATCCTTACTGATGTTACATTTGCAGCACGACAATAAAAAAAAAATCATCGCGTTTCAGAGATATGGAAGGGAAGGGGACAGAAGGGAATGTGTGGGCTGAGAAGGAAATCTTAATTCAACAGACACTACTGCCATTTGTTTTCTAAGCATTAAAAATTCCACCTATTTCCCTGTGAGATGCACTTAAGAACAGCCATATATAGAAAGCACTTCTTCCAGCACGTCTTAAACTCTGAGTTTTAAATACTGATGCTGAGGTCAGTCGGAGAGCCAGTACAGGGGGAGGGCGCTTGCCTTGCACAGGTCAACTGGAGCTCCAGTCCGGGCACCACCTACGGTCCCCCATCACTGCCAAGAGTGATCCCTGAACTCTCTTGGAAAAAGAACCAGGAAAATGCCCTGAGCCCCGACGGGTGTGCTCCCCAAAAACAAAATAAAAACAAAGATAAAGACTGATGCTGAAAGTGCTCGTTGTATTACTTAAAAACAAGTCATCCTAATACTTACAGTAAAGCTTTAAAGCTGTTGGACGGACGATTAAAAGAAAAAAATTATACTAAACCCTATTCAAGCAAGGGTGATCACACTATAGATAATGAATATTTATTTTAGGATCTGTTAGTAGCAGAGAAACTAGGAAAACAATATAAAGCCACCAACCTGGTAGTTACCCTTACATCGGGGCAATTTTAAGTATCCACAATGCAACTACTATTTTATTTAAGCAGATTCAAACTGTCATTATCATTTAACTACTTCATCAGAAGCAAAAGTCAAAATTGGGCTTCTCACCACAGCTTCAAGCTTCAATTTAAAAGACATGATTTCCTACACAGATGCAGAAATCCCTTGGCCCAAACAGTGAACCATTAGCGAATACACAAAACTGAAGTCAATTTCATCATACATCTAAAGGCATCTAAATGCAGATGGCTATAATGACAACTGTAATAAAAATTAAAAAGCCGTACTCTGAATTTTCACCTTGTTGATAAACGAAAAAAATCACAAATTTCAGATTAAAGGTGGCGCTCTGTCCTCAACTCACCCGATTGTGACTCACTTTTGCAGACTATATGGTAGAAAATAACAGTTACTTTTCAAAGATCTTTGCAGTTACACCCAAGCCAAAATCAGGACAGAGATCCACCCTTAATTACAGCAATTTAACTGTCTCATCCAGAGCAAGGTAGAAACTAAAACGTCCCCTGGAAAATCATGGCTAAATGAGCCCATTTTATTTACCAGTCTCCAAAGGGGCCCTGGAAGGGAAATGTTTCCCTTTACTTCAAATTTGAACTCATCTGGACAATTAAGAGGGGGCGCGGGAGGTCCCAACGAAACGCAGGTAGTACGAAAAGCAGATTTTCCTCCAATCCCTTTAATTCCCTCAATCCGCCTCTGCCGCACACCATGTGGCACAGGGGTCCGGGAGAGGCGGGCAGGCCTGTCACGCACTCACGTGGGTTATGCACACCCTCTGCCCGAGGGCTCTCGGACCAAGTGGATCTTTAAAAACGCTTCTGTTGATAAAAATCCACCCACGCCAACAAGAGCCTCATTTTGGAGCACAGCAAGTCCTCAGGTGGGGGCGGTTAAACCTAACAAAGGCTCCCATGTTCAAGGGCAGACAGTCCAGATACCTGCACATACCTACACACCTAAGGCGGGGGAAATCTGTGCAACTAGTAGATCAAGAACAACCATCTGTACCAACAGGAACGAACCATCGGCTTGAATAAATGCAAAAAAAAAAAAAAAGGATCGTGCACAGCTGTCAAAGGTGTGCGGCCAGTGCGCTGAGACTCCAGCAAAGGTTAAAAAAAAAATTAAAAAGAAAGAAAAGAAAAAAAAAGCTGGCGGAGGAGGGCAGGGCGCACTTAAACACCCACCTTCTCCCTCACTTAATCCACCCTTAAGCATACCCAGTCCTCGCCGGGGCGCTCCAAGCCGCTCCCCCGCACAGGACGCGGGCACTCGCGGCGCTGCGAGTCCCGCAAAAAAAAAAAAAAAAAAAAAAAAATCTGGTGAATGAAATGCGCGCAGAGGCGCCGCGGGCGCCGCAGAGAGCCCGGGGGGTCGCCCCCTTGAGCTTGGCCCGGGAGGTGGGGGGGGTCTGAGACCGGCAGGAGGGAATCAGAAGGGGAGCGCACCCCACCCACGCAACAGGAAGGCTGCGCGTTGCGACCGATCCCTACCAAAGAGGCATGGGGGGGGGGGGCTCAGAGGGGAGGACGGGAATCCGGGCGCACGGTTCTCTCTCCTTTGAAACTAAAGTCAAAAAAAAAGAGAAGAGAACGAAAAAAGAAAAAAAAGCACACAACCCCCAAACGGAAAATCGGAAGCGCCCGTGCACATCCTCGGGGAACGAGAATGTAAGACAAGGGAGCAAAGACGAAGGCGCTCTCTCTCTCTCAACTCCCCAGGAATCGCCGTCCGATCGGACACGCACCAATCCGCGGCCGGCGTGTGCGAGGAAGAACACCCCCCCCCCAGCCCAGCGCCCCACGCGCGGCGCCTCCCCACGGGGGGCGCAGTCCGGGGGCGGAGGGGGCTGGGAGTGGGGGCTGGAGGTGGGGGTGACCCTCCCGCGGGGCGCTGGCACACAGAGTGTGCAGGGCAGCGCTGCCCTCAAGGTCACCACACGCCGCGATGGGGGGGCGGCGGGCGGCAGGATGGGCTCGGGCGCTGCCGAGGAGGGTGGGAAAGCCGGGGAGCGGCGGCGGTAGAGACCGAGCCCTCCCCAGCCCCCGGCCAGCAACCCCGGCCCTCGGGCCCCAGGGCGGGCTGCTCCACGCCCGCACAGAAACCCGCTCACCTTTACGGCCAGAGACCACCTGCAAGTCGCCCCCCCCAACACACACACACACACATACACACACACCCGCCCCGCGCGCGCCTCCAGTCCTGCCCGGCTGCCCCCCAGCCAACTTCCCCCCGAATTGGCTGCAGTTAGCCGAGCAGCCGGCGCTCCGGACCCCCGACCGCGGGGTTCTGCCCGGCCTCTTCCCCCAGCAGGTGACCTGCCCCGCCGCCTCCGCCTAGAGCGGGCGGCGGCCGCCACTCACCTCGCCGGCAGCAGGAACCATTTTCCGGAGAGGGAGGCAGAAAGGAGATTGCAAGGAGGGTCGGGGCGATGGGGGGGCGGGAGGCACCGTGGGCAGCGTCCGCGAACTGGGGTGGGGGGTGGGGGGGCGCTCGGTGTTCGGGGGCAGCCGGCGCCCGGGGCTAGGGGTGGGCAGCACGCGGAGGTGCGGCTGCAGCTCGGGGAGGTGGCGGCCACGGACCCGAGAGGCTGCGCGTCCAACAGCCGGGGCTTCCCTACTCACGCTGCACCGCGAGGAGGAGGCGGCGGCGGCGGCGGAGGCGGCGCCCGGCCCGGCCCCCGCCCAGAGCCCGGCAGCCGGCGAGTGGCCGCCCGCGTCCCCGCAGGACCCGCCTCCTCGACTCCGCAGAGCCGCACACTGGGCGCGCCGCTCTCGGCACGGGCAGCCCGGCCGGCCTCACGCCGCCGGCCCGCAACGGCAAGCGGCGGGCGGGGTGCAAGCCCTCGGCCAGGGCAAGCCCCGGCAGCCCGCGGCGGCGCAGGGCGCACGGGCCGAGCACGAGGCGGCGTGCCCGTCAGCTCCGGGCGGCCGAGCCCGCTGGGGACCGAGGGGAGCTTTCCCCAGCCTCCCCTCCCCGCTCCTCCCACCCCGCCGCAGGATCGCCGGGGTAGGCAAAGGGAGAGGCGCAGGCTCACCCGTTCCGGACCCGCGCTCCCTTCTCTCCACACCCACACGCCTCCCGCTCCACGCTGGCGGCGCAGCTGCTCCGCTGCCACTGCCGCCGCCGCCGCCGCCGCCACCGCCGCCGCCGCCGCCGGAGCTCGCGCCGCCGCTGCTGCCGCCTTGGCTGGGCGCGGTCACGTGACGCGGCCCGCGGGGAGCCTGGGGGCGGGCAGGCGCGCGCGCGCGCGCGCGCGCGGGGGCACTCGGCCGGACCCGGGACTGGGAACTGCGGAGCGGCCCGGAGAGGGGCGTTGAAGGGGAGGACCCGGCGAGCGCGCCCCCGGGCCGGCGAGCGCGCGCGCCCGGCGAGGGGAACTTGCGGCGCCGCGGGCTCGCGGGAGTCGGAGTGAGGGGCGGGGACCTCGCGCCTCCGCTCGCCCCTCCCTCCCTCCCTTCCTTCCGCGAGCGCCCCGGCTCGCCGCTCCCCCCGCCCCCTCCCGCTCGTGCCTTTCGGCCCGTCGCTGCCTGCCATTGGCTGGCAGGCTCTGACGTCCGTGTTTCCATGACGTATGGGGGCGGGTGGGGGGGTGTGGAGGCCGGGCGGGGGAGGTGGGGGCGGCCCGCCCGGTCGCGCGGGGCGGCGACTCCGTCTGTCACAGCTGCTGTGGAGGCGAGGGGCTGGGCAGCTCCCGCGGCCGGGCGGGCTGCAGAGCCAGGGCTGCCGCGGGAGGACGCGGGCGTCCTTACCTGGGACCCCGCCCGAGTGGCCCGGAGGCTGCGCGCCTCCCGGGCGGAGAAGTTAGGGAGGGCGAGCGCTCCGGGCAAGGAAAGATTTCGGGGGCCCCCGCGTGAGCGGGCTCCTTGCAGCCTCTGTCCTCCAGTGCCTCCTGCACCGGCTGCCTGTCCCGGGCCAAACCGTACGAGCCGGCCCAGGAAATGCCTCAGACCTCAGTCCCCAGCCCAGCGCCTCTCTAGCCTAGCCACGCCCCATCGCCCCCGAAAGCCCACTTCCACGCTGGGGGCCGGGTACCCCTATTGCGCTTCCTGCGGGGACCAGCCCGCGGACACCGGGGATCCCCTCTGCAGCGCCCGAAGGGTTAATGATGCAAGTGTTGGGCCGTTGCACACAGGCCCGCAGCCGAGCTCGAGAACCCAGGGTTTGCGTTTGGCGCAAGATTTTCCTCCCTGTAACCAAACTGCCGGTCGGCTCTTTGGGGTCACTTGTAGCGTCTCAGCCTGGCGCCCTGCTCTCCGTGTTCGGAAAAGCGACTGGGAAAAGCCCAGGGGGACCGGCGCGATCTGGATGCCAAAAGGTAGCCTACTTTGCCTCCATTCGAGCGATGTTTGCTGTTCCCGAGGAGCACGGACACTCTCACCCATCGTGACAGCTGCATACTTTGAAAATGCAGCCTCCCCCCCCCCCGCCCCCCCCCCCCACACACGGAAAGATCTGGGTCTCTGCATCCTCACCTAATCGCCTCTGTTTCAACTCACCAGGTCCACTTCCCACAAAAGCCTTGTCATTCTTTTTCAGTCTCAGAACAAGTGAGATAAGTTCTTTAGCGTCCTTTTTCTTAACTTCAGAAAATTAGCATTCCCAACATTTTCCTAAAAGCAGGCGATGAGTAGGACTTGCATGTGTTATCTAGTATTTTTAAATACCTTTAAAGATTTGAAAAGCGTATGTAAAGGAAAATGAAAAGGCAAAAAAGTTTCAAGGTAATCTGGTTGAAAATAATTTTTAACCAATTTGTATATCTCACCAGATCAGACTTTACCATCCTTTTGGGCTATGCCTTTCACATGCCTTGGAAGAAATAATGTCGTATTTCTTCTCATCAGTCATTGTGAAGGAATTGATTGCTGTAGTACCAAATAGCCCTTTAGACACTATTTTCAAAACTTCTTAACAGAAGAACAGATTAACTTCAGAAAGGGCTTAGAGACATTTAAGAATCATTGGCTTTTGTCCAACTTCTCCTCCAAGGAAATCACAATAGAAAATTGAGTTATGTATTCTACTTTAATCAAGAATTTGACATTAAAGTAATATGTGGATCATTGCCATAATACACTAGCAAAATGGATAATAGCTTAAACTAGAGGCTGTTCACTTTGTGGGTTTATTGCAGTTGCAAATAATATATTCTCTTAATGTGTTGTGGTCATAAAAAAATTACTCAGCAACTTCACTTTAGAATGGGTTTCTGTAGAATTTTCACTTACAGAGATTGTATATACATCCCAGAACATTTATATGCATTTTTAATGAAATGTGAGTCACATACATGATATACTTTTACGGACATCAGATATTGTGTAGTTAGTATTTGTATTTTCATTCTTCAAATAGCAAACAAAAGTTGAATGATATTTAGAATTAACCATTCTTTATCTGAAGAACTTCCTGTTTTCTCCATCCAAAGGATCAGCCTATATTTCTATTTTTAAAAACCCAGAATTTTGATTCCTTGTCATTTCCTTAAAAATGGAACTGTGTTTTTTACAAATACCACTTATTTGTAAAAATACAAATATAACCAGATTGTCTTAAACCTCACTTATTCTGTGGATTTAATTTATCTTGAGGTGTGTCAACATAGGGACAATGTAATAGTGCAATTTGTATTTTGAAGGTTCTGGATCTTACAAAGTTTTTACCTTTTGCATATATTTTTAGCTACAATGCAAAAGTTAACAATGATATTAACATCTTATGCCAATTTAAGTATTTTGGATCTTCACATGGTTTGAATTAAGATAGATCCTTTAATCAAAATAATTGGATTTTGCAAACTGTTAAAGTTGCATTCCTTTTTGTCAAGTAAATCTCAGCTATTGACATCTTTTCTGATAGGTAATCAATTCAACATGAATGAACCATGTACAACTCGTGGAGGCAGATTTCAGAATTCCTTGGTGTAATTAAACATAAAAGGAAAGCACTAGGAGCTTTTTCTCTTGAGATATGTAACATTCATCTGTCAAGAAGACAAGGTAAAAACATACCAACAGCAGCATAGTTTAAGGCTCATAATTTCCCAGAATACACATTTTAAGTATATGAATGTGTCAGTTTGAATATCCTAAAATGCTAGAAAACTGAGAGGAGGGGTGGGGGAGAAATATTCAACATTTTTTAAAAAGTAGTTGTGTGTGTTCTTGGATTTCCATTAACCTGGATCACCAGAGGGAGTTGTCGAGAGAAGCATTACTTAGCTGAAAACCACAGAGGACTGTTATCTATTAGTGAAAAGTTAATTACATTTTCTGAATTAAATGAATGTGATTACAGGTAGGTATAAAATAAGAATTTGCCAGTCATAAAACAGAAACTTTTATAGGTGAAAAATGCAGAGATTAGATGTCATCATTTGACAGGAGTTACTTAATACCCTGTACTCTTCTGGATGTAATTTGCTTTTTCCTATCCTAAATGTTATATAATCTTGATAACACTGTATGGTCCTACCTAAACTTCGGAAGGTTGAAAAAGGAGAGAAACATACTTAAATATTATTGTTCCCTAAGAAAGAAATCAGACTTCTGCCCTGGAAGATAAACAGAATTTAAATTAATGCAAAAGTAAATGAGCAATGAAAATGCCAGAAAAGCTTCTGAAATTAATAATTTTATTAAAGTTAACCACATCCATTTATCTCTTCTTTCATTATGTATGAAATATTTATTTACTACCTTTGATATGCTTCACCTCCAGAAATGGAACTCATTTATTTCCCCATTAATGGTGTTGAGTTATAGGGTGTATTATAGGGTTATTGTGAGATTTGTGAAGATTTATATAAAACTATAACAGAGAATCTGAAGTGTAATAAATCACAAATGTTGTCACTGTTTCATCAGCATTTACCAAGTAAATGTACTGCAAACAAAAATAAGCATTTTTTTTCTTTAATGAATAGGGGTTTATTTTTCTTACACCAGAAGTTTGGAGATAGATTATTTGTTTCAGCTGTTGAACACCTGGACTCCGCACTAGGCTGTTTTCACTCTAGGCGCCCCAGAGCGGGGTGTGTGAGAGCCCTCCCCACTTCAAGGGACCCAGCCCCAGCAACTGACCTCCACTATCCACCACTGCCACGCTCTGGCCTGGAGTGTGGCCGCTTTCTGGACACATTATAAGACATTTCCTACCCATTTTCCATAATTACCACACCATATTTGATGGAGTTCAGGCAGCAGGCAACAAATCATAGAGAGTAATATATATATATGTATATATATATGTGTATACGTATACACATATACACACATACATACATACATATCTCTCAGAGAGCCCAGCAAGCTACCAAGAGTATCCACCCACATGGACAGAGCCTGGCCAGCTACCCATGGTGTATTCGATATGCCAAAAACAGTAACAATAGGTCTCATTCCCCTGACCCTGAAAGAGCCTCCAATGGTTGGGAAAGACAAGTAAGGAGAGGCTGCTAAAATCTCAGGGCTGGGAGGAAAAGAGACATTACTGGTGCTTGCTTGAGTAAATCAACGAACAATGGGATGACAGTGATGACAGTGACGACAGTTGAACACCATTAAAGATACATGACTGGTGAAACTATCTCAGTGATTCAATAAAATTAAAAAAATAAAAGATACATGACTGGGGATGTATCTTAGCCTTAGAGCACTTACCTAGTACATCTGAGGCCCTGAGTTTCAACCCCAAGACTAACACAAATCCGCATTCACAACTTTCTGCTTTACTCTCCCTGATGTATTCTTATTTCCATCTCGTTTTATAGAAATTAGGAAAGACAGGTTTCTCTCACATTTGGAGTTCAGCTTACACTTTTCAGATTTCCTTGTGCTTATATTTATGTTATTTCTCATTGTTTCTCCCCCTTTCCTTTGAAGCTACTTTGTTTTTTAAAACATTATAATGTGCAGAAACAGCTCCAGGTAAATTTAGCAATGCAGATACCTGGGGCCACACAGCCAGAGGTTCTGATTGAGTCAGTTCAGAGTGAAGCCCACAGATTTGCCTTTTTGGCAATCCCTGTAGGTGATTCTGAAGCACCACACTGTCTCTCTAGTCCCCCGTTGGGAGAATGTTCTTTTGTTATGTTATTCATTATTATTCTTTATTTCCCACTATTTTCAATACATGGAATCTTATATTTTGGCATTTTTCTGTATCCTAACTACTAAAGAGTTCTCCCATTTTCAAGACTTCAGTCCCTTAAAGACAAGGCTAATGTAAATCATTCAGTTATTCATTAATCACTAGTTGGTTCTCTCTGCTTAAAAAGATCACTGTCACTGTCATCCTATTGCTCATCAATTTGCTCGAGCGGGCACCAGTAACATCTCCATTGTGAGACTTGTTGTTACTGTTTTTGGCATATCGAATACTCCATGGGTAGCTTGTCAGGCTCTGTTGTGTGGGCCAGATACTCTCAGTAGCTTGTCTGGCTCTTCGAGAGGGGCGGAGGAATTAAACTGGGTCAGCCTCGTGCAAGGCAAATGCCCTACCACTGTGCTGTCGCTCCAGCCCCCTTACAAAGATAAGAAAACAAAAGATGTCCATTTAGAAGGCATAATTTCAAGGTGCTATTTTACATACTCACTTATATCTAGAACTATTAAAGACTTCAGAGGCACAGAATAGTTGCTTAAAATAGATTAAGGGCCAGAGAGATGGCTCAACCTACTGAGTGCATGCCTTGCTTGCAGGAGGTCTGGGAGCAATCTTGGAGCACTGCTGCGTATGACCCGAAAATCAAATAAATAAATAAAATAGGTTGAAGTGAACAGATGGCAAATAAAAATAAAATTAAAATTAAAATCTAAATTTACGTATTGTCATTTATTTAGGTGGCCCACGGAAACAACTCTCTGGATCATTTTTTCCTTCAAAATAGAAATATTGGAAAGAAATCATCAACATATAACCACCAATAGCCAAAAACCAAGTCACTGAAAGCAAATGTTTAAACATACATGTTTTTGATGATGGAGGGTAAGGAATCAAAGGAGAGATGTTAAAAATGCTGGAGAATAAATAGATGCAAAGGTCAGAAGAAGGTAGGAGCTAAAACAGGTGCTTTACCACAAAGAGAAAAAAAGAACCTCTCTTTATCTGAAATAGAATAAAAAGGAAAAGAGGGGAAATGTGTGAAGAATAAAAATAAAAGTTTACAGGAAAATGACATGATACAAATGTCATCTTAATGTTTTTTCCATAATATCTGCTTCTGGTCAGCATCTAGAAATAAGGGCAAAGTATGGAAGGGTCCAGTTTAAAACTATGAAGGATGAGCTAAAACGGAGGAATTAAAAAGAAATGTTCTCCCAGATGCAGATAAATTTAGAGAAAATTTTTATGACAAAAGAGGCATGCATATTATTTTCTCATGAATTTAGGAGGCGTTGATGATAATTAGAGTTGTTCAAGAAAGTTGGTCTCAGCAGGGATAGATATAGAACTCAATATAAGATTTTATTGCTTTAGGCCTTCATGATAATATTTCAGCGTTGGTGGCTCACACCCACGCTTCTCAATCATATATATATGGCCCCTGTGGGCCCCTAGGATATTCCAAGAGCACCACAAGTAAAAATCATTTAAATGAGAAGAGGAGTCACAACAAAAGACTAGGCTAAGCAGTAGGACAGGGCAGAGGGCAGAGAGACAGGTGGAAAGTGGGGGCCACGGTTGAAAAGGGTTGGGAAGCACTGGTTTAAACAACAAAAATGCATTCCTCACATTTCTGGAAGCTAGAAGTGCAAGATCTAAGTGCTATAAGGGTTGGTTTCTGGTGAGGTCTCTCTTGCTTTCCTCTTTGTGAATGCATGGAGAAAAAGATGTCTAGTGTCTCTTCCTTGGACTGGAGTGATAGCACAGTGGGTAGCATGTTTGCCTTGCACGTGGCCAACCCAGGTTTAATTCCTCTGTCCCTCTCGGAAAGCCCGGCAATTACCGAGAGTATCCCACCTGCACGGCAGAGCCTGGCAAGCTACCCATGGTGTATTTGATATGCCAAAAACAGTAACAAGTCTCACAATGGAGACATTATTGGTGCCTGCTCCAGCAAATCGATGGACAATGGGATGACAGTGCTACAGTGCTACGGTCCTTCATAATTGGATCATAACTTGAAACTTTCAGAGCTAAAAATATAGAACTCGAAGGTAGAGCAGCCAGTATATAGGAAGCATCTATCAGCCCATGAGAATGGTTGAACCTAGAAATTGTCAGAAATGCATTTTAACTTTAAATTTAGTTTCCATGATAAAATCTAAATCTATTTATTAAACTAATCAAGCTAGGATGTTTAACCTAAAACCCACTTTATTTTGTTTTGGGGGCCACACCAGCTGGTGTTCAAGACTTATTCCTGCTCTGTTTTCAGGAAACAGTCTTGGTAGGGCTCAAGGGACCATGTGTAGTGCTGATTAGCTGTGCCTGGTTAGCTCCTTACTTGCATACTATCTCTCTGTATCACTGTATCACTATCATCCCATTGCTCATTGATTTGCTCTAGTAGGCACCAGAAACATCTCCATTGTGAGACTTGTCACTGTTTTTGGCATATCAAATACGCCATGGCTAACTTGCTAGGCTCTGCCATACAGGCGAGACACTCTAGGTAGCTTGCTGGGCTCTCCGAAAAGGTGTAGAGGAATTGAACCTGGGTTGGCCGAGTGCAAGGCAAACGCCCTCCCCGCTGTGCTATCGCTCCAGCCTATACCACCAATATGATTGATGGGATTATATCACACAGATATCTTGTGTGTGTGTTCAAGAAACACAAGACTGTTGCAGTAGCACTGTTTGCAGGAGCCCCCATAGAAATGTATTGTGTGTGTGTTGTGAACATGTAGACACAGCTAAACTACATGCATTAAAATGGGTAAATCTATAAACTATCTCTCTAGCACATCAAAACCAATTATTGAGGCCCAGCACAAATTGTATATCAGAATCTAGGAGAGGATCTCTCTATCTTCATATAAACCTCCAAAGAACTCTGCCATGAGTTCCCTCTTTCATTGACAAATGATGGTCTTGAGCTTATTAATGATAGCAGCATCATGGAATAAGGTATTGACTAGACTTTTTCTATTGTATAGAAATGTAAGTCCCAGCATGAGGAAAAGAAATAAGAAATAACCTGTATTCTCACTGCCGTCCATAACTAGGACCATGTTCTTCCATAGAATTTATTATAAGCAGCACAACTGCTTTCATTTCCTCAGCCATGTGGTTTTGAAAGGACAACTAGGGTGGGGTGGGACAAAAGGGAAAGAGTTAGGGCTGTGTGACATGTGGACTGCAAGATTTCTAGAGACAGGCAGTTTTACCCAATTCCAGACCAAGGGAACAAGATTCCAAAGACAATCATCCAAAACAAATAAATGCCAGGGGTCTTGTATTCCTTGATTGAATGTCTGTATAGGCAGTATATGTGTTGCTCAACACTTTTTCTTTTTTAATTTATGGAGCCTAAAGAAATAAATAAGGATTCTAGGTGAGTATAGGAGGGACAGAGAGTTGTTTATTAGCCCATCGTTTTGATTTAACATAAGTGCCTAAGAATCCCTTAGTGACTTAGAAGTACAGTGAGAGTGTTAGGAGACTTCCTTCTAGAGAAAGGAAGATGGATGGCAGGGGCAGGAGGCTAGTGAGAAGCTGATTGGTGGAAGGGCTTGCTGGGGTTCTTCTAAGAATTCCCACATGTACCTACTTAGACAATCTACCATGCCAAATGCATCAACTGCATTTGCGGGGGAGTCTAGGTCAGAAAAGCATTTTCTCCTCGATCTCCCTTTCTCCTCAATGTTCTAAGTGTCAGAATTTAAAGGATAGAGAGGCATGTACAAGTACAACTATGGCCTCCTCCCTCAGAAGTGAAGGCAAGGGAAGGTGACCTCAAACAAAGACACAAGTTTTCTGACAGTGATAGACTAAGTTTTACTAGTTGAAAGGTCCCAGAAGGTTTACTTCTCTGCTTCAGAGTTTATTATAGTTACGGGAATGTCACTGTATCATGGTTAAAACTAATTGAAGAAAGGTATCAAGGTGAGTGATGTCATAACCTAATGCTTGAGCAATATTGTCATCAGAGGGTCAAAGACATAGAACAGGGGTTAAGGCTAAAAGGATATCTTATATTTTATTGTGTTTGTTTTATTTGGGGGTTTACTTTATTTTTGGAATGTAATTTTTTAAAATCTTTTGTAAAAAATTGTGAACCTAGCTAATTTACAGGGAGGGAAAGTGTTATTAGAATCCACACATAAAAACATGGCAGCTAATGTGTTCTTGCTTTTCATGTGTTGACCTGGGTGCAGTCCCCAGCTCCACATACAGTGCCCTGAGCACCAACAGGAGTGATCCATGAGCGCAGAGCCAGGAGTAAGCCCTGATCAGTGCCAGGTATAACCCAAATTCTGCATATCTTCCAAAAGAGGACCATCATTAGGAAAGTAATCAAAGGAGGGAGTTGTGTGATAAAGCAATTGGAAATCATTGCTACATTTAGCTTAAGCAGTTTTCTAAGGATACGACTAAAGTGACAGGTAAGTTAGTTACTCTGTGTAGATGCAGGGAGGGAAAACTAACATTGAAGTCCTGTAAATAAAAACTGCTGAATAATTATCACCATGAAAACAACCTGGCAATACGCTGTGCTCAGTCAAGTATACATACCTATTTCTACTTTTTGAGACTTTAATATACTGATTTAAATATGAAATTTCTTCCTTGTGGTAATGGTCAAGAAATCGAGCCGGACACCTTGTCACAGAAGCAAATTATTTTACTACTGGACTCACTGGCTTTTATTAATTTTCCTGATTCCAACTCAGCCTTGAAGTTCTGGTTTTGTTTTTCTTTTGGTTGGTGGGGGAAGGGCGGGAGAGGGGACCCGTGTTCTTCAGTTTTTCATTCTTTGCTCTAAAACTCTGTTGTGTCCTCTTAATCTTCTGCTTATCTACCCAGCTTCTGACCCAATGATTAGATTTACTTCTCACATCTATTTATAATCACTTCTGCTTGCTTGTTGCTTCGGTTCTGACCTCATTGGCTCATCGTGAACTTCAGTTATGCTTGATTCTCAAAAAAAATCCTGATGTCCAGTTCCCTTGAATTATCAAGCTTCTTAACTCTTGCAGTTCTAGCTTTCCCACTTCCAAATTCTAACCACTTTTAAATTCTCTAATATTGTTATGCACAATCCAAACATTGATTTAAGTATGTTGGCCCATTATAATTTCATTTATTTTATCCACATAATGTGGGTATTGTTTGTTTTGTTTGTACATTTGTCAAATGCCTTGTTTCCAGGTAAGTGATGAAAGTCATTCCACCATGTAACAAAGAGTTTATCTCAACAAAATACTTTCCCCCACCCCAAGGAATTGCCTTGATTATAGAACAATAAGAACACTTTTTTTTTCTTTTTTTTGCTTTTTGGGTCACACCCGTCAATGCACAGGGGTTACTCCTGGCTCATGTACTCAGGAATTATTCCTGGCAGTGCTCAAGGGACCACATGGGATACTGGGAATTGAACCCGGGTCGGCCATGTGTGCAAGGCAAATGCCCTACCCGCTCTGCTATCACTCCAGCCCCCAATAAAAACACTTTTACATGAAAAAAGTCTGCCAAGGACGATGACGATTGAATCATTTTTATTTAGTATGTTAAATTCTTTTTTGTGACACATTATTCTGTTGATACAAAATCATGTGTACTTCACCTATTTTGTAGTACTATTTGGAGATTAATTCTAATTAAAGAGTATTATATTTTAACTTCTATCTTCTGATATATGGTGTGATTTTTCTATAAATGTACTAAGACTGGTTTTATACACATTGATGGTTTCTTTATGTGGTAAAAAGTCTTACTGTTTTTTAATCTTTCCTCCTCATGTCTTTAAAAATGAAGTCTTAGGGATTAGCACACATCCAAAAGAACAAAAGCAACCGCTGTTGGAGAGGATGTGGGGAGAAAGGGACCCTTCTTCACTGCTGGTGGGAATGCCGACTGGTTCAGCCCTTCTGGAAAACAATTTGGACGATACTCAAAAAATTAGATTTTGAATTCCCATTTGACCCAGCAATACCACTGCTGGGAATATATCCCAGAGAGGCAAAAAAGTACAATCGAAACAACATCTGCACATGTATGTTCATCGCAGCACTGTTTACAATAGCCAGAATCTGGAAAAAACCCGAATGCCCCAAAACGGATGACTGGTTGAGGAAACTTTGGTACATCTATACAATGGAATACTATGCAGCTGTTAGAAAAAAGGAAGTCAAGAATTTTGTAGTTAAGTGGATGGGCATGAAAAGTTTCATGCTGAGTGAAATGAGTCAGAAAGAGAGAGACAGACATAGAAAGACTGCACTCATCTATGGTATATAGAATATCAGAGTGGGAGACTAATACCCAAGAACTGTAGAAATAAGTACCAGGAGGTTGACTCCATGGCTTCGAGGCTGGTCTCACATTCCGGGGAAAGGGCAACTCAGAGAAGCGATCACCAACTACATTGTAGTTGAAGGCCATGTGGGGGAAGGGAGTTGCGGGCTGAATGAGGGCTAGAGACTGAGCACAGCGGCCTCTCAACACCTTTATTGCAAACCACAACAGCTAATTAGAGAGAGAGAGAACAGAAGGGAATGCCCTGCCACAGTGGCAGGGTGGGGTGGGGGGGAGATGGGATTGGGGAGGGTGGGAGGGACGCTGGGTTTACGGGTGGTGGAGAATGGGCACTGGTGAAGGAATGGGTTCCCGAACTTTGTATGAGGGAAGTATAAGCACAAAAGTGTATAAATCTGTAACTGTACCCTCACGGTGATTCTCTAATTAAAAATAAATAAATTATTAAAAAAAAACAGATTTGAGGAAAAAAAAATGAAGTCTTAGGTATCTATTAGACTCTTATTCTTATTTTTGTAACATAATTATTTCTTTTATTTTCTTGGGAACCATATTTCTGACTAATTAAAAAAAATAATTAAGATATTTATGCTATTTAACTCCTTTTTAATAATTAAACAGGTTAAAATGAATTATATTATCTTCTGTATGTATATCCTTTGTACTTTCCCATAACACATGTTCTACAATGAACAATTGTCATACTTTTTAAATTACAACATGGGTAGTATATGTCCAAGTATCTTTTTTTTCCTAATTTAAACAACAAAGATATGAATGGCATAAAAAGTGAAAGATCTTGGGGCTGGAGCAATAGCACAGCGGGTAGCGCATTTGCCTGCACATGGCCGACCCGGGTTCGATTCCCAGCATCCCATATGGTCCCCTGAGCACCGCCAGGGGTGATTCCTGAGTGCAGAGCCAGGAGTAACCCTGAGCATCGCCAGGTGTGACCCTCCCAAAAAAAAAAAGCAAAAAAAAAAAAGTTGAAAGACCTTGGGGCAGAGATGTGATCTGTTGTAGAGACCCTGGATTTGATCCCAAGTACTCCACACATGTGATTGCATGCATGTGCATACACCCTCCCCCCACATCACTTGTATCACTTCTCATCCCGTTGATCTTCAATTTGCTAGAGCGGGCACCAGTAATGTCTCCATTTATCCCTGTCATGTGCTAGTATAGCCCAGTGGTAGCTGCTCATTCCAGGAACACTAAGAGCCTCAAACCGTTTGTTCAGGGTTTTGACGAAGAAGACTGACCATCTCATAGGTGGGCAGCCAGGCGGTCTTTTGACATCCCATGGAATCCAGTTGGTAACTGCTCTAGTCCAGCAGTCATCTCTAAATGACATTACGTGTCCGGCCCATCTGATTTTCAATGCCATCCCCACACATACATGAGTGAAAATCTCTAATCTTATTCTGATGCAATCAGTGTAAAAAGTTGTATAATTTGTCCAGAGTTGTTCTAGCTATAGGGTCATGCAGAGAAGTAGAGGTCATAGAATCTGTACTTAGAGACGAGGCCTTGATAAAAATTATGAAATAGCGCAAAAAAGGAAAGAAATAATATGTGATAGATATTGCATGTTGTGTAATTCATGCCAAGAGAAATAAAAGATATTGAAAAGATTATTATGGGAAAGATTCATCTTAAACTTGGCTTTGAAAAGGAGGCAATGAGATATTTAGAAAAAGCATAAGCTCTGATGGAAAGCAGGCCTGATGTAGTCATTGCTCTGAACTTTACCAGCTGTGTTATCTTAGGTGAGTTCCTTAACTGCTCTGATTCTCTGGTTACCACCTATGTAAAATGGGGACAAACTAATTTGTTGTGTGGATAAAATTAGACTATGCATGTTTCACAGTAGATACTCAGCAAATCAGCACTCCTCTTCATTCTTTCACATAGTATTTCACTCTTTCATTCACTGTCACTGTCATTCTGTTGCTCATCAATTTGCTCGAGTGGGCACCAGTAACATCTCCATCGTGAGATTTGTTGTTACTGGTTTTCGCATATCGAATACGCCATGGGGAGCTTGCCAGGCTCTGCTGTACAAGCGAGATACTCTCAATAGCTTGCTGGGCTCTCTGAGAGGGACGAAGTAATTGAACCCGGGCTATGCAAGACAAATGCCCTACCGCCATGCTATCACTCCACTCTTTCATTAAGTGTTCATATTCTCATCTATGTATAAACAATAATTTTTTAAGTTTATAATTTTATTTTCTGAAAATTGTGTAAGTAGTAAAATGGTTGAGATTTAGCTTATAGCTCTGTGATTTGTAATGCTTCTTTTCTATCACACCAAGTCACTCTATACAGAGAAGATTGCCACCATTTGTCATGTGAAAGCCGGATCAATGACTTTACAGTCACAGTAAGAAAGCCAGAAAGTTTGTCTGAGAATGATTAAGCAAGAGAGCATCTGGTCTTTCCTTGAAAACAAAGACAAGCAAATCTTTAGGAAATCTTAAACTGACCCTTGAACTCTGAACCAGAGCCCAAATAATGAATACCAAGCTAGCTCCTCAACCAGAAATGTTATCCCAGCAGTGCAGCTGGGAGTTAATTAAACAGCCCAGATCACTGTGCTGAACTTTAGCACTGCATTTAGAAAATTAATTCAGAGGACATGCTATTAAAGTCTGGGATTTATCAGAAAAAAGCAGCCCCTTTCTTGAGTAGCATTTAAAAAATTAACATACTGTATAAGCTGCTTATTATAGATGGAGCCTATGAGATCCTTCACATAGATGCAAAAACCAAGCAATGATATTTGAAGCAAAATAATGAGGTTATTGCACTCTGACATTCAAATTCTAAAATAGTGCTTCAGATATGCTGGAAACACTTTCAAAAGTATATTACTCCTATGACTCCAAAACACATATTGATGACCAGTGGTACACTGGAATCAAATCATCAGACTGTCACTGTCATCCCATTGCTCATCTATTTGCTAGAGCGGGCACCAGTCACATCCTCATTTTGAGACTTGTTACTGTTTTTGGCATATCAAATATGCCACGGGCGAGATACTCTCGGTAGCTTGCCCGGCTTTCCGAAAAGGGCGGAGGAATCGAACCCAGGTCAACCTCTTGCAAGGCAAATGCTCTACCTGCTGTGCTATCCTCCAGCCCAATCATCAGACATATACTTGAAATATGTAGCAATTATGAACTTAATGAACTCAGAAATAAATCAGTAATATCTAGAATGTATAAGGCAAAGATATTTTAACTTATTGTGTAGAATAATATTTTCCTTCCTAATTAATCTTGGTAACTGGACTTTAAAATTTATACCTAAAAATATAAGTAAAAGACAAAAGCAAAAATTCTACTTTTTTGTTAATTCTGAAAGCTGTAAAAGGTAGAAGTAAGATATGAAAATGATACTGAAATAATTTGATCAATATTGGTACCTCATGGAAGTGATTCAAGAGGACGTGAACAAATGAGTCAGATCTTTACAATCCTACCCACTCATCCCTAAAATGGAGAGCTTAGAACTTACCCATGTTCTTTTCAAATGCAGTAACAAATATGCAGCAGAAGAAAAAAAATTTGACAAAAAATTCTACAGGCGTCAAAGTAGACATTTTCTCTGACAAATAAGCCTCACGTATACTATATAATATATATATAGTATATATAAAGTAACAGGTGAAGGAGGAAATGAGTTATTTAGAATATGTCTGGGGTTACTCTTTTATTGTTATTAATTTTTTATTTAGATCTCATAATTTATAATGCTACTGAAGTCCATTTTATGGTTTCAATCAGGGGCTACTCTTAGAGAATAAATTGGGTAGATTTTAGATGGTATGTTATAAATTTGAGGAAGTAGAAGGTCAGCAAGCAATATAGGATTAGATAGGAAATCTGTTCAAAAATAGTCTGTGGTCAACAAGGCAAACAGAGTCAGGATGTTGAATTACTGGAGATGTTGAGAAAAATAGTAAATTTACATATAATGCTGTGCTCAAACATTAGACCTACTATTTAGAAAAGGTAGAAATATACTCATGCAGAAGTAGTTTTTCACCAAATAGTAGCAACTGCTCATATTTGCTCAACATTGAGTAGCTAACTGAGTTTTAGGCACTTCTAAAGTACCATGAATACCAAGCATGCAAGCCTCATGGTTCAATGGGAGCAAAGAAAGTAACAATTTAGGGTAATTTACTTAACCAGAGGAGGGAAGAGAAGAGAGCTTTTCAGGTAGAATTAATAACATATGGAAAAATAAGGGCATATTAGGAAATGCTACAAATGTACAAATTATCTTCTTCATCATGACTAAGTATAGAATACTACTGACAGTTGGACATAAGAATGAATTTGGGAAGAAAGAATGAGGTGAGTGGAACCAGAAACATAAACACAATGTCAAAAAATTCTTCTTTTAAGCAATTGATGACATGATCAGATTGACATTTTATTTGAAGAGATGTTCTGTGAGTGTTATGAGTTCACAGCAGCTGGGGTCAGCGACAACTTCCCAAGGAAAAATGGACAATTTCAGTATTTCAAGTGGAAATGTTGCTACATAAACTAAGGAAGTGATAGTGAGGATGAAAATAAAGGGGGACATATTAAGGACTTAAACTCTGGCGGATGCTGAATTGTGTAGATGAAAGGATAATAGAGATTAACATTCTCAGTTGAATTTGGAATGCTGTGCTTACAAAAGTAGCAGTTTCTTCACCTCTAGAAATAAGAAAACTACCTGCAATGTTGCATAATTTTGTGTCTGAGCTTTTTTGCGTTGATTTTATGTTTATAATTTTATGATCTTTAGCGTAATTTTTAACTTTTTAGGGACAGTCCTATTTCCATGTGTATTTACCAGGAATACAGGCAGTGAGTGAGACTGGAAGGAGGCAGAGGAAGACAACTGGAATAAAAGGCAATTAATCACCAACCGGCCTAACTTCCTTTTCCTCCTTCATTTGTCCATCGCCGGTGGGCTTCCGTGGTGGGAAAGCAGTTGGACCACCCAGTGCACATGGTGAGCTCCCAACCACTTTCTGAACACACACAGGGCCCCACTTGGCAGTATTTAGGATTTCCTCCTGGCTCTGAAATGAGGAATTTCTCCTGGCAGGACTTGGGGGACCACATGGGGTACTGGGGATCAAACCACGTGCAAGGCAGGGAACTCCTCCTGTGACCCCTGCTGGACATTGCTGGCTGTTTTGTAGGATTCAGATGAGGTGGCATCGGTGGGGCACGGAGGGGCTGGCTGAGTCGCAGCGCCATCGGGCATGGTGCGCAGTGGCTCATCCACTACAGGGTGCTGCCCGCCGGCCACCAGGTGACCTGGCTCTTGGCGTGGGTGTTCGACCTGGCACAGACCCTCCACAACAGGGTCCTGCTCTTCCAGCTGCTCAACAACCTTTCAGCACATTCCATCAATCTCAAGGAGATCAACCTGAGGCCCCAGATGTCCCAGGTGCTGCCCAGAGATGCAGGCGGTGCATGTTTGTCAGCCTGTGGATCGTTACAAAATGCCAGCCGACCAAAAGCTTGCTTTCAGTAGACTGGTAACACAGTAAAGACCATTAGAGGCCACCCAAAAGCCTCCGTCCCTCTCGAAGAGCCTGGCAAGCTACCAAGGATATCCTGCCCGCATGGCAGATCCTGGCAAGCTACCCATGACATAGTTGATATGCCAAACAACAGTGACAGTAACAACAATAGCTTGCTCTCTGTGTTCCTGGAGCGAGCAGACGCCCTTGGGCTGCACTGGCACATGACAGGGATGAATGAAGATGTTACTGGTGCCCACTCGAGCAATTGATGAACAAGAGAGTGATAGTGATAGTGATTACCAAAAAATTAAACTACTAGAGAACAAAGGGAAGGGGAAATTTTCTCTAGAATAAAATCTATTAGTTTTTCCTTATACATAGGCCCATAGCAATTTCCCTATCATCGTACAGATACATTTTCATCTAGAAAGAGTACTCATATGCACAAATTAAATGTTTTAATATGTTAAGTTTAAAATGTGTGTGTCTTTGTCTCTGTCTGCTTCTGCCTCTCTCTCTTTTTTTTGAATTTCTTGAATCACCATGAGATACAGTTACAAGCTTTCATGATTGATTTTCAGTCATACAATGTTCAAATACCCATCCCTCCACCAGTGCACACTTTCCACCACCAATGTGGTTGAAGGGGCCATATTAAGGGCTCAAACTCTGGCAGATGATGAGGTAACTGAATTGTATAGATGAAAGGATAACAGATAAATTATCAGTTGAACTTGGAATGCTGTGCTTACAAGCATTCCTCTACCCCCACTGCCTATCTCTTGTTGTCTCCCTTTATCTCGGTGGCTTCTCTTCGTCACTGTCTCTCGCTCTCATTATATACATACACACTCAGTTTTTATGGTATGTTCTTATGTTTTCTGGAATAACTCTGTCAGAAGTCACATGGTCTCTGGAGCACTTCCAGGAACAAACTTCAAACGCAGAGTCGGCAATAGCTCCTGAGCATTGCCAGGTTTGGCCCCCAAACAACCAGTATAATTCAATCTGTCACATACACACACACACACACACACACACACAAATTGAGACCAAAATGGCTAATTCAGTGAGGAAGAAAAAAGAATAGAATACAGAAGAAAATTCTCATTCCCTGTAGACCAAATGTTGGGGTTCTAGGAAGAGCCTTTCCATTCCACTCCTGTTCCCCTTGCCACATCATCTTTTATTTTGGAGGGTGTCCACACCTGGCGATGCACAAGGGTTACTCCTGGCTCATGCACTCAGGAATCACCCCTGGCGGCACTCAGGGGACCATATGGGATGCTGGGAATCCAACCCGGGTCAGCCGCGTGCAAGGCAAACGCCCTACCCACTGTGCTCCAGCCCTACCGAATCATCTTTAGAGTAAGAGGCAATTCCATACTGTCCAGCTCCCCTTTCCTGCTGTTACTCCATCCTGACCTCATTCCCCAACAGATCTCGGCCTTCACATCTAAAAGGCTAGCATAATACTCATGGTATACTTTTTCAATACCCCACGAAAAGGAGAAATAATTTTGGTAAAAGCAAAAAGCACCACCCCATTGCATGAAACTCAAATCAAATCCTCAGAGGAGCTGCTTGCACTTACATGTGTAGCCCTTTCTTTCCCAAGCTTCCGGGTATAGTGCAGCTGTTGTCAGCCATTATTTTCCATGATGCAAATATCTATCTCTCTACTTGCTCTTAAGAATAAAAACAATAAATTCAGAAGTGTAGCAATCTGTTGATCACTTTATTGCCACAGTGATGATGATTCAGGGCCCTGATATACATGTGGCTTTCAGAGTTTTTTCTATTAATTTTCAATCTCATTCCTGTGATAATTTATGAAAGTTTCCATGACTGTAAACGGTCACATAGTTTTATAGAGTTTGAATGAGATCCATAATACAAAGTTCACTTTCTTTTTTTTTTTGTTTGGCTGGTTGGTTTTGGTGATAGTAACTTAGTAGCCAAAGATTAAAACCATCATCCCTTTCATTGATCTCTACTGATTAATTCATCAGTGGCAATTAACAAGGTGATGTACTTATTATATAATTAACAATTTGTGATTCATTTGTAAGTTATTGACCATAGATGGCTTTGTTTATAATTGTGCATCACGTATTCTATTGCTCTATGTCAACAATACAGATTCTCTCTGAGAGACCTTTCTCTAAGTAGTTGGCCCCTTAATCTCCCACATTTCTCTAGGTTCTCACGGAAACCTGCTCTCTTCAAAATTCCACTGCTTCTGCTGCTATCCTCATTTGTAAGAAAATTGCTTCATAATTTTCAAGGAGATTGGAATATTCAAGGCTTTGTCTCCCTATTCCTTTTCTGTTGCTGTTTCATCATTGTCATATTCTAATGCTCTAGAATGGTCCTCCTATTCCAATATTTGTACTTAATTTTGTAATTTAGGTTATTATAAAATAGACACTACGAAACAATTTGAATCCTCAAATGAAATACTAGTAAATAGATTATTATTAGAATTCAGGGATGTTTTAAACTTTTGTATTTGTCATGTATTTGTTCAGGCCTCTCTGCCAAACTATTCTGCACATGACCTCCAGCTACTTTTCCCTCCTCCTTCTAATAGCTGCAAGCTTTTTCCTTAGGTCACTGCTAGCTGCCCTACTTCTTCCCTAGACTAATGGTCCACTTATGTTCAGTAAACTTGGACTGGCTGCTTCCTCTCAAGTGTATTTTATATCCTTTTATGGAGAGTACAGAATTTAGAATTGGTTAATGTATTTGATATTCTTTGCTATTTGTCAGGCAAATAGCTAATTTAAATCTTAAAATAGTGCTGTAAATTATTACACATAAGTTATGGGTGACTGAGTTTCAGTCTTGTGCTTTTAGCTGTAGAAAAAAAAATTTTCTTAGAAAAATGTGACTATACAATGGATAGTAAAATACTTGTGCTAATCATGTAGGTAAGATTATGAGATATTACTAATGCTAATACATGTCCTAAGCCACCCTTTCTCCCTCTATGATACTTAGAGGGAACTAGATGCAAAATGTATAGCATTTTTTCTTCCTAAATTATTTTATTACATTTCAATTTTAACTAAAAAGTAAATCTTTCCTTAAACTACTTCTACTACCAGTGAAAAATTGTGTTGACGGCTCTCTAGTACTTTGTAACCTTGGTTTTGTTAGGAAAATCAGTTCTTTTGGGTAACACTATTAGGTTATCTTTTGTTAGGTAACCTTGCTTTTATTAGGTGAATCAAATCTGTTGTCAACCTTAGATGGGATGTACAAGGAACAGTCTGAAGGAAATAAATACAGATTACTGGAACATCCTTTTGCTACTAAGTATAAATATTAAATTGTGTCAGCAGAATTCTGAAATATTTAAGAATATTTAAGAAAGTTATGCATTCAAGAAAGGAATGAACATAGATGATCAGCAGCTTGCAAGGCAAATGCCCTACCCTCTGTACTGTCACTCGTGGCCAGCAATGAACAGTATTTAAGTTTAATGTTTTTTTTCTTGGCACTTTAAAACAATCCCTTTTACCTTTGCTGCAATCTATAAGCAAGCTATCATCATCCTTATTTTACAGTGAAGTAATTAAAGTGAAACAACTTGTCCACTGTTGCAAAGTTTTTAAGAAGTTTGAAGATGAAGCATGAAGATACAGGGTTGATTGTTAAGCTAATGGTTTTTGTGCTTTCTTAAAATATGTCCCTTCTGCTCACTTTTAGAGAGAAGTATTATCCTTATGGTTTATTTTTTTATTTTTTAATTTAAAAAAAATTTATTGAATCACTGTGAGACAGTTACAAGCTTTCACAATGATCAATGATCAAACACAATGATCAAACACCCATCCCTCCATATGGTTTATTATAATGCCTTCCTTGTGAGGGCTTATATAAATTTATAGATAAAATTATGGGCTCTGCTATAGTTCAGCAGGTATAGTACTTACCTTGCATGAAGCTGACCTGGGTTTGATCCTGAGAACCCCGTATCATTCACTGAGGCCTCCAGGGGTGATCCTTGAGTGCAGAGCCACGAATAAGCTCTGAACACTCCCAATGCGATTCCAAAATCAAACAAAAAAGATTATGAGCTCTGGAATTGGACCAAATTTGGGTTTCTAAAGTCTCTTATTATATTTCTAAGGTCTCTCATTGTATGAACTTGAGCTATTACTTGAAGTCTAAGTACTTCAGTTTCTTTATCTATAAAAAGGGAATGATTGCAACAATATTGCAATAATGTTGCTGCAAGCAGTAATGTGATTTGTGAGGAATAAATAGAATATGTAAAATCAATCAATCAGTAAATAAAAATCTAATTAATTTTTATTAACTTTAATAAACAAAAGTTTTATGCTACTTAGTAACCTAAAAAAAATCAATGAACTGGGTTGATACTTAGTTTTTAATAAGTACCAGTGTCATATGCTATGACAATGGATCTATTGTGGATATAAAAATATTTCTGGGTTATAAATTATATTTTTCTTGACTACATCTAAATTCTTTTTTTTTTTTCTTTTTGGGTCACAGCCGGCGATGCACAGGGGTTACTCCTGGCTCTGCACTCAGGAATTACCCCTGGCCGTGCTCAGGGGACCATACGGGATGCTGGGATTTGAACCCGGGTCGGCCGCGTGCAAGGCAAACGCCCTACCCGCTGTGCTATCTCTCCAGCCCCCTACATCTAAATTCTTAGCAGCGTTCAGTTTCAGAACCTTACCAGATTTTACAGACTTCTTTTTCCCCTTCATAAAACATAAACTAAAGCTTGGCCATACATTCTTTGTTAATCTCTTAAGATTTAAGTTTAAGAGAAGAGATCTAATTCTTCTAGACTTAGTGACTTTCTTGATGAAAAGGATCAAATGCAACAGTTAGGGCTAAGTGACAGAAGGCCATACATCTTAATGTCCCTATATCTTTTAATGTTGATTCTTAAAGTTCTCAACCACCAGGTAAGAACTGAACCAGCGTGAGGTTGAGAGTGTCATGGATAGGCACCCAGCAAGTCCTAATTTTCCAGTCATCCTTGCCAAGGAATAAAAAATAGAAGCAAAATTATCTTAGGCTCTCTAGAATTGATCATCCCATCTACTTGCTGATTATCACTAATGGTCTTCAGTTGCCATTAGAAGTTACCAACTGAAACTTACCCTAATTCCTAACCCACAAATTTATAAGGTATAATGAAGTGATTGTTTTTTTTGGTCACATCAGTAGTATTTGGGGGTTACACCTGGCTCTGTCATGAAGTATCATTCCTGATGATACTCAGGGTGTTGGGGATTGAACTGAATTTGACTACAGGCAAGGTGCATACCTTAAACCCTGAGCTATATTACTAATAGCTTAACTCCTGTACTATCCCAATAGGACAATAAGAAGAAATTTTATTGTTTTTTCATATTATTTAGAATAATAATTCCTTATTATTGCTTTATATCAGTAAGTTTTGATATAGTTTATCACGTAGTAATGAATACTGAAATGTGCCTTTATTTATTTAAGAAGAAATTACCATGCCAACAATGATTCTTGGCACTTGGTAGATGCATCCTTGAACAACTTAGGCAAACCCACTATTGTCATGAGGGTTTCAAATTGCATACATATTGTTAGTTATTCAAAAACACTGGATAAAAAAATAAAATGGAAAGATAGAGGCTTGTAGGGGCTGAGGCAAGTGGTTATTTAAATGGACCGATTAAGAAAGGACTTTGAAACAGCTCATTTGAACAGAAATATGACTGAAGTTTTAAAATTATTCATTCCCTCCCTCATTAATCCATTTACCTATTCAATTATTACTCATTACTCTATGTCAGGCACTGTGCTCAATGTAGAATATGATGATCATAATGTCTTGTGAGGCAGATAAGTAGAGATAATCACAGCATCATCTCAAAGAGCTATGTACAGGGAGATTTGGAGGCACAATTAAGAGGCATTTGGCTAACCATGTGGAAACCAGAAAGATAGAACACTTCCTTAAGTAAAATGCATTTCAAAGGAGTCAATTGGAGAAGTTGATTGCTTACTTGAATGATACTGTTGTAGCTTAAAACACATCAGGAACTTTCCTTTCGCTATTGTGCATGTAAGAGTATAGTGCTTGTCTCTTAAAGCCAAAGAAATGCTTGTGGAATTAAAATTATTTAATTTTAGTTTTAAGAGTCATTTGTATGTCACGTAGGAAAAATTTTCTTACACCGTGTGCCTTGCTATACCTCTCTGTTGAACCCTAATGATATTTTAGAATGTGATTGTTCATTCCCCTTATTCATCAGAAGTGGCCCTGCATTTATTTGGTTGAGTCCATTTATCCTAAAACAATGAAGATTTGCAAATCCTGAGGTTTTCAAATAACCAAAAAATGATCTTGTTTACTTTTTAAAAGCATGGCCCAAAAAAGAGCATTGAAAATATTTTTAGCGTTAGTAGCAGCAGAGACAGCAGGAGTACAGGGCCTCCTGGGGTGACTCATTTGAAAGAAGCATCATTCATTTGAATGTGTAAGTAATGCTGGGGTTTTGTTTGTTTGTTGGAAGCAATTGCATTGCTTTATAGTCTTGTCCTGTTTTGTTTTTTTCAGGTATCAAGTTGAACTGGATCTCATTTGTACACGTTTTCAGTGCTCATCTATGCTCCATGGATTCTCTCAAATATGTCTCCCTATTTAAACTTCTCAGGATTCTTATCATATATAGACAGAAGTTTACCCAAACCTTCATAGTTTGCTTCTAAGCTTAGCTTCTAATCCCAAACATTTAATTCTTTAATTCATAATTCATAAATGGTGTTATCTTCAGCCTAGTTGCCTGGGGGAATGTTGACATTATCTGGGACACCTCTACTTCCTCAACATTGACAACCAATTTCTCAGTTTTTATTCTACTTTCTAAATATACCTTGACTTTCCTATGACCCTGTTCCATGACAACTGCCATGATTCAGGATTTTACTTGTCTTTTTCTAGACTAGTTTTCCTTCTGCCTGAAATGTTCCTATTCACCTTGACTACTTAGTCAACACAGCTCATAGGACTGAGGTTAGACTCATCACATTTGTATTCCCTAGTAACTTGTTCATAATTTTGTAGTAGCCTTTGTTGTACTGATGTATATTTTTTTGTTATTCTGCCTTCAGTTTTCTGTTTTCAGAGCTTACTTGTTTTGGGGATGTGGGGTGGTGGTGGGATCTATACCTGTCTGTGCTCAGGGTTTACTCTTGATCTGAGCCCTGGTGGGGCTTGGGGGACCATATGGTGTGCTGGGAACTGAACCCGGCATGCAAGAGAAGTGCCCTGCTCACTGTACTATCTTCTCCCTTGACTTGCATAGTCTGCTTAGTCCAATTCAACAACGCCATATTAACATGGAGTAGGCAGTCTGATAGGGTCTATTGTACAAAGTGCACATAATCTTAGACCTTGCGGGGAATATATTACAGTAAAGGAGAGAGATAATAAAAAATAATTGCAGCCAAGTACAATGAACATAATGATAGAGGAAAGACAGGCAGTCATGAAAATACATAATGTAATTATACGGAGTTAGAGAAAAGTTTTCCTGAGGCAATAGCATTCAATCTGAAACCTGCAGATGAGTTACTCAGCCAGATTTGGGGATTGGAAAGTAGAATGATGAAATACTAATGTCAGAGGAATTAATATACATAAGGGTCACAGAGAAAGATCATAAGGGGTTTAAAAACAGTATGACGCTATTGTGAAATATCTATTCATTAAATAAGATTTGGGGATAGGAATTTATCTGTAATACTCAGTTTTCTGAAGACCATAAAGTTCTTTCTGGTTAAATTGCACAACAAACTTTTAAAATAGTTTGTATACTTTCCTGCATTCTTCCATAGTAACTATTTAACTCAATTTTATTTAACAATTTAAATTAATCAATCATAATTTCAGTAATTGTTTTGATATGACAATCATTGTTGGTCGCCTCTACTCATACGCACTCCAAAGTCTCTTCTTCCTTGTTAATGAAATTTGAAACTTGATTTGATTGGAGTATCAATGTGCTCTGTGGCAGGGAATGCTATCGATCTAGACTTGTGTTATCCATGAAGGAAGCCACTAGTCACAAGTGGATTCTGGACATTAGGCTACTACTGAGGACTATCTAAACTGATGTCAAGCACATGTAAAAGATATACTGGATGGATCAGAGTTTGTCTCCATATCTTGCTTGAGGTCATGATCTGGGAGCCCCAGAACCACAAAACCACATGGGATCTTTTGTACACTGTTTTGTGTGTGTGTGTGTGTGAGAGAGAGAGAGAGAGAAAGAGAGAGAGTGAGGGAGAGAGAGAGAGAGAGACTCTGTGTGTATGTGTGTGTGAGACAGAGACAGAAAGACAGAGACAGAGAGACAGAGAGAGACTGTGTGTGTGTGTGACATACATGCTGGATTTCAAACACTAAGCAAAAATATCTCAGAAATGTTTATATTGGGATTATGTTAAAGTAATACTATATTGGATATCTTTAGTTAAAATATACAATTAAAAGATCTTACTTATTTTTACATAAAAATATGACTGCTAGAACATTGCATAGAAGTTTTTATAATTTATCAACCATAAAGTATTGTTTTAAGTAATTCATGACAATTATTTTCCCTTTTTATCTTTCTCATACTCCCTTGAAGGCCTGATAGCCATGTGATCCAATTTTTGACAAATGAGATCTGAGCACAATTCTGTTGAGAGTTTTCTGGTAAAGTTCTTACTTTAATTAAACATGTTTCAAATGAGGGCATTATGCTAAGTAAAATAAATCAGCTGAAGACAAATACCATGTGATTTCACTCATGTGAACTATAAAGGATCAAAAACAAATATGACATATAAGGCATGAAAACAAACTCCTAAACAGAACAGATAGGTGGTTATCAGAGGGAAATGAATGAAGCCTAGAAAAGAGGTCTAGTGTATGATGGTGGAAATTAGGCTTTTGGTACTGATCATAATGAAATCCATATAGATGCTGAATTATGTGTTCACCTGAACATAATTCGGTATAATATTATATTATAACTGCTGTTATGTGGATAATAAAAGAAAATTTGCTCCCAGAAATAAGGGACTGAAACTGCATTACTACTTTGCTTTTACATTTTTCACTCTTTAAATTAAGATTATGATATCTAAACCTTGTGCAGCCATTTTATAAAACCATCTTAAAACAATTTCTTAATTGATGTAATATTTTTAGAAGAAAGACAAAGAAAATTACAGAAGTTTTTGTGTTAGAAAACATTAATGCATTGCTGCTATATTAGAAAAATGACATCCTATTTATTTAAGCTACAAGTGTGTCCACATTTTGTTCTTTAGAGCCAGATGAATTATTAACCGATAAAAATTTTATCTACTGCTGTCCCCAGGGTGGATTGGGATGTGTGGAGACAGAATCTTATTCTCAGAGCACCCTGACTGCTGTGTATTTGTTTCTGCTTTTTAGAAAAAAACCTATTTTTGTAATTATCTTGGCTGGATTGTATGTTCTATACATGTCAATTAAGTCAAGTTTGTTGTTCAATATTAAATTGATGAACTTTTTAAAAAATAAAGTATGGGAGACCAAGCTCGGACCATTGTATATGCTACGTGTGGTATTTTACCACTTAGCCACATCCTTCACCCCAGTGAAAAAGAGCTTTCACTTAGAAGAGTACAACCCATGTTTCTTTTTCTTCCTTGAGCCATCAATCAATTCAGATGTCCAGTAGTCTAGACCTTAAAAATAAATTTCAGCCTTTCTTCATCTGCCTGCACTGTTACCTGGGCTAATAAGCCCCCATCATCTCTGGAGACTACTGAAGTAGATATGTAACTAGTTTCCTTGGCTCAAACTTTCCATCCAAGTTGAGTACTATCATGTTTCAAGGAATGCCACAGTCTTTTCTTTATTTTATTATTTTTTAATAAATTTACATAATTCTTTATTATTTTTTCATAATTTTTTAATTTTTTTATTATTTTTTTTTATTAGTGAATCACCATGAGTTACAGTTACAAACTTGTGAACTTTCATGTTTGCATTTTGTTTATATCCCTTAACCAGTGCCCAGTCCCTTCCACCAATGTTCCCAGTATCCCTTCCACCCTCCCACCCCATCCCCCCCGCCTCACCCCACCTCTGTGGCAGGGCATTTCCCCTTGTTCTCTCTCTCTCCTTTTGGGTGTTGTGGTTTGCAACAAAGGCACTACATGGCCATAGTGTTTGGTCTATATTCTATTTTCAGAGTGCATCTCCCATCCCGTGCAGGTCCTCAAACCACACTTTACCTGGTGTTCCCTTCTCTATGCAAGCTGCCCCTTCCTCCAGCATGTGGGGCCAGCTTCCAAGACTTGGAGCCAACCTTCTTGTACTTATCTCTACTATTATTGGGTGTTAGTCTCCTATTCTGTAATTTAACTTTATATTCCACAGATGAGTGCAATCTTTCTATGTCTGTCACTCTCTTTCTGACTCATTTCACTTAGCATGATACTTTCCATGTTGATCCACTTATATGCAAATTTCATGACTCCATCTTTTCTAACAACAGCATAGTATTCCATTGTGTAGATATACCAAATTTTCTCACATTCTTTTCTATTGCCAAAAAGATTCCACATAATCTGCCACTCGTAACACCTGTTTGATATGATCATTCTCTCTCTCACTTTGCTCTAGATCTTTCTATATTCTTACAGCTTTTCTGAGTGCTTTTTCTGCTTCCTATAAAAATGCCCAAAGGCTGGAAGAATAGTACTAGCAGATAGGGCACTTGCCTTGCACATAGCTGACCCAGGCTCATTCTCAGCACCACATATGGTTCCCCAATCCCTGCCAGGAGTGATTTCCTGAGCCAGGACAATGCCCTATGCACCACTAGATATGGTCCCCCAAAGTCAAAACAAATTTAAAAAATCCTACTTCCTCAGAAGTTTCTATAACGTTCTCACTTGTTTCATTCATATTCAGTGTTATCTCCAAAAAATACCCTTTCTTGAACACTCTTAGAACACCTATTTTATGATTCTGCCCCCCTTTATAGATTCCATCTTCTATCCTTTTTTGGCCACATCCACTTGTGGTCAGAGGAACTTGCAGTGCTGGGGATTGAACTTCTACATGCAAAGACTGTGCTCCAGTCCTTGGAGCTCTCTGCCAACTCTATCCTTGTATGATGCTTTGTGTGTATTCATAGCTCTTTCACTCTTTGCACTTGTACTGTATATTGAGTATATCTCGAAGGTCCACTAGAGAAATATATATATATTTTTTCTCTTTGGGTCACACCTGGCAATGCACAGGGGTTACTCCTGGCTCTCCACTCAGGAACCATCCCTGGCCATGCTCAGGGGACCATATGGGATGCTGGGAATCGAACCCAGGTCGGCCAAGTGCAAGGCAAATGCCCTACCCGCTGTGCTATCGCTCCAGCCCCTAGAGAAATATATCTTATTAATAGTTTTATTTAGTGTATTGAATGGTTTTACACGTAACAGATTACTTGTATCACTTGTCATCCCGTTGATCTTTGATTTGCTTGAGTGGACACCAATAACGTCTCCATTCGTCCCTGTCATGTGCTAGTGTAGCCCAATTGTATCTGTTCGCTCCAGTAACATGAAGAGCCTCAAACCGTTCATTCAGACTTTTGACAAAGAAGTCTGACCATCTCGTAGGTGGGCAGCCGTGCAGTCTTTTTACGTAACATGGAATTCAGTGGGTAACAATCCTAGTCCAGCGGGCATCTCTAAATCACATTACATGTACGGCCTATTTGATTTTTGATTGCCTTGGCAAACGAGACAGTGTCTCTGATTCTTGATTGTCGATGGAGGTCGGAACTCTGGATTCCTTCTCTCACTTGAGTGAAATGTGATATTCCAAGCATAGCTCTTTTGATTCCTCTTTGGGATACATGAATAGCATTTTTGTCCTGTTTTCTAAGGCCCAGGTGTCTGAGGCATATGTTAGTGCAGAAAGAACAGTGGAGTCGAAAAGATGTGCCTGGAGCTGGAGATTCTTCATACTCTTAACAACTTCTTTGACGCTCTTGAAGGCTTTCCATGCTGCTCTCTTCCTCCTGCGCAGTTCCAGAGCCAAGTCACTCCTCCTGTTGAGTTCTTGACTCAGGTACACATAGCTGCTGCATTTGGAGATGTTCGTTCTGTTGAGAGCAAATGGAATGTCAGGGACTAGTTCATTTTTCATGAACATTGTCTTGGTGAGATTCAGCTTCAGTCCGACCTTTCCACACTCATGGTTGAAGTTGGCCAGCATTTGTGCAGCTTAGCTAATGTTTGGTGTTATGAGAACGATGTCATCAGCAAAGCGGAGGTGGTGTAGTTGTCGACTGTCTATATTCACCCCCATTCCTTCCCATTTCAGTCATCCCATAACGTTCTCGAAGGTGGCACTGAAGAGTTTCAGTGAAATGGTATCACCCCGTTGAACCACTCTATTTATGTAGATGATCACTTCCTTGTAGAATGGTGAGATCCTGGTGGTGAATTTGTACTACAGCTTGCGGGGGATCCTGATGTACTGAGTTTGAATGCCCTGTTTGACTAGGGCTTCGATGACTGCTTCAGTCTCAACAGAATGAAAGGTCTTCTTTAAATCAATGACGTTAGACAGAAAGGCATCTTTCTTTAAAAATTTAATTTAATTTTCTTTTTTAAAAAATTATTGAATCACCATGAGATAGTTACAAGCTTTCATGTTTGGGAACTCTTGAGAAACTTCAATGAGCTTGGTCACCGTGTGGATATGGCCGATCATGTTGAATCCTTTTTGGAACCCAGCTTGCTTGCATGGTTGTCCTTCATCTAGTGTTCTGCCTATTTTATTCAGGATGACTCTAGTGAACAACTTGTAGACGACGGATAACAGGCAGATTGGGCGATAGTTGCCGATGTTGTGGAGAATGGTCCTGCTGCTTTTCCATTGAGATGGAACCTTGCATTCAGACAGGTAGCATATGAAGTGACGAGCCAGTGTATTGATGAGTACTGGTGGTAGATTCTTCAGGTGTTCGGGTCTGACCTTGTCTGGTCCAGGTGCTGTACGTGGTGTCTTTACTGATAAAATGGCGTGTCGAATTTCGTAAGGGAGAACTTTGGGAATGACATATCCATCCTGAGGAATTTGCTATGTGGGCAGGTGGACATGGCTATCGAAGAGATCCGAGTAGAAGTGGTGAATGATCCTCTCCATTGCCCTTCTGGAAGATGTGATAGATCCATCAGGATGTCGGAGGGCATTCATCTTGGTCTTGTAGTTGGCAAAGGACAGGCGAGCGTTGTGAATACTTTTCCCGGCTTCTGCTGCATCTGCCAACATTCCTGCTCTTCTCTCTTTGAGGTCTTCCTTTATTGCTTCTCTGCACAGCTTTGTGAGCTCAGATGTTAGCTTGTGATTGCCTGAGGCTCCTGCCAAACCACATTGGCGAGTGAGTTCAAGAGTTTCTGAAGACAAGTGTCTGTTTGTGGCTTTTCCACTCACGGCATTCCTCCTGCAGTCATGGAGGTGCTGAACCAGTCAATTGTATTCCTCGTCGATGTTGTCAACAACAGCATCTTCCCATGTTGCCACAATAGTGCCAAAGAGCTCTTAGTTGGTGGTCATTCTGGGAGTTCTCTTCTTAAACTTAAGCTTTGCAGTTCTTTCTCCCCATTCTGTGAAGTAGAATTTTGCACAAGGGAGATGGTGGTTCGATCCCATTTGAAATTTTGGGACAACAGTGATATCAGTCAGGCAAAACCATTGATTGAATATGATATGGTCAATTTTGCTGTGGAACTGTTCATCGAGGGACTCCCATGTCCAACATTTAGATTCGGCCTTCTGGAATTGTGAGTTACCATGAACTAAAATGACTGTCTGCACTTTCAATGCACACAGGCTGCCATCTGAAGCATCCATCAAGAAACTGATGGTGTAAGCGCAGAAGATCAAGTACGACATCATTGGTTGAGATGAAAAGGCATCGATTACAACACGCCATTTTTGACACTGGAGAAGAACTATTCTTCCAAACATGTGACAGTAGAGGCATCGATGGTGTCAGTGTCCTTGTCAATACGAACTTGGCCATGAGCGTTGATTCATTCAAATGCCTAACAACCCGAATCGGACCATTACGCTTGAATAGATATGGCTCACTGCTGGCAGTTTCCATCTTTGTCATCTATGCACCAACATCCAACTACGATGAAGAAGAAATTGAGAAGTTCTACATGAAGCTAGAGAAGTTCTATAAAGAAGACCACACCTTCTACAAGATCATCGTTGGTGATTTTAATGCCGAGATAGGACCTAGAAGGTTGCCCAATAGGGACCCATTGCCTAGAATGGAATGAACAGGGTGAGAGACTGTCTGAGTTTATCATGTTGACCAAGACCATCCATACATAATAGATGTTCAATAAAAATTGACTATATAGAATTGGTACATATAGTCTCAATTATTATGTGATTTCTTCAAATAATAAGAATAATGTAATTAAAATTAAATGTTCTGTATCACTTACTGCTTAAGTTGCATGATAACTTTTTGTTAATAAATGGGTGGTACAAAAATCCTGAAAGTCTGGAAATTAAAATATATGTTAACAAACATACAAAAACACTACTAACTTTAGTCCAGAATATTTGGCATTTTTAATTTTCAGATTGTGGCCCAATGACTGTCCTCAATTCTTACTCCTGGAAGTGCTGTCAGGACTGCATGTGATAGCAGGGATTGCACATGGGTCAGCTGTGTGCAAGACAATCAACTTACCCACTGTACTTTCTCTTTGGCAGAAGAATATTTGACTCTTAACATCCAATAATCACTCGTTGTTATAGATATGTAACCAGTTTTAGTTCTGTGTTAGTTATGCACATGCTTTTGAACAAGTTGCTGAAATCTTTAGGAGATTGGAGTGGATGGATTAGATAATTTTAGTTTGACTTCCTAGTTTACTCATTTTTAAAGGGTCAGATAGCATTTCTTTTGAGTATTGCAGGCCATGAGGCCTCAGTCATAAATGTGTATTTCTGCCTCTTGTACATCTAAAGCAATAGATAACATGTAAACAAATGGGTAAAGTTGTATCCGATACAATTTTATCTACAAATCAAGTGGAGTATAATTTACTAAATCCTGCTATAAATAATCATTATATTCTCTCACTTTTACAGATAAAATTATTTCTTTTGTTTGTATGTTTGCTTTTGCCCACACCTGGTGGTGCTTATTTTGGCTCTTTATTCAGGGGTCACACCTGGCAGGCTCAGGGGACCATATGGGATGCCCAAGACTGAACTTGGGTCTGCCGCATGCAAGGCAAATGCCCCATCTGCTGTACTATTGCTCCAACATGGATAAAATGATTTTTTTGTGTGTAAGGTAATCACCTCTTACATTCATAGTGGCTACTATGGTCAGTGTTAGAAAGTACAGAAGCAGTTGCTGCATCTTTCATTTTTTACTGTGCAAATCCCATCTCTTATAATCCTTTTTTTCCCTTTATAAGAACTCATGCACCAATGCTCTAACATAATATATGCCAAGATATTCAGAAGACTAATAGTATTATTAAAACAGTTTCTTTCATCTTTGAGCTTCTGTGACTATATGAATGAGAAATGCTTTTAGCCACAAGACAGAAAACTAGAGAAATAATGACTTAGTCATCAGAATATTAATTTTTTCTTAAGATATCTGGAGATACTTGTCAGTTTGGTGACTCAGTGAGGGATCTGGCTCTTTCCATTCTGCCATTGCTCTGCTCTCAGTTTGTTATCATTTTTTAATAACTTAAAGTCCCATGAGGACAAATGGCCGCCACAGCTTCAAGCATAGCATCCTCACAAAGTGTTCAAAGCAAAACAGGCAAGGAAGGGAACAAAAGGCCTTCCCCTTATTCCCCCTTTTCTTTCATCATGAAAGAGACTTTTTATTAGAAACCTCTAACTGACTTCTTTTGCTTCTTACTGAGCACAAGAAGGTCACCTATGTAATCCTAGATTGATCACTGGCCAAAGAAAATGGAGTTGCTGTGACTACCTCAGATGAAAGATTGACAACTCTCATTGATGGGTCAAATCCAGTATCCAGTATGTATCTATTTTTATTAGTCAAGTTTTATTAGAATATAGCCACTGTCATTCAGGTCACAGCAGTTTCATGAAGTAATAGCAAGGTTTATTGATGTAGCAGAGGCTATGGTTTGCAAAAACTAAATATTCACTGTCACATTATACAAAAGTTTGCCACCTTCTAGTTTAGATTATGATTTGTTTCCTAAGACTGGCCATAAAAACAGGATTCCTCATTGTCTCATTAGATTCATGTGGAAAATGATATGGAGATTTATCATGAAAGTAAGAATAGAGCTATCATCTGACCCAGCCATTTCCTTTCTTGGTGTCTACCTCCAGGACATCAAAGCATTTATTCTAAAGAACATATGTACATTAGATTTCATTGCAACCCTTAGCACAGTAACTAGGCTCTGGAATCAACTTAGGTGTCCAATGACAGATGAGTGGAAAATAAGGTGAGGTGTTTACACATAGTGGAATATTATGCTACTGCAAGGAATAATGAAATCATGCAATTTGCAGCCACTTTAATGGAACTGCAGAATATCATATTAAGTGAAGTAAGTTAGAAAAAGAAGCACAAACACAAGATGATCTCACTTATCTGTGGTATATAGAATAATAGGAAAAGGGAATACAAGATACCAATTGGGAAATACCTTGATTACACATGATGCTAGTGTATAGAAATGAGGACAGGAAAGAAATTAAGAGAGCACCAAATCCTAACCACTGATCCACCAAGGAATGCTAAGGAAGGAAAGAAATTAAGGAGCAAGTAAGAAAAGGTGGAGAAGAGATGGTAACAGAGTTGATATCAGGACCTTGGGAGGGAATGTTTGTAGTGTAGAGGTGTGTGGTGTGTGTGTATGTGTGTGTATTGCAACAGGTGCAGTATGCTGTAGGGTGGATCATTCACAGAATCAGAAGAGACTTTACATCATGACACTAGGATGTCTGGCTCCATACCGAAGGCTAGGAATAGGTAAGACTTTTTTTTAACTTCTTCAAATAAACAAATTGGACTGGAGCAATAGCACAGAGGGTAGGGCGTTTGCCTTGCATGTGGTCGGCCTGGGTTCGATTCCTCCATCCCTCTCAGAGAGCCCAGCAAGCTACCGAGAGTATCATGCCTGCACTGCAGAGACTGGCAAGCTCCCTGAGGCATATTTGATATGCCAAAAACAGTAACAACAAGTCACACAATGGAGACATTACTGGTGCATGCTCAAGCAAATCGATGAAAAATGGGACGACAGTACTACGGTGCTATGTATATATATATATATATATATATATATATATATATGTGTGTGTGTGTGTGTGTGTATGTTTGTGTATGTGTGTGTATATGTGTGTATATATATACATACATACACACACATATATATATACTGTTATCATCACTGTCATCACTGTCATGCCATTGTTCGTCGAGTTACTTGAGTGGGCACCAGTAACATCTCTATTCCTCCCAGTCCTGAGATTTTAGCAGCCTCTCCTTAGTCGTCTTTCACAAGGATTGGAGGCTCTTTCAGGGTCAGGGGAATGAGACCTATCATTACTGTTTTTGGCATATCAAATACACCATGTGTACCTTGTCAGACTCTGGCTGTGCGGGTGGGATACTCTCAGTAGCTTGCCAGGCTCTCTGAGAGGTATGTGTGTGTATATATATGTATATATATATACACACATAGTATATATATACATATATGTATATATACACACATATATATAAATCTCTATTATTTGTTGCCTACTGTCTGAACTCCATCAAATATGGTGTGGTAATTATGGAAAATAGGTAGGAAGTGTCTTATAATGTGTCTGGAGTGTGGCCTGGAGAATGGCAGTGGTTGGGTAGTGGAGGTCGGCTGCCAGGTCTGGGTCTCCTGGGGCAGGGAGGGTTCTCACCTGCCCCCCTCTGGGGTGCCCCGAGTGAAAACAGCCTTGTGTATATATATGTATATACACACATCACATATATACACACATATATCATATATATACACACATATATGTATATGTACACTTTAATTGCAGAGCCAACACAAAGAAAGTATGAGACCCAAGGTACAATAACCAAACATAAAAATATGCCTCTCAAGGGGGCAGACTGAGGGGTGAGAGGGAAACTGGATACACTGCTTGATGGAAGTTGACACTGGTGAAGGGATTGACATTAAAGCATTAATTGTCTAAAACTCAACTATTAATAACATTGTAAATCACAATGCCTTAATACAAAATTGAATACAAAAGGAACAGAATTCTTTAAACAAAAAAGGAGAAAGACTGACTCTTGGAAAGACAGCCCATTGTAACTCCTCTAACCATTTATAACAATTTGGATGGTAAGTTACTACATATCCCAACAAGTAGCCAACAAAATGTAGTTTTTAAAATAATTCTTTCCCCAAGTTGTTTGTTGTAGCCTTTGTCTCTTACTTCTGTTAGCATACTACCCAATTCATAAAGCATCTTTCCTTTCTTCTTCAATACTTTAACTTTAAAAATTTAAGAGCGTTCTTCAGCGTAATAGAGTGTGGAGGGAGAATAACATGGAATTAAATGACAGCAAAACTGAATTTCAAGGTTTTCATCCTACAACACAGGATGCTTCCTATTACCCAGTATCTCCTTTCCTTCTCTGGAAGGACACTGTAGACCTGACTTGTATTTTCCTCAGGTTATGAACTCCTCTCCTCAGAGCTAAAAGAGAAATGCTGAGGGAGAAAGTCTTTCCCACAGACATGTTTCAAAGTGTCCTACAAAGCCTTTAAAAATACATCTTTTCTTGTTTTGGATCACACCCAACCATGCTCAGGGTGTGCTCCTGACTCTGTGTTCAGGGATCACTCCTAGCATATGATATAAAGTCTCTTTTCTTTTAAGCCAAAATAGCACACATTGAAGAAGCAATTATTATTCATGTTATATATACATATATAAAGTTTTGAGCATTCTAAGACTCATAAAATAACTTACCAAATCATACAAAAAATAAATAAAGTCTAAAATAACACAGATCTACTAAGATCTGGAATGAGATGATAAATACATACTTGTGTAAAGTAGATCCTGGGGAAGGAGCATATTGGTACTCCTTTATCCACTCAGGGAGCACAATAACTCTAAAATGATGCTAAGGAACAAATAGACTATTTTTGTCTTTTTTGTCAGAAAGTCTGAAATCCTCTTCAGGTTTCATTTGTTCAGTCAAAATAGGCTGTCATATAAGTATCATAAAAAGCAAAGTGTCCATTTTGAAAAGCCTATAAGCAAATAAAAGTATGCCACTAAATTTGAGGTTGAAGATATGCCAATGTTTCAGAAAATTTGAAACAGATAAAAGAGAGAAAGATGCTGAATGAAGGTTTGAGCTCCCTGGTGTCCAAAGTACAAATTTTGGTGTGCTTTATTGAGTTTAGGCTATAGCCAGTTGAAGAAGCAAATGAAAATAGAAACATATTTTTTTATCACCACATAATCTCTTTTCTTACCCCCTCCCCCCCAACCACAAAATTCTGTAGCTTTCATCTAGATGTCACAAGAGAAATTTTAAAAAATAGAAGCAACAGGCAAGCCATAAAGATTAGAGACATGAAGGAAAGTGTATTATTTGGTTCAATGGTTACCAGAAACCAGTGTCAACTCTTCAGATCTAATCATATAGAGAGGTTCAACATATTGTTTGATAAAAAGAAATTTAACTAGTGTGCAATTTTGAAATAGAAAATACACGTGACTTAAGTCACACAGACTTTCTATGACTCATTTTGTAGATGAAATTTAAATTCAAAGAAGACAATTCAATTCAGGTGATTGAGTTATGCCTCTTCTTAAAACTCTGTAAACAAGGAAGAATATATAAGGGATTTTAGCATTCAGCTTTAAAATCCACCAGTTTGACTCAGAATATAGATAAGTGGTAGAGCATTGGCCATGCATGGGCTCTATTGCTAGCAACACACACGCACATACACACAACACAAACCCAAGATAAGAATGTGTTTGAAAAAAAATAATCTACCTATTTAAGCACTTGGATCTGCCAGCATCCCCGTATCTCCTTGCACTTGCCCGCTCTACATTAACCATTACACATTTGCTCCTTTAACAGTATTCTGCCATCCCTGCTCCTTTGCTGGTCACCTTTCCCTTCATCAGACCACAGCTGTGACCCCTTTCTTTCTCATAGAGTTGTGGAAGTCTTTCATTCTCACCAGAGCCTCCAACATGTTCTGGGATCCCAGCATTAACTTGACTTTTAGCTTATCTGCACATTTGCCAGTCTGTGCTTATCGGCACATTTCCTAGGGACTGGGAGGTATTAAATTTGAGTGATGTAATTATGCTTTCTTAAAAAGTCTTCTTCTTCTCTTCAGTTAATGGATACCAGAGGGTGGGTTCTAAACATCTTGACCTTTTCTTTATTGGCAGAGAAATGACATTTACAGTGTCTTAGGCTTTCTATCTCAGTGTTTGTTGTAAGAGAGGTAGCATATAGTTTAACAGCTCAAAATCCTGGAAGCCTACAGGAATTGTTTTACCCACAATTCCTGATGCCGATACACGGATTAGAGTCTGGATTAGAGTCTTCCTTGTTTCCCATCTTTTATTATCTGAGAGCCTTTAACACACTAGTATTGTAAATCAGGTCATTAATAGAACTTTATTTATTTATTTTTTGACCGAAGGTTGGGTCACACCCAGAAGTGTTCAGGGCTTACTCCTAACTCTGTGTTCAGGGACACTCCTGGCAGGCTTGGATGCTTGGGATCAAAGCCAGGTTGAAGAAGTACAAGGCAAATGCCCTCTTCACACTTTCATTCAGGCCCCAATAGGTCATGTTAAATCCAGGTTTAATGTTAGTGAAAAAATTGGCACCAAGCATTTTCAGATTTACTATTTATTTCCTTTCTGTTCAGAATACCTCAGTTTTAACTGAAAGATTTGAGACTTTGCAAGAGGTGCTAAAATGTTGTGGGGCTGGTTTTGAAGTAGGGGAAAGGTCATCACTCACAGCCTTAGAATTTAATGATTTATTATAATTTGAAATAGTGTTTGCTTGAGTTAGGCCCTCAGAAAAATTCACCACAGAAATTATATTTAAAGTTTGTCAGAGACTTGGGCGCTGGAGCAATAGGGAGTTTGCCTTGCACTCGGCCAACCTGGGTTCGATTCCCAGCATCCCATATGGTCCCCTGAGCACAGCCATGGGTGATTCCTGAGTGTATAAGCCAGGAGTAACCCCTGTGCATCGCCGGGTGTGACCCAAAAACCAAAAAAAAAAAATGGTTTGTCAGAGACATTCAATATTGTAGTAGTCAATGTACTAAATACCTTTATGGTAAGTTACATGATTATAAAATATTATAAATAGGGATGGAGAATTACCCTCTGTTGTTGTTGTTTGTTGTTGTTGTGTGAGGATCATAATAACAGAGTATGGGACTAGTAGGGCTTTATTCTGGGGTGTGTGGGTTGCTCTGTGGTGCCTGTATCAAACTTGGGACCTTACCTGGACCTCATATGTAAGGCATGTGCTCTACTACTTGAGTCACATCCCTGGCCCAAGGGTTATTCCTTCATCAGTATCAAGTTTTACTTTCGCACCATTTAAAGAGTTCTGGCAGTGGTAGTAGTTGCCCATCGATATGAATGTACTTAATGTTACTGAACTCTACACACACACACACACACACACACACACACACACACACACACACAAATAGTTACTTGAGTAAATTTCATGTGGCTTTTATTACAATAAGAGTTTTTTTTCAAACCAGAGAAAACATTTTTTACCGTCTGAAGCTTAAAATCCAGTAGGGAGAGACAGACAATACAGAATTAAATTATTTATATGGTAGAGGATGATTAGCATTATATTATAGATTTAAAAAAAAGCAGAGTCAGAAGATCAAACATTTGGAGTAATTTTAAACAGGATTGTCATCATAAGTTTTATGAAGGAGATGACTTGAGCAGAGACATGGAGATGATGGAATTAGAAATATGAATATTTGAGAAATAAGAGTGTCCCAAGGCAATGGGAATGATCAGGGTAAAAAGTAGGGCCATGCTTGGCATAGTAAAGGCACACAAAAATAGAGCGTATGGCTGGGATGGAGGGAGTAGGTGGCATGTGGGGAAAGTGGGAGGATTTGATGTCATAGACGCAAGGGCAGTGTGAACCACAGCAATTATTTCTGACTCTGCTCTCAGGGTTCACTCCTGGTGGGAGTCGCGGATCATATGGGGTGCGAGGGATCAAATCTAGGTTGTCTGAGTGCAAGACAAGTGCTCCTCATTCCTGTAAAATCTCTCAAGACCCCATGTTGTGACATATAAAAAAGAGAACTCTCTATAGAGAGAAGATGCATGGGGAAGAAGGAGAAAAGGCGATGTGCTAGCAAACTGTTCTGTTAGTCTTTGGAGGAGAGATGATGATGTCTTGGGCCAGAATGGAAGCAGGAGAGGAGGCAGAAAGTGGTTACTTTTCTTTTTGAGGAACAGACTAAGCCTGGTGCTCAGGAACCACTCTGGAGCCATGTGTTGCCAGAGATCGAAGCAAGAGCTCCTGCATACAAAGTGCATACAGCAGCCCCATGAAGTAACTCCTTGACCCAACAGATTCAGTTTTCAAACATCTGTAGCACTGTAGCACTGTCGTCCCATTGTCCATCGATTTGCTCGAGTAGGCACCAGTAACGTGTCCATTGTGAGACTTGATAATATATTTTAAAACCAGAACCAAGAGGACTTCCTGAATGAGGAGGTGTGGAGGATAGAAGAGTGAAAGTTTTGAGCTGAATACTAGGGTAGAGATTTGATTGAGGAAGGTTTCCTTTTCTTCTTCTTTTTTTTAATGATGGGAGTAATCAGTTTTAAACACATTGAGTTAGTTTTGTTAGCTGTACAATTCATTCTTTTTTCAGTTGCACAAGTGAGGACATTGGAGCATGAGTCAGTGATAAAGCATTTGTCACACATACAACACTGGCTTCGAGTAGATATTTAGATGTGGAAGGGAAAAGAGTGCAGGATTGTTAGAGCTCAGTGACTGACTCATAGTGTTCACCACCCTCATCTGTGCGACTTAAAGAATTGTACTGTTAATTTACCCCCACCCCATTCCAACCTTTCTCCTGCTTGTGTGGCAAACAATTTCCCCCATACTCTCTACTTCAGTTACTTGGATATATTGACACCACTCTCACCACCACTCAAACCTACTGAAAAGGCAATGCCAGATAACAGCACTAACATTTATTAACCTTTTATGACCTCCCAGATGCATGGCATGTTAACTTATACCTCTGTGCATATGTGGAGGAAACGTCAAGGCTACTGAAATTAAGGATGTATATTCTTTCCCCATCCAAATGCACGCAACACTGTTCTCTATACTTAGACTTTGGGTTGGGAAGAACCCTTAAGTGCTTTACAATTTGCAAACACCCTTTGATGCACATTATTAGTTCTTAAGCCATTTTAATGGTATGTATTAATGAAGTGACCTTTGCAAATGCAGGTTAGAGGATTTTGGCCCACAGTAAAACAACTCAGTTATGATTTCAGATTTTCTGACTACAGGACCAGCAGTTTCCCTTATACTATGCAATATTTTATGTAAAAAATTTATGAAAAAAAACCCATTTCTTTTTCTTTTTTCTTTTCTGTTTTTTAATAATGTAGGAATACTGCTATTTATTCAGTCATTGATTAAGCTGATTGAATTGGGCATGAACTCCACATTACTTTTTTAAAAAATGCTATTCTGAATGTTAACTTTATTTTATTATATTATTATCTCCCCCTTTTTTTTGATTCACCGTGAGATACAGCTACGAGACTTTCATATTTGAGCTTCAGTCATATAATCATCAAACACCCATCCCTTAACCAGTGCACACTTTCCACCACCAAAATCGCCTACCCCCACCCCCACCACATTCCAGCCTTTCTCCTGCTTGTGTGGCAAACAATTTCCCCCATACTATCTACTTCAGTTACTTGGATATATCAACACCAGTCTCACCACCACTCAAACCTACTGAAAAGGCAATGCCAGACAATTTATTTTGTATTGCTTGTTATGGATAGAATATAATATCCAGGAAATTCTTTGTTATTCTCTTCCGGGAGCTTTAGTTCATAGTCTCTGGGTCTTGGCCCTTGATGAGATTACATAAACCAAGGGCAGTTTTGGGGTGTGACTGCCAAGCTACTGGAAAACTGGGGACCTGCGGGGAAGAGGCCCAGTTCCAATCCAAGCAGGCTTGGGGATCTCAGTCATGGGTTCCCACATATCTGGGTTTTCCTGCAGGTGAGGTTCTGGTGAGTTCATCCCATCTTGAGTGAGGCTCATCTGAGTATGAGAAGAGTGGTCTTGGGTTGGGTTGTGGAGGTTTTTGGCTGCCGGGGTTCTACTTGGAGCAGGGAGGGAAACCCAACCCACACTTCATCCAAGGTGCCCCAGTGAAGACAGCCTGGCAAGGAGTCAGCGCATTCTGTGGCACTCTCTTCTGGAGCTTTAATTTATAGTCTCTGGGCCTTGGCCCTTGATGAAAAAACCATTTATTTTTCATTTTGGTTTTTGGGCCACACCCACTGGTGCTTAGGGTTACCTGGCTCTACACTCAAGAATTACTCCTAGAGTATCACATTAAGTGAAATGAGTCAGAAAGAGAGGGACAGACATAGAATGACTACACTCATTTGTGGAATATAAATCAACATAATGGGAGAAAACACCCAGGGATATTAGAGATAAGGACTGGGACAATTGCTCCACAACTGGAAGCCGCCTCATATGATGGTGTAAAATGCAGCTGAGATAGAGAAGGGACCACCAAGCAAAGGATGCTTGGAGGGCTCCCTCAGGATGGGAGATGCATGCTGAAAGTAGACTATAGACCAAACGTGGATGGGGGGGATAAAGTGGGGGTGGTTGAAGGGATACTGGGAACATTGATAGTGGAGAATGGTCACTGGTGGGGGGATGGGTACTCAAACTTTGTATGACTGAAACGTAATCATGAAAGTGTGTAAGACTGTAATTGTATTTCATGGTTTCATTAAAAAATTAAAAAGAAAAAAAAGAATTACTCCTGGGGGTGCACAGGGGACCATATAATATGGTGGGAATTGATCCGGCCAACTGCATTGCAAGGAAAATGCCCTACCTGTTGTACTATCTCTCTGGCCCCCAAAAAACATTTTTCAGTAGTATACTGAACATTTTTATACCCTTTACCTTGTTCACTGATTGTAATCTTGCCAAATTTGATTTATGTCCTTAAACACACACACAGGTGTTCTGTGACCCATTTTAAAATTAAGTTGTAAATAGACAAGTACATTTAACCTAAATCTATTGAGGATAGACATTATCTTGCATAACAAATCCTTTCACAACTAAGAAACCTAGCTACAGTAATTATTCAATAATACCATTCAATATTCATCTGTAACTTCGAAAATGTTATAGACCATTTCTCCCTATCCATGAACTAGTTTAGGAACATGCACAACATTTGAGTACTGCATCTTTCATCTCTTTCAAGAAAAGTTTGTAGTTGTGTCTGTGTGTGCGTTATTATTTCTTTAGAAATGTCAGGTAACTAGTTGTGCAAAGTGTCCCAAGTTCTATCTTTGTGCAATTCTTTCCTGACACTTAGATTTAGGACAAACTATTTTTGGTAGAAATAGTACAAAAGAAAATGTAAGGTTACCCTACTGTCAATTAAGCTACGTTTGACTGCTGGATTAAGGAGGGGACTGCTGGGGGCTGGAGCAATAGCACAGCGGGTAGGGCTTTTGCCTTGCACGCAGCCGACCCGGGTTCGATTCCCAGCATCCCGTATGGTCCCCTAGCACCGCCAGGAGTAATTCTTGAGTGCAGAGCCAGGAGTAACACCTGTGCATTGCTGGGTGTGACCCAAAAAGCAAAAAAAAAAAAAAAAAAAAAGAAGGGGACTGCTGGTGTCAATTGATTTCCTGATTTTAAAAGAGAGGCTCTCCTATTTTAAATTAATAAGTCATTTATGGGATAGTGATTTGAAACCCAGGGCTTAGCATCCAAGGATGATGTCTAAATGAGGTGCTACACTCTCATGTTTCCCTGCCCTATCTATGTACTAGGAATTCTCTCCTCAAGCTTCATTCCCAGTTCTCTGACTGTGACTTTGGCTGCTGTACTCAGGCTCTGACCTCACTGTGTCTAGAAGATTATTCCCCTGTGGATGTGAAGCATGCAGTGATGGAAGGAACAGGCAGTGAGCCATGATAGAGTGATCACTGTGTCCAGAAATGCTGGGTAGGGCTTATTATTGTGAAGCTAAAGGACGCCTTTGGTGACAAAGGAGTTTCAGTTCTGTAACTTTGGGGTGGTTACAGTTTGTGTTTTACATGATTTTTTTTTAAATCCAAAGTTGTATGGGGGTAAGACAAAGAAACTGAGGCAACATATATTTGATATGATTCTATTTTAACTGTACTTGCTACTATTTTCTGTCTGTTCTGGCTGCTTTCCCACTCCTCTTGTTTTCTGTTCTCTTCTATATTTCTAGAACTCTTTTAAAAAAAATTCTGCTTAAATTTTTTTCCAAAATTTCCAAATTTTATGTTTTCTCACTTAAGCCTTTCAATTGATCAGTGTCTACATTAAAAAGAAAAAGTCAAAGATTATCTGTCCATTCTGCCCTTGGAGATGGGGTTAGAGCTTCAGAAATTATAAAGCAATTTTCAATCATGACATAGAATATGCTAAATTGTATACTTTATGTCATAAAATATATGATTTTAGCCAATGATTATTGATAAAAATATTTCAGTATATTCTTTTTTTTAAAATGTTAAGATTTTATTTACAAAGCTTTTTTGTTGTACAGAAAGTAAAAATGCTGTTACAGTCTCAGTGTAACTGGTAGCCACGGGTGGACGCCTCCCCAGTCACAGCTACCCACGCTACAGCAAGAATCTTACACAAAACCTAACAATGCTTATGACAATTTTGTTGGGATGAAAACCCCCAAGCCTGGTTGTGGATTTCCGAGAGGGACTAAGTGAAGAAGGCGGAATGTCACAGGAACTATTCTTTGGCTCTTTGGGTGGGTGGGTATCTGGGTGGTTTATTTTTTTACTTTTTTTTTTTTAAATCACAGCTACCTTTTTTTTTTTTAAACAGCTACCAAATCCATGAGAGCAGTCCAACCAATACTGAACAGTTCTGTTTTTGCAGTTTTTTTGGGGGGTCTTAATCATCTTCTCCTTCATCATCTGTTTCTCTCTTCCTCTTTTCACCTTTCCCGCTTTCTTCCTCTTCTTCATCTTCGTCTTCATCTTCATCCTCATTGTCTTCCTCTACTTCTCCATCCTGGCCAAATTCTTCTTCCTCCCCACTGACTTCATCTTCATCCTCCTCCCCTTCTACGTCTTCATCTTCGTCTTCATCCTCTTCATCATCAAACTCTTCCTCTTCACCATCCTCATCCTCTTCATCCTCCTCATCCTCTCCATCCTCCTCCTCCTCCTCCTCGTCTGCACCATCAACCTCAGTATCTGAATCAGGAACTTCTCTATCCTCTCAGTCATAGCCGTCCAGGTAAGTCAGCTGGGGCAAGAGCTTGAAGACACTCTCTCGGTAGTCATTCAGGTTAGTAATTTCACAGTTAAACAGATCCAGACTTTTGAGACACCCCAACTTTTTCAAAGGCTCCAAGGTGCTGATATCTTTCAGTTTATTTTCACTTAAGTTTAGATGTGTAGGATTTGGAAGATTTTCTGCTAACATGTCCAGACCTCCAAAGACCCTATTTTCAAGCTTTTTCAACTTAGGTAGTTTGGGGAGATCGGAAACTGAACTCAAGCATACATTTATTAAACTGAGTAACTCTAAATTCACAAATTCATCCGTTAAGCCCTCAATTTTCCCATCTTTTGATTTGCAATTGTCCAAGACAAGTTCTCGAACCCGGGAGGGCGGGCGGGCGGCCGGGCAACGCGGAGCCCGTCGGGCCGCGCCAGGCGGCGGGCTCAGTATATTCTTAAGCAAACATTGACGAAGTTAGTTGTCTCAATAGTACTATTGTTATTTTATAATACAGTGCTTTGTTAGCCACACCATTTTCTTTAGATAAAGCTGAAAAGTAGGAAGCTCTTTTTTTCTTTCTTTATTTTGGTAGTTTCTAACCAAGTTTTGGCCCTTTAACCTGTTGTTGCCAATCAACAGATAAGTGTTATATAAAAAGTCATACTTATGAAGTTTGAAAATGAGCAAGAAATTGTTTGAAAAATAGTATATTTGCCTTTCCAAACACCACATTCCCATGATACAATAACAAATGGATTTTCTTTAATGTGCTCACCTGTCTCATTAAAGATTATTGTCATAATCAACTTTGTAACTAAATAAAATAAAGAAGCCCACACATCTGTGGGAAAAAATAATTTTTCTTGCCTTAATATGCCTAAGTATGTGTTCTGAAGCAATCCCACAAGACCTCAAAAATTCTCTTCTAAATAGCTATAGTTCAAAATAATAACAATAACATTAGAGTAGATCACATAGTTCTAAAATTTACTTTATTTCAGATATCATTAGTTTTCATAACTAAATAAATGTGTTCCAGGGATACAATTTCATACCCCAAAATGTTACCACTCTGAAATTAGCAGTTTTAAATTGATAAACTTTTTTTCCCCCTACTGATATGATTTTAAATTCAATTTTCTAAATCAATGTTAGGGATGAGGCCCCTATACAAGAATTGCCTGTACGGGCATGAACCAGCTAGTTCACATCTTCTAGTAGTTTGAGAGAAAGATCCTGAAAGAGTCTTTTGCAATGTCTTCAGATACAAAATTTTCCATATGAAGAATATTATTTTCTTGCAAATGCTAACGCAACCCCTATCTGAACTTTCTGAGATGAGAAATTTAGGTAAGTAGAATAAATATTTCAAAACATTTAAACCTACTTAATATTAATCAATAGTATCTTAAACTTAGTTGGACGTTATCCTTCTTACTGAATAAACCAAAACAACATGAAATGTACTTTTGGGGGGTCACTCCTGGTGGTGTTGGGGGGACTATAAAGTACCTGAGATCCAATCTGGGACTTCCATATGCAAAGCATGAATGAGCTCCTTTGTGCTATCTTTCTAGAGGTTTTATTAATATTATTATTTTGGTTTGTGGGCCACACATAGCAGTGCTCAGGGTTTGCTCTTGTCTCTGCACTCAGGAATCACTCATGGTTGCCTTGGGGACCATCTGGGGTGCTGGGGGCGGAACCTGGATTGGTCACATGCAAGAGAAGAATCTTAGTCACTGTACTATCACTCTGGCCCTGAATTTTAATTTTTTTAAATATGGTACTTGTGTTTTGTGGGATTCACTTTGGAAATTAAAAATCAGTGACTTTGGGTCAGGAAGATGCCTTTGCTTTGTTCGAGCACTGCTGGGTGTGGCCTGGAAGCAACATTAACAACAATGAGGGGTAGTGGAGAGAGGGTAAAAAAAGAAAACAATATAGAAATAAACCCACACATTTGTGGGGAAAAAAATTAATGACTGTACTGGGAACTTAGGGCTGGAGCGATAGCACAGCGGTAGGGCGTTTGCCTTTCACTTGGCTGACCCGTGTTCATTTCCTCCGCCCCTCTCGGAAAGCCTGGCAAGCTACCGAGAGTATCCCACCCACATGGGCAGAGCCTGGCAAGCTACCCGTGGCGTATTGGATATGCCAAAAGCAGTAACAATAAGTCTCACAATGAGAGACATTACTGGTGCCCACTCGAACAAATCGATGAGCAACGGGATGACAGTGACAGTGACTAGGAACTTAGAGCCAAAACCAGGCAGCCTTTGATGATTTCAATTCCTTTTTTAAATATTTCAGTTCTAATGACAATAAAATTGCAGTGTCATGTGTTAACAAGATCTCATTTTTAGCTTGAACTATAAAATGCCATAAAGTTTATAAATCTCTGGAAAGCAAATGTCACTGTCACTGTCATCCCGTTGCTCATTGATTTGTTCGAGCGGGCACCAGTAACATCTCTCATTGAGAGACTTATTGTTATGGTTCTGGCATATCCAATATGCACGGGTAGCTTGCCAGGCTCTGCCGTGCGGGCTCCATACTCTCAGTAGCTTGCCGGGCTCTCCGAGAGGGGCGGAGGAATCGAACACTGGTTGGCGGCGTGAAAGGCAAAAGCCTACCGCTGTGCTATGGCTCCAGCCTGGAAAGCAAATGTATAAAGTGAAAAAAAGTACTGATTACTGAAGTAAGGATAATTTTAAGGGCAATGGTCAAAATATTTGAAGTGCTGGGGAGATAGTACAGAAGGTAGGGAGCTTACCTTCCATGAAACCAACTCATATTTGATCCCTGTTACTACAAATGGTCCCCTCCTGAGTACCTCCAGGAGCGATCCCTGAATGCAGAGCCCTGACACAGCTGGGTCAGAAAAAAAATATTATAAATACAGGATTTACAAGTCCAATAACTATTTAGATTATAATAAAGCAGACTCAGAAAAAGTTATTGGGCTTGTAATTCATGTTTTGATCATAAATTTAAAAAGCATTCTCTTATACTATTTTGAAATGAAAAATAAAAGAAAAGAAAAGGTCAAAACCTGCCTTTGTGTATTTCTTCACATCTAGGTTCTTATCTTTGAGGAAGCAGTCATATGGAATCAACAATTTCTGGTGTGATGAAGTTCCACTATATAATGATTTCTCTGTATAATTAAAACACAAGAAACTGGTAAGACCACTAATACTGAAAGCATATTGAAGCCATAAAAACATTGCTTCATTGCTTCTTGGCGCATCTTTTTTTCATCCATCCTTGTTGGTTTTACTGAGGAACAAAATGAAATGATAATAGCAAGACAGTAATTCTATGGGGGTTTTCTTCTTCCTCTTATCCTTTGCAGAAGTCCAGTTCCCTCTTATCTTTCTGGACAACCCTAGGTAGTAGTGTCACATATGATTGACAACTGGATCACCCCTACCATGTGCTGTTCTCTCTCTCTCTCTCTCTCTCTCTCTCTCTCTCTCTCTCTCTCTCTCTCTCTATCTATCTATCTATCTCTCTGTGCGTGTGTGTGTGTGTGTGTGCGTGTGCATGTGTGCTCGTGCACCCCCTCTCTTGGGCTCATTTTGGGAGTAATAACAAAAATGGAGGTTATATTACCTCTACTTATAGATTCGCTGGAGTTGATATCTTAGTATTCTTTTTTAACTGCTTAATGCTATTGTTAACTGTATATAACTCTCAATACATCATCCTGCTGCTACAAAACAAGAAACTCTGGTCAGCACCCTCAGTAGCACATGGTCTGACTGGTACCCTCAACAGTAAATGGTGATTTTGCTGGATGAAGCACCTCTTCTTCTTAGTTTTTACTTTTCTTAGTATTCAGGTACTGGGAAGACAGTTTCATAGATATGTATACAGAGCGCTTCCCCTCCAATGCAATGTATTATGATTTGTAACGCAATTTGAATCCACAAACTGAAAACTTTGAAAATTTCCCATTGTCTGAGTTTGTTAGGAACTGGGTAGACAATTAGAAATAGCATATGTAAAAAATAATTTACAGTAAAATATATCTAATTTGTATCCAGGCTTCAGTTTACAAATTACATAATTGTAAGAAAAAAAACAAATCTGCTTTGCCGAGGGCAGATAGGCACAGGGAGTAAGATGAGATTTCTGTGCGGAAACCAGTGATATTTGAGATGATGTTGAATAAAATAGTGGTTTCTTGTCTTAAAGTTATAATTGCTCTGATTCTTTAGTGACATCAATTTTTTTTTATTGGCTCTAATAGAGACAATCTTCTAACAACTGCCTCTTCTACTGTTTCTCAACAGTATCTTCCCTCTGAGTGCTAATATTTGCCAGATTTGACTTCATCACTAAGTAATTTGTATCAGAACGAAGAGTCTATCTTTGTTTGTTTATGTTTTATAATCTGAAAATACAGCACATACATTCTAGATCAAATATTGAGCCAATTACAATCCTTAAACCAAGTCTCATCCACCATCTGGTTTTCAAAATACAGTTTTATTGGAACACGTTGTGTCCATTCATTTGCTTATTGTCTATGTATTTTTTCATACCACAAAGCAGAGTTGAACTGAAGACACAGAGATGATGTGACCTACAAATTCTAAAATATTTATTAGAGGGTTGGAAAGATAGTACAGCAGATAGGGCACTTGCCTTAAACACTGCTAACCAGGGTTCAATCTCTGGCACCTCATATGGGCCATTGAATCATGCCTAGAGTGATTCTTGAGTCCAGAGCCAGGAGTAAGCCCAGAGAAAATCTGGGTGTGGCTCAAAAAAAAAACCACTAATAAAATATTTATTATCTGAGAATTTACTGATCTATACAGGGAAGCCCTGCCAGTCCCTGAATGAGTATGTGTGGGGGAAATAAGTTTTTTTTCCCCTCTTCCAACTTTTAATTTTTTTTAATTAAGCCTACTATAGACAGACTTTTTGGTTTTTAGAGTAAAATATAATTCCCACATTACTAATGACCTGGACCCCACATTTCTGAAATGAAACACATGGTTTAAAATGCTTCATTGAACTCAATTTTTCTGTTTTACAGTTGCTTGTAATTAGCAGTTATTTTGCTCTTATAATTAATTTCTTCTATTGCAAATAACTAGTTACAGAACTGAAAACTGGAAGGGCTGTTCAAAAGCATCAGATGTTTTGTGTATTGTTGACCTAATGTTTCTTTAAGCCAGAAAAATATCTGTGCTAACCATCAATGCATCATTTACTAAGTAAAAGGCGTCAATAACACATAGCAGTAAAGTCAGTGTACACTTTCCTTTCATGTAATAAAGAAGTAACATGTTTAACTTTATTTTTAAAAAATTGAGATATGTTGCTTTACATACGTGTCTAAGTCTCAGCAGTGCATTTTCATACCTTTTTTGCAGTGAGTTGTCCATGTCATGCTCACCCTCTGAGTACAGATATTACTCTAGCACAATTATTGGATCTCCTCCTCCATTCTCTGTTTCCCATCTCTCTCATTCTAAACCTCATTTTTGTGGTCTGTATCCAAGGGATAGCAGATATTTTATCTTTTCTGATACCTGATTAGTATTCCATTGTTATATACACTACATCTCCTTTATACATTCATCCATTGTTAGACACTTGGAGTGTATCCATAACTTTTAAAAGTAAATGATGTTGCAATGAACATAGAAGTTTGTAAGCAGAGAGTGAATGTGTATCTTTACATTGTTGTTTGATGGATATCTAGGAGTATAATTACTAGTTTGTATAGTAAAGATGTCTCAACAGAACGAACATCTCCGAATGCAGCAGTTATGTGTACCTAGGTTGAGAATTCAAGATGAGGAAGAAGTTGGTGCCAGAACTGCACAGGAGGAAGAGAGCAGCGTGGAACGCCTTCAAGAGCATTGAAGAAGTTGTTAAGAGGTCAAAGAACCTCCGGTTCTGGGCACATCTTTTCGACTCCACTGTTCTTCCTGCACTAACATATGCCTCAGAGACCTGGGCCCTATAAAAACAGGATAAGAACGCTATTCAGGTCACCCAAAGAGGAATTGAAAGAGCTATGCTTGGAATATCACACTTCACTCAAATGAGAGAAGGAATCTGGAGTTTTGACCTCTGTTGACGATTGAGAATCAGGGATGCTGTCTTGTTTGCCAAGGCATCAAAAACCAGATGGGCCACACAGGTAAATGTGATTTGGAGATTACCACTGGACTAGAGTTGCTACTGACTGGATTCCATGGGATGTCAAAAGAATGCCTGGCTGCCCACCTACGAGATGGTCAGACTTCTTTGTCAAGACCCTGAATAAATGGTTTGATGCTCTTCGTGTTCCTGGAGCGAGCAGACAACCATTGGGCTACACCAGCACACGGCAGGGACAAATGGAGATGTTACTGGAGCCCACTCAAGCAAATCGATGAGCAATGGAACGACAAGTGACAAGTGACATAGTAAATATATATATATTTATGCCAACCCAGTGGTTCTCAGGCCTTACTCCTGATGTTGCACTCAGAGATCACTCCTGGCAGTACTCAGGGGTCATATGGGGTGGCAGGGATCAAATCCAGGTCAGCTACATAAAGGCAAATGCCCTACCCTACCCACTGTACTATCACTTTAGTCCCTGATAAGTATATTTTAACCTGCTATTAACTCATTATTAAAGTATTTTTGCTTTTATATCTTTTTTTTTTTTTTTTTTTTTGCTTTTTGGGTCACACCTGGCGATTCACAGGGGTTACTCCTGGCTCTGCACTCAGGAATTACCCCTGGTCATGCTCAGGGGACCATATGGGATGCTGGGATTTGAACCCGGGTCGGCCGCATGCAAGGCAAACGCCCTACCCGCTGTGCTATCTCTCCAGCCCCAGTATTTTTGCTTTTATATCTTAATATCTCTGCCATATTTTAGCTACACATAGCAACATTAACCCTATATTTTATTTATTGTTTGCTTTTAAGTTTGTGTGGGCCCTCTAAAGAAATAGAGCCAACACCAATGCATGCAGGCACATATATATATGCATTTAACATCCACGTATTTGTTTAAGAAATTCCCTTACACAGTATGGAGGCCAAGAAGATAGAAAATCTTTAGTCACCAAGTGGGAATCCGGGTCCACAGATATGAAAACAGTGAGAGCTGGTGGTGTAAGTTACTATCTGAGCTCATGGAATTACTCAGGTCCTAGTTCCAAGATCTCCAGACAGAGAGCTAATCCTTCTTCATTCTATGGAAATGACAAACCCAGAGGCCAAGCAACTGTATGGATAGCTACATCAGGTCCTTAAGGTTTTTTTACTTAATGGTCCCTTTTTGCCTAAGAGCTGTAACGTGGAAGAGCACCGCCAGAAACACCTTAGATTCATCATATGTTTGATTTTAATCAGTATTTTGTTGTTCCATGTTCAGGAATATTTTACTGTTGCCAACTTTGTTCATGACCTATTTCCCCCATATACCCAGTCTGCGACCTTGTGTAGTGCTGCAACCCGTAGTTTAAGAAGCTGAGATCTACTGATGTCACTTTTAGTAGGAGAAGAGCTTGACCCTAGCGAATCAGTATGTCTCCTTTAAACTATTCCATGAATTCCTCATTCTTTCTGGAATATGCCATGGTTTCTTACTTCTGAGACATAAATATATTCTTTCTGTTTTGAGTTCTCTTTTTCCTCTTCTCTGTTTGAAAATCCCATATATTCTTCCAACAAGAGAACACTTTCTCTGAAAGGCTTATATTAATATTCTCCATGTAGTTGTTTTTCCTTTATGATTGCTTAACTATTCATGACTGCTTCTATCCTGCACTTGCCAGAACTTTTTCTACATGTAGATTGTGATGTTCCACAATGCAGAGATTACATCCTCTGCTTCTGTGCATCCATGAATAAAAATTTGTCAGGTGAACATTTTCGAATTGAAATATGAGCAAATTGAGAACGTTACTGTATACCCAGAACGTATCACAGTGTCCAGCCATATTTGAGTCCTAATTTTTATATTGAATGAATTTTGTTATTACTTATAAGAAAAAACTTTAGAGTCATTAATAGGAATTATTTTCAAATGTCTATTGTAATCAAATATTTGGTTGCATGAACAGCCCACTTAACATGCTAATGCAATCAAATATGAATTGTATCTGAGTTTTTCTATCTATAAATGTTTAAACCTTACCTACTGAATAATACAAGGCAAGTGGAAAGTTGAACCAAATTGAACATTTACAGTTAAACTTTAGAAGAGACTTGAAAGGATTTAGATTCAAGGGTTGGGTTGGTTTGCATTAGAAATATGCTTGGAATTTATCGCAGCTGCTGAAAGTGGGATCGCCTGAAGGTATACAGATTGTGGAACAGCAGCTATTTTGTGGAGCAATGGAATTGAGATAACTCTTCTCACTGGAAAAATTCTCTTTATCAGAGAGAATTTTTAGTTTGCTTTTGTGGCAATATCGTAGCTAATTCTTCTGAGAGAAAGCTCACTCAGAAACTGTTTATCTTTTGCTTGTATCAGAAATCTCAAGCTCACTTGTTCCTTTCACTCATTTTTGAGAGTTTTTTTCTTTCTACTTTAAGACAAAGAAATCCCAGGATGCACCTTCAGCATTTGCAGCTGCAAACATTATTATCAATATTTGTAGGTAATTCTGAAGTGTGGCCCAGTTTGAGGCTCAATGAAAGTCAGATTCTAGAGAAGGACTTGATTGTGAACTCTTTTTTTTTTTTTCTTTTTGGGTCACACCCAGCGATGCTCAGGGGTTACTCCTGGCTTTGCACTCAGGAATCACTCCTGGCGGTGCTTGGGGGACCATATGGGATGCCGGGGATCGAACTCGGGTTGGCCGTGTGCAAGGCAAATGCCCTACCTGCTCTGCTATCACTCTGGCCCCGATTGTGAACTCTTTCTTCCAAAGTTCCACATTATCTAAAGTCTTTTGCATTTATTCAATTATTTTTAAAGTGCATGTTAAAAGAAAAAAGTCAAGTTCTTCTGTGGGAAGTTCCTTATGCTGTTATGATTCATCCATCAGAAAGAAATATTTTGTTTTCTGTAGTACTGCACAAGCCAAACATGTTCACTCAATGGAAGGTTCCTTGCATTTAGTTCTTGAACTTCATGGCCAAGTTGTGTGTTGGATGGCTCTACTGCATAAAGACTGAAGAGCAACATGTCTCTGAAATAGAAAGAAAAAATTAAATTTTTGATACTTGTAGACACATAACTGTGTGTATATGTGTGTGTGTGTGTGTGTGTGTGTGTGTGTGTGTGTAGTGGTAGTGGTGCTAGGAATTGAATCTATAGACATACAAGGGTCTTACACATACAAGGCAAATACTCTACTACAGAGCTACGTCCCTGGTCATGTTTGGCACTTTTAGATTGAAAAATAAAAAACCTACTAAATTATTTTTTTCCTTTTTGGATCACACCTTGCATTGCACAGGGGTTTCTCCTGTCTCATGCACTCAGGAACTACTCCTGGCAGTGCTCAGGACCATATGGGATGCTGGGAATTGAACCTGGGTCAGCCACATGCAAACACCTGACCCGCTGTGCTATTGCTCCAGCCCCCAACATACTAAATTTTTTAATAATCTGGAAAACATTAAATTTTCATATTTATAACAATTGACCACTTACTGTAATCTATTTTTAATCTCAGGAAATACGCCTAAAGTTATCATGAGGTATTTAAAAAATTCTGCAATAACATAATGACTTAAAAATAGTGTTATGGCACTGTTTGGCCATCTTTACTTTATGTCTTTTTTTACATTTATTTATTAAGCTTATGTTTCTGTTTTTAATTTTTATATTTTTGGTGGGAGGGAGGATGGAGGCATATCTGGCAGTGCTCAGCGCTTGCTCCTGGCTTTGCTCTCAAGGATCACTCCTAACACTCATTCGACATATTGAGTGCTGTGGATTAAACCTGGGTCCGCTGCACACAAGGGAAATGCCATCACCCATTGTACTATTTCTCCAGTTCCATAAGTTTATGTTTTATTTGCTTGAAAATTCATGTTTTTTGTGAAGTGGAACAAGGAAATCCTCTTCAACAAGTGGGGCTGGGAAGACTGGATAGCCACCTGCAAAAAATGAACTCTGACCTCTGTCTAATGCCATGCACCAGAGTTAGATCAAAGTGGATTAGAGACCTCAACATTAGATCACTTGTATCACTTGTCATCCCTTTAATCTTTGATTTCTTTGAGCAAACGCCAGTAACGTCTCCATTCTTCCCTATCATGTGCTAGTGTAGCCCAGTGGTATCTGCTTACTCTAGGAACACAAGAGCCTCAAACCGTTCGTTCAGGGTTTTGACAAAGTCTGACCATCTCGTAGGTGGGCGGCCACGAGGTCTTTTGACATCCTGTGGAATCCAGTCGATAACAGCTCTCGTCCAGCGGTCATCTCTAAATTGCATTATGTGTCCCGCCCATCTGATTTTCGACACCTTGGCAAATGAGACAGCATCCCTGATTCTCAATAGTCGACAGAGGTTGGAACTCCGGATTCCTTCTCTCACTTGAGTGAAACGTGATACTCCAAGCATAGCTCTTTCGATTCCTCTTTGGGATACCCAAATTGTGTTCTCAGTATTAGATATGAATCTATAAGGTACGTAGAGGAAAATGTAGGCAGAACTCTTGATGACATTGAAGCTAAAAGCATCTTTAAGGATAAAATACCACTGACCATGCAAGTGGAAGGAAACTACATCAAACTAAGAAGCTTCTGTACTTCAAAAGAAACAGTGACCAAAATACAGAAAGAACCCACAGAATGGGAAAGAATATTTACCCAATACTCATTTGATAAGGGATTAATATCCAAGATATACAAGACACTAGTAGAATTGTACAAGAGAAAAACCTCCAACCCCATAAAAAATGAGGAGAAGAAATGAACAGAAGTTTCCTAAAAAAAGAAATACAAATGGCCAAAAGACACATGACAAAAGTGCTCCACATCGCTAGTCATCAGGGAGATGCAAATCAAAACAACAATAAGATATCATCTCACACCACAGAGACTGGCACACATTCAAAAGAACTGCAAAAAAGCAACCAGTGCTGGCGTGGATGTGGTGAAAATGGGACGCTCCTTCATTGTTGGTGTGAATGCTGATTGGTCCAGCCTTTCTGGAAAACAATATGGACAGTCCTTCAAAATCTAGAAATTGAGCTTTCATATGACCCCGCAATACCACTTCTGGGAATATATCACGAGGGTGCAAAAAAGAAGAGTAGAAATGATGTTTGTACCTATATATTCATTGCAATCTGTCCACAATAGGCAAAATCTGGAAACAACCCAAGTGCCCTAGAACAGATGACTGGTTAAAGAAACTTTGGTACATCTACACAATGGAATACTATGCAGCTGTTAGGAGAGATGAAGTCACAAAGTTTGATTCTAAATGTATAGAGATGGAGAGTATCATGCTAAGTGAAATGAGTCAGGAAGAGAGGGACAGACTTAGAGGGACTGCACTCATTTGTGGAGTATAGAATAACATCACGAGGCTGACATCCAAGGACAGTAGATACAAGGCCCAGGAAGATTTATCCACAGCTGGAAGACTGCTTCATGGGCGGAGGGGAGAAGGGAGATGTAATAGAGAAGGGATCACTAAGAAAATGATGACTGGAGGAATTGGTCAGGATGGGAGATGTGTGCCGAAAGTACTAACGGACCAAACATAATGACCTCTCAGTGTCTGTGTTGCAAGCCATAATGCCCAGAAGTAGAGAGAGAGTATGGGGAATATTGTCTGCCATGGAGACAGGGGGAGAGTGGGAAAGGGTGGATATACTGGGGAGATTGGTTGTGGGGAATGTGCACTGGTGGAGGGATGGGTGTTTGATCATTGTGTGATTGTAACCCAAACATGAAAGCTTTTTATCTATCTCATAGTGAGTCAATAAAATTAGAAAAGCAAAACAAAACAGAAAGAAAATTCATGTTTGAAATTTTATCTTATTAAAACACCATGAATTAGAAAATAATTCATTGTTGAGTTTTAGACATACAAGAAATATTCCAACACCAATCCCACCACCAGTGTCAACTTCCCCCAAGTGTTTTCCCAGTTTCCCTCCTGCACTCTTCACCCTTCAGTCCTCCCCACTCCTCCCTCCCTGTCAAGCCCCATGTCATCTTCCCAACCTCCTGCCCATTGCAAACCTGCCAGCCACCATGACAGACACCATTATAGTTGTAGTTTGACTCTTGTTTTCAGTGTCCTTTAATTTAGCTCATCACTCCTTTATACCACTGATAACCCAAATCACCTTGATCCCTGTCCCACCATTGTTTCCTGCCTGTCTCTTTTTCCCCACCTTTATTTCTTTCCTTCTCTTTCTTATATATTGGGGTCAAGGGTGATCTAGGCATTCTATCTTTAAGGTATTACATTTTCTCATTTACCTATTTTACGTATCACATATGAATGAGATCATCCTGTCTATCCTTCTGACTTTACTGACGATATAATTGCTAAATAAAGTTCTTATTTTTATAAATGTTTTCATTTCTTAGAGAAAATAAGGTCCATTCCTGTTTTGTCCTTTATGTCTTTTTGCGTTGTCTTGTTTCACTAAGGATACTTTATGCCTGGTCATTTCCATTTTTTATTATGTATTTAGAGAAGAATCATACCCTTCACAAACACCAAATTTAATGTAGAGACCTTGGTTTGAACTTCCAGTCTTCCACCACCATTACTGTCTCCATTAATGGGGATTATAAACTGTCTAGAACTAGATTAAGGCAGAACAACTGGATACCTGGTTTTGTTTCTATAGACTAAAAACCATCAGAATTTGCAAATATTAAAGCTTTCAAAATTTCTCCCAGGACTGTATTTCTTTTTCCCCTTTCAAAGCCCTGCTCAGGAGACCTGGGACCCCTTACTAGCAATTAACTAGTTAAGCACACCCTCAGTTCAATGCCCAGTGGAGGATTCAGTGCTGCCTGTGAGTTCTTGCCAGGAATTACTGGAACGCTGTGGATTATTCAGGAATCTCCAAGGAACCACTCTTCTGTGCTTCTTTCTGGGTGTCTCTGGGACTCAAACCAGGTGTGGCCACATTCAAGACATGTACTTTAACCCCTGTACTATCTCTCTGGTCCCAGTTATCTTTTCATTGTTTTCTTTTTAGTTTTCACCATAGTTTTCAGAGCTTAGAGTACTATGCAATACTGGGGAACCTAACCCTGGGATCCATATACAAAGCAAATCTTTCAATCTTTTGAGCTATCTCCCCTCTTCAGTCACCCCCACTGAATATTAAATATATAATAGGAAGTAAGGTGTTTCATAAAAGAATAAATCTTATCATAGATAAATCACTCGTTTGTCTCAAAATTAAAGAAAGTAGCTCAAATGAGAGCATGGCCTGCTTTTAGTGAAGGAGCCACTTTACAAAAAGCAACTACGTTCCCCTCTGCATCCAAATACACTAAAATATATCCTGACAAACTAGCTTTTAATGTAATCAATAGGACCACTATTGTAGATCATACAGTTATCTCTAGTCTTCAAAATCACCCTAGTCCTTTGTTATTTTTGGCGCTTATCTTGTTAAAAAATTAGCCTTCAGTTTCTTTTTAAATGACTAAGTGCTATCCCTATTAAAATATCTTATCATGTTTACCTTATCTTGATAGGTCTTTATATTCATCTCACATCAGGTGGCTGGATTATTTTTTTCCTTTATTCCAACTCTACTGAATCCAGGCCAAATTTCTTGCTTGGTATTAAACTTTCTTTTAATCTCTTCTGATTCATCTACCACTATAATCTGATACTCTCCAACGTAAATCTCACATTTTCACAGTATGACAAACCGGTCAGACAACCTCCAGTTAGATATCTAACCATTCTTTCTCTATGACCACAGAAGAAAGCCAGGCAATTCCTCCTCTGCCACTAGGCATTTAAAGAACGCATGAAGTTTGAATACTGGACCTAGTAGGAGTTTTTTTCATCTCCAACAATCAAAGACAATAAAGTTTTCTTTGGAACTGATTAATGCTTGTAGATTTGTTTTCTTTATTTGCATAACTGTCTTAGTTATTGTTGCCCTTGTCCTTAGTTATTGTTGCCCTTGTTAAGCGATTTTAATGCAACTTTTCTGAAAACTGACCACAGCAATTAGTCTCAAGACATTGTAAGAGCAGAAAACAAGATAAATTTTTGACATACAAGATGAAAGTTTGGGGATTGGAGAGTTAGTCCAGTGATTAAGGCACAAGTCTTGCACACAGCTGACCCAGTTCTAGCCATGGCACTACATGATTGTTTGCCATGTGCAAACAAACATAAGATTCTTATTCTTACTATTACTTATGGCAACCTAACTAGCTATGACTCAAGAAGAATCATAAAGAAGGTCTAAAGGGGCTACTGTAAGACAAGGAGGAGCCCCATAAGAACAACAAATCCCACAGAAAGATGACACAAAACCACATCACAATAATCTCTCTCAATGTCAATGGCCTAAATGCACCTATCAAGAGACACAGAGTGGCTAAATGGATCCGGAAATTAAACCCAACATTCTGTTGCCTGCAAGAAACACACCTGAACAAACAGAGTAAACATAGACTCAAAGTCAAAGGATGGAAAACAATCTTCCAAGCAAACAACCCCCTTAAAAAAGCTGGAGTGGCCATCCTGGTATCCGACAACATAGATTTCAGGATGAAAAAGATCAAAAGGGACAGCGAAGGTCATTTTCTGTTTATCAAGGGATATGTACAACAGGAAGAAATCACACTCTTAAACGTATATGCTCCTAACAAACGACCGGCTAAATATTTAAAACGACTCCTAACAGACTTCAAAGAGGACATCACTAACAGCACAATTGTAGTCGGAGACTTCAATACGGCCTTATCACCTTTAGATAGATCCACAAGAACAAAACTCAACAAGGAAACACTGACCCTGAATGAAGAAATTGAAGAGAGAGGCCTAATAGACCTATACAGGGCCTTACACCCCAAAAAGAAAGAATACACATTCTTTTCCAGTGCACATGGAACATTTTCAAAAATAGACCATGTACTGGGCCCCAGAACATACCTCAATCGAATCGGAAAAATAGAAATTGTATCAACCATCTTTTCAGACCACGATGCGCTGAAGATAGAAGCTAATCACCCACAAATACGGAAAATCAAATCAAACACCTGGAAATTTAACAATTCCATGTTGAACAATGAGTGGGTCAAGAAGGAAATCAAGGAAGAAATCAAAAGATACTTAGAAACAAATGAGAATGAAGACACGAGCTACCAAAACCTATGGGATGCAGCTAAAGCCGTGTTAAGGGGAAAATTTATAGCTCTCCAAGCTTTCCTCAGGAAGGAAGAAAGGACCCACATAGATAGCTTGACTTCACGACTCAAGACCCTAGAAAAGGACCAGAAAAAGGACCCCAAACCAGACCAAAGGAAAGAAATAATAAAAATTAGAGCAGAAATTAATGACATCGAAACCAAAAAAACAATCCGAAAGATCAATGAAACAAAGAGTTGGTTCTTTGAGAAAATAAATAAGATTGATAAACCGCTAGCAAGTCTCACAAAGAAAGAAAGAGAGAAAACTCTAATAAATCGAATCAGAAATGAAAAGGGGGACATCATAACAGAAACCAGTGAGATTCAAAAGATCATTAGAGACTACTTTGAAAGTCTTTACGCCACAAAAAAGGAGAACCTAAAAGAAATGGATGGATTCCTTGATTCCTACAATCTCCCAAGACTGAAGAAAGAAGACCTGGAATACCTGAATAGACCCATCAATGTTAAGGAAATTGAAACGGTAATCAAAAACCTCCCCAAAAACAAAAGCCCAGGCCCAGATGGTTTCACTGGCGAATTCTTCCAAACATTTAAAGAAGACCTATTGCCTGTTTTCCTCAAACTTTTCCAGGAAATTGAAAAAACAGGAACTCTCCCAAACAGTTTCTATGAAGCACATATCTCCCTAATACCAAAAGCAAACAAAGACACCACTAAGAAAGAAAATTACAGACCAATTTCCCTGATGAACACCGATGCGAAGATCCTCAACAAAATACTAGCAAATAGGATCCAACAACTCATCAAAAAGATCATACATCACGACCAAGTGGGATTCATCCCAGGGATGCAAGGATGGTTTAACATTCGGAAATCAATCAACATAATCCAGCATATCAACAAAAGTAAAGACAAAAACCATATGATCATATCAATAGATGCAGAGAAAGCATTTGACAAGATCCAACATCCTTTCATGATGAAAACCCTCGCCAAAATGGGGTTTGGAGGAACTTTCCTCAAGATAGTCGAAGCCATCTATCACAAGCCTACGGCAAGCATTATCCTCAACGGGGAAAAACTAAGGGCCTTTCCTCTGAGATCAGGCACAAGACAAGGATGCCCACTCTCACCACTCCTCTTCAATATAGTACTGGAAGTACTTGCGATAGCTATTAGACAAGAAAAAGAGATTAAGGGCATCCAGATAGGAAGGGAAGAAATCAAACTCTCACTATTTGCAGACGACATGATACTATATCTAGAGAAGCCTAAAACCTCTACTAAGAAACTCTTAGAAACAATAGACTTATACAGTAAAGTTGCAGGCTACAAAATCAATACCCAAAAATCCATGGCCTTCATATATGCAAACAATGAGGCAGAGGAAAGGGACATGAAAAAAGCAATCCCATTCACAATCGTGCCCCAGAAAATCAGGTACCTCGGAATCAGCTTAACCAAGGAAGTAAAAGACCTTTACAAAGAAAACTACATAACGCTACTCCATGAAATCAAAGAGGACATGAGGAAATGGAAACATATACCCTGCTCGTGGATAGGGAGAATCAATGTTGTCAAAATGGCAATACTCCCTAAAGCATTATACAGATTCAATGCGATCCCTATAAATATACCCATGACATTCTTCAAAGAAATGGATCAAGCAATCCTAAAATTCATATGGAACAACAAACGTCCAAGGATAGCTAAAACAATTCTTGGGAAAAAGATGATGGGAGGCATCACCATCCCCAACCTCAAACTTTACTACAAAGCAGTAACAATTAAAACAGCATGGTACTGGAACAAAGGCAGAGCCGTAGACCAATGGAACAGGGTGGAATATCCCTACACACAACCCCAAATGTATGACCATCTAATCTTTGATAAGGGAGCAAGAGATGTGAAGTGGAGCAAGGAAAGCCTCTTTAACAAATGGTGCTGGCACAACTGGACAACCACATGCAAAAAAATGGGTTTAGACCTTGACCTGACACCATGCACAAAAGTCAGATCAAAATGGATTAAAGACCTCAACATTAGACCACAAACCATAAGGTACATTGAAGACAAGGTCGGCGAAACCCTCCACGATATTGAAGATAAAGGTATCTTCAAAGGTGACACGGAACTAAGCAATCTAGTAAAAACAGAGATCAACAAATGGGACTACATTAAACTAAAAAGCTTCTGCACCGCAAGAGATACAGTGACCAGAATACAAAGACTATCCACAGAATGGGAAAGGATATTTACACAATACCCATCAGATAAGGGGTTGATATCAATGGTATATAAAGCACTGGTTGAGCTCTACAAGAAGAAAACATCCAACCCCATCAAAAAATGGGGCAAAGAAATGAACAGAAACTTTACCAAGGAAGAAATACGAATGGCCAAAAGGCACATGAAAAAGTGCTCTACATCACTAATCATCAGAGAGATGCAGATCAAAACAACCATGAGATACCACCTCACACCACAGAGACTAGCACACATCCAAAAGAACAAAAGCAACCGCTGTTGGAGAGGATGTGGGGAGAAAGGGACCCTTCTTCACTGCTGGTGGGAATGCCGACTGGTTCAGCTCTTCTGGAAAACAATTTGGACGACTCTCAAAAAATTAGATATTGAATTCCCATTTGACCCAGCAATACCACTGCTGGGAATATATCCCAGAGAGGCAAAAAAGTACAATCGAAACAACATCTGCACATGTATTTTCATCGCAGCACTGTTTACAATAGCCAGAATCTGGAAAAAACCCGAATGCCCCAGAACGGATGACTGGTTGAGGAAACTTTGGTACATCTATACAATGGAATACTATGCAGCTGTTAGAAAAAAGGAGGTCAAGAATTTTGTAGTTAAGTGGATGGGCATGAAAAGTTTCATGCTGAGTGAAATGAGTCAGAAAGAGAGAGACAGACATAGAAAGATTGCACTCATCTATGGTATATAGAATAACAGAGTGGGAGACTAACACCCAAGAACTGTAGAAATAAGTACCAGGAGGTTGACTCCATGGCTTCGAGGCTGGCCTCATGTCCCGGGGAAAGGTCAACTCAGAGAAGCGATCACCAACTACATTGTAGTCAAAGGCCATGTGGGGGAAGGGAGTTGCGGGCTGAATGAGGGCTAGAGACTGAGCACAGCGGCCACTCAACACCTTTATTGCAAACCACAACAGCTAATTAGAGAGAGAAAACAGAAGGGAATGCCTTGCCACAGTGGCAGGGTGGGGTGGGGGGGAGATGGGATTGGGGAGGGTGGGAGGGACACTGGGTTTACGGGTGGTGGAGAATGGGCACTGGTGAAGGGATGGGTTCCCAAACTTTGTATGAGGGAAGTATAAGCACAAAAGTGTACAAATCTGTAACTGTACCCTCACGGTGATTCTCTAATTAAAAATAAATAAATTAAAAAAAAGAAGAATCATTTAAAATATCTTTCAAGTTTTTGATTAGTTTTAATTGTTAATCTTTAAAATGATGGCAATAATAGTTACCCTATCCAAACTAACACACAGGATTATTAATAAATAATCACTTGCATCACTTGTCATCCCATTGATCTTTGACGTCTCCATTTGTCTCTGTCACGTGCTAGTGTAGCCCAATGGTATCTCCTCACTCCAGCAACACAAAGAGCCTCAAATCATTTGTTCAGGGTTTTGATGAAGAAGACTGACCATCTCGTAGGTGGGCAGCCACGTGGTCTTTTGATGTCCTATGGAATCCAGTCGGTAACAGCTCTAGTCCAACAGTCATCTCTAAATAGCATTACATGTCCGGCCCTGGTAAACGAGACAGCGTCCCTGATTCTTGATCATCAAGGAGGTCAGAACTCTGGATTCCTTCTCTCACTTGAGTGAAACGTGATATTCCAAGCATAGATCTTTCTATTCCTCCTTGGGATACCCAAATAGCATTCTCATCCTGTTTTCATAGGCCCCAGGTCTCTGAGACATATGTTAGTTCAGGAAGAATGGTGGAGTCGAAAAGATGTGCCTGGAGCTGGAAGTTCTTAGTTCTCTTAATCACTTCTTCAATGCTCTTGAAGGTGTTCCATGCTGCTCTCTTCCGCCTGTGCAGTTCTGGTGCCAAGTCGTTCCTCATGTTGAGTTCTCGCACACATAGCTGCTGCATTGGGAGATGTTCATTCTGTTGAGAGTAAATGGAATGTCAGGGATAGTTTTTTTTTAAATGAGCATTGTTTTGGTGAGATTCAGCTGCAGTCTGACATTTTCACAAATGTGGTTGAAGTTAGCCTGCATTTGTGCCGCTTGGCTAATGTTTGGTGTTATGAGAATGATGTCATCTGCAAAGCAGAGGCGGTGTAGTTGCTGACCATCTATCTTCACTCCCATTGCTTCCCATTCCAGTCATTGCATACTGTTCTCGAGGGTGGCACTGAAGAGTTTAGGTGAAATAGTATCACCCTGCCGAACCCCTCTCTTTACATCAATGATCAATTCCTTGTAGAGTGGTGAGATCCTGGTGGTGAATCTGTAAGGTGAATTGTGGAGGATCTTGATATACTGAGTTTGAACGTCCTGTTTGGCTAGGGCTTCAATGACCACTTCAGTCTCAACAGAATCAAAGGCCTTCTTTAAATCAAACAATGTTTGACAGAGCGGCATCTTGAACACTCGTGAAACTTCACTGAGCTTGGTCACTGTGTAGTTGATCATGCTGAATCCTTTTCAGAACCTGGCTTGCTTGCATGGTTGTCCTTCATCTAGTGTTCTGCCTATTCTATTCAGGATGGCTCGAGTGACCAACTTGTAGATGACAGACAAAAGGCAGATTGGGCAATAGTTGCTGATGTTATGGATGTTTTCCTTTTTGTACAATAGATGGTCCTGCTGGTTTTCCATTGGGATGGAACCTTGCATTCAGACACGTAGCGTGTGAAGAGATGAGCCAGTGTATTGATGAGTACTGGTGGTAGATTCTTCAGGTGTTCGGGTCTGACCTTGTCTGGACAGGGTGCTGTATATGTCTTTACTGATGAAATGGCGTGTTGAATTTTGGAAGGGAGAACTTTGGGAATGATATATCCATCCTGCGGAATTTGCTATGTGGGCAGGTGGACGTGGCTATTGAAGAGATCCGAGTAGAAGTGGTGAATGATCCTCTCCATTGCCCTTCTGGAAGATGTGATAGATCCATCAGGACGTCGGAGGGCATTCATCTTGGTCTTGTAGTTTGCAAAGGACAGGCGAGCATTGTGAATACTTTTCCCAGCTTCTGCTGCATCTGCCAACATTCCTGCTCTTCTCTCTTTGAGGTCTTCCTTTATCGCTTCTCTGCACAATTTTGCGAGTTCCGACGTTAGCTTGTGATTGCCTGAGGCTCGTGCCAAACCATGTTGGTGAGTGAGTTTGAGGGTTTCCAAAGACAGGCATCTGTTTGTGGCTTTCCCATGCTCGGCATTCCTTGTGCAGTCAAGGAGGTGCTGAACCATTCGATCGTACTCCTCATTGATGTTGTCAATGACGGCTTCTTCCCATGTTGCTGCAATAGTGCCAAAGAGATCTCAGTTGGTGGTCATTCTGGGAGTTCTCTTCTTAAACTTAAACTTTGCAGTCCTTTCTCTCCATTCTGTGAAGTAGAATTTTGCACAAAGGATATGGTGATCTGATCCCATTTGGAATTTTGGGACAATAGTGACTTTCAGTCAGGCAAAACCTTCGATTGAATGTGATGTGGTCAATTTTGATGTGGAACTGTCCACCGGGAGACTCCCATGTCCAGCGTTTAGATTTGGCTTTCTGGAACTGTGAGTTACTATGGATGGTCTTGGTCGACATGATGAACTCAAACAGTCTCTCGCCCTGTTTGTTCCAATCTAGGTCTCAATGTGGAGTTCTTCGGGCGACCTTCTTGGTCCTATCTTGGCATTAAAATCACCAACAATGATTTTGTAGAAGGTGTGGTCTTCTTTATAGAACTTCTCAAGTTCCATGTAGAACTTCTCAATTTCTTCTTCGTCATAGTTGGATGTTGGTGTGTAGATGACAAAGATGGAAACTGCTGGTAGTAAGCCACATCTATTCAAGCATAATCCGATTTGTGTTGTTAGGCATTCGAATGAATCAATACTCATGGCCAAGTTCGTATTGACAAGGACACCGATGCCACCAACACCTCTGTTGTCGCATGTTCCAAGGAAGAGTTCTTCTCCAATGTCGAAAATGGTGTGATGTGATTGATGTCTTCTTGTTTCAGTCAGACCAGTGATGTACTTGATCTTCTGCGCGTACATCATCAGGTCCTCGATGGCTGTTTCCGATGCCAGCACATGTGCATTGAAAGCACAGTCATTTTAGTCCTTCTTCTTTTTGGCAGTCTAGTTCCTCCCTGAGATTTTATCAGCCTCTCCTTGCTCATCCTTCTTAACGCTACCATATTGGGGGCTCTTTTGGTGTCAGGAAAATGAGGCCCATTGTTGTTACTGTTTTTGGCATATTGACTAAGCCACGGGTAGCTTGTCAGGCTCTGCTGTGCGGGCGGGGTACTCTCTGCAGCTTGCAGGGCTCTCTGAGAGGGATGGAGGCTTTTAGCGCAGCCTCCAATAGCCCTTATAGGTGTTCCCATGGTTCACACCATATTTGAACCCCATAAATATGGTGCGGAAATTATGGAAAATAAATAATAGTTAACAAATAATTTTTAATAGAAAAGTTCCCTTCTCAGAACGTTGGTGAGTAAAATAATTTTGTTCTATGTTATTTGTTACTCATGAGAAGAAACAATATTGACCCATGTTGATCAAAATGATAGTTAATTAAGGACTGCTTTTGTTATATACTGTTTCCCTAGAGTTAGTTTCGAAGACCCTATTGACAATGTACAGACTTCCTGTAAATGGATACCATCAAACACACTCAAAATAGATTGCTTTCGTGTGTGTTTGTCAAAGTGATAGCTCACTGGAAACCACTGGGTAGTGTTTGTGATGCACCCATATATTTGAATTAAGGTTATATTAGCTGATGTGTTTGATAACTCTAACAAACATTAATGCAAGTTTAAGATTCTTATTCTTACTATTACTTATTACTTTTAAGATACTTATTCTTTGTTTTTATTTATTTATTTATTTTTTGCTTTTTTGTTCATACCTGGTGGTACTCAGGTGTTACTCCTGGTTCTGAACTCAGGAACTACTCTTGGTGATGCCTGAGGGACCATATGGGATGCTGGGGATTGAATCTGGGTCGGCCACAAGCAAGGCAAAAACCCTACCTGTAGTACTATTGCTCCAGCTCCAAGACACTTATTCTTACTGTTATAATTAAATTCATTATAGAGATAGAATTATTATTATTAGACATTATAAAACAACCTGGGTGCTGATAATAATATGATCTTCTCCCGGTGGTATTATGTTGCAAAGTAACGAATCAGGTCTCTATTCTAATATAGTAGTTTTTTATTTGACCTGTTAATAGGAACATTGGATTCCTCTGGCCACCTGTGCAATACTTGGAGGAATAAAGTTACAAGTGAATCATCTCACTGTTATGATTTCATGACTTTTAGGACCCTTTCCTCTGCACAATTTAATTTTTTTTTGCATGAGGAATCACTATAGAGCAATAAACCTTTAAAATATGTTTGCAAATGGTGTGTGCAGGGAGTCGGTTTAAATATTTGTATTGAAGGTCTGTGAATAATATAATTTTGTTGAATGTTATTTGTTATAATATTTATGAGAAAAAAAGAATCCCAACCCATATTGAACAAAATGATCACTGAGCATTGCTTTTGTAGCTGTCAATAGAAACCTAAGTTTTGATTATGCTACCAATGCTTTAACTTTAAAAATGTGCTGAGATATTTAGATCATTCTCAGATTGTAGTATCAAACACAATAGAAAGTTAAAAGCTGCTATGAAGCTTGCTATTTTTATGTTAAATAAAGTCAAATCAAGAAGAATAAGAAATATTTGGAATTCTGTCAAACAACTGTGGACTTTATTGGGCCCTAGATCTTGATTCAAATTAGGTAATCATAGAAATTTAAGGTCTAGAATTAATAGCAGTCTCATATATAATTCCAAGTAGTTTTGTAATAACTGTCCTACATGCCATATTTAATATTAAATAATAAAATTGAATAATGATGCTTCAAAATTCGATGAGTATGTCTGAATTAGAAAGAGATTTATTTTCACTGAACATGTGTATTGGCAAAATGATGGGTCAACATGAAGACAATCGCATTTGAAATAGCTTGGACCAAAATGATGTCATAAGGTAACAGTGATAGCTGCATAATATAAAATGCAATTAGACATTACTTTCACCAGGATTTTCAGACAGAAGCTGTGTGCTTCCCTGTTGATTTAACCTTCCCTAGGCTTCCAGTGTTCCTGTCCAGGTGATTATTTGTGGCAGCACCTCTCCATCTTCATTGTTCAATAGTCTAACAGACTTGCTTAGTGTCTTCATTTCCCTGGGGGTCGAGGAGGCTACTAATTGCCAGACTTTATAATAGGCTACCGAGTTAGTGTATCACTGTCTTGGTTCCTCCCTCTATATCATTTGCTTTTCTGTAGGACCTTTTTGTTACTTAATAAAAATAAATTTTAAAATGATAGCTAATTATGGGTATATCTTCTATGGAAAGCATTTTTTACACACTTTGCATATACTCACACCTTTAATTATACTGACAAATTTATGAGTTCTTTGCTATTGTCTACTTTACTGATCACTGTACTGAAGTAAACAGAGATGCCAAGAGGGTCATGAACTGAGAAATGGTTCTGAAACCAGAATTTAACTCCACAGTTCCTAATCTTAACAGCTAAGCTGACTTGCCTAAATAGGAATGGCTACTAGGAGAATAATATACACTGGAAAATTAACAGTGGCTAAGAGTCAGAAATATTCAATCCTGTCTCTGCTCTTAATTGACTAAGTGGCCAGGGCAAGCTATTTGATTTCTTTTTTTTTTCTACCTCCCCACCAAGATATTTAATTTCTCTGAAGTCAACTTTTTGAAGATGTAGAATAGTACCAATAGCATATCAGAACATTTGCTGTAGTATTATATAAATTAATCCATATCGAACACCTACCACCAAACATGAGGCATCCTGCACATGTCTGAATGACTGCATGAGGATGTATAAAGGAATTTTGTGCAGCCATCCTACCATTTAGCTACCCTTCTTTATGTGTTTATGCAGATGTGGAACCCTTGGAAAAGCATCATCATTTGGATCAGTCCAGTGCTCATCAGTCAGAAGTAGGAGAAAGTAGGACTGCAGAAATTGTACGGGGGTTAAGGCAATTACCTTGCATGTGGCTGACCATGGTTTAGTCCCCAGCATCACATATGGTTCCCTTAGCAGTAGTAATCCCCTGAGCATAGAATTAACAGTATGCTTGTATCACTGTTGGGTGTTGCTCAAAAACAAACAAATAAATAGGACAAAGTCAAGGACAATATGAATTTAAGGATCAGAGGACACAGTCACCGTAACTATAAACCAGAGGATCCCTGGGTTACCTTTGTCAATAATGAAGTTATTAACAGGTATTTGTTGACAGTCAGCGTTTATAAGGTGATGATAAAGTGATGAAGCAGAGGTTCCTGAAAGGGGAGGCTTTGACTTAAAAACCAAGTATTTCTGATTTGCTTCTTTTTATTTTTTTTGCTTTTTGGGTCACACCTGGTGATGCACAGGGGTCACTCCTGGCTCTGCACACAGGAATTACCCCTGGCAGTGCTCAGGGGACCATATGGGATGCTGGGAATTGAACCAGGGTCAGCCACGTGCAAGGCAAAGCCCTACCCACTGTGCTATCACTCCAGCCTCTGCTTATTTTCTAAGAGAGTATAAAACTCACATTTGTGTAGACTAGACTACTACAAATGTTCTAAACTGTCTTAATAGTGACCTATCAGGTAGAAAGTAAAATTATAAATATGTTTCCTCTCTCTACATTTTCTATTTAGTTTGCAGGTGTGTAAAGGCTTATATACTCGAGATGTAGAATGTTACTACATCACGTCTGTCATCAAAGTGTCAGTACCTGTCTACCACAGTGAATAGGTTTTCTGGTCTTTGTTAAGGATCTTTATAAATTGGTGGTGTGTTGTGTGCTTAAAGGTGAATAGCCATTATAGACATAACTTATGATTACAAATTGATGCAATGAAACTAAGTGTCATGAAAAACTTAGAACTCTTGTGAAGTTGTAGAACAACAACAACAACAAAACCCTGTCAGAAACTGTTTATGGAAGCTAAGACTGATTTTAAGGTGTTTTCTTGCTGTTGTATTTATTTATTTGGTCATATACTGCTGTGCTCAGGACTTACTTCTGGCTCTACACTCAGGAATTATTCCTAGCGGTGCTCAGGGCCATTGGGGATGGTGGGGATCGAATCTGAATCTGCCACAAGCAAAGCAAAGACCCTACCTGGCGTACTATCGTTGTTGTTGTTGTTTGTTGTTGTGGTGAAGCAATGCATTGATAGAATCATCTGTTTCTATTAAAATTTTAAAAATTCCGTATGAATTTCTGTTGGCCTCAATTGAAAAATCTCACTTAAACGACCTACTTTATAGAAGAGGAAGTCATAAAACTTCTTAAAATATAAACCAGAGTGTAAAGTATATTGGTTAGGCTTCAGCTCTGGGTTCCCTAGCAAGTTGCAAAGTGGGGATCAGTGGTGCTTTAGTAGATGCTGAGTGCTCAGACACCCCTCCCACTCCCGTAAATCCAAGTCTAAAACTTCTGTTTTATTTTATTTATTTATTTGCTTTTATTTTCAAATCTGAAACTTCCGTTGACAGCTGGGAGTGTTAATAATGGAGATAAAAGGCCAATTTCCTCTCCAGAAATTCTGTTTTCTCTTTGGCATTGTCTTCTACCAAAGAGAGCTAAGTGCCTTGCTCAACTTGAAGCCCTCTTTCGAGGAAAAGCCTTTTAATGACTAGCTGATCATGAGGCAAAGGGCTGAGCTCAGAGGTTGGGAGGGTGAGAGTAGGGTTTAGCAGAGGACTTTTGCTTTAGTTCAGGGCAACACAAAAGGGGTCCCCATTGTAGTGCTCCCTCCTGTACTACCAGTGCTCTCCGACCCTCTATTGCCAAAGTTTTATCAAACGTTTCTAGAGGGTGAGAAAACCCCATGAAGATTTAGATATCTTCCGCCTCTGTGAAGATTTTTTTGAATGCAGTGATCTAAATGATGCAGGAATATCATCCCTAAAGGCAAATGAAACTTGTTATATCTTGCATCTTCTACCAGCAAGAAGAGCATTATGTTTGATAGCTCTCTTTGGGTTCTGAAAGGCACATAGTCCAATACTTGGGAGTTCTGCTGGGACTATGCCCAATGGGGTAAACTCACTACATCAATAAGTAGATCCCTAATAATGAAATCAATGCTATGATATAGCACTAGATTTCTCTTTCAAGACCAGTGTGGTCGTTATCCCAGTCCGGAGAGGAATTGGCTGCCATGAGCTCCTATCCTATAATTTCCCTTGACCCAAAGTATTGACCTTGTCCAGATAATAGTCCTTTTCTTAGTGCAGCCCACATTTGAGGGCTGGCTGATTAGAGGTCAAACTGCTCAGCCTCCTCATCTCAGTTGAAAACCACACTGAAGGGTCAGCACAGTTTCAGTGCTCCCATAGGGTCTCTGAAGCCTTTGTTGTTATCATATCAAAATTAAACCCCTCTCCTTGTTGAATTTTAGTTCACTGTTTCTGCCACATATGTTGTTCCTAGGCTTACTCACCCTCAAGAAACGCTCCTTGCTCTAGTAATTTTCCTGTTGCTTGTTATTTCAATATCCCTCATCTAGGATACCTGACTTAAGAGAGAACCCAAGTAAACAGGCTTCTAGTCCTGGAATTATTTCAAGCACATCAAGATAGATAAATATTTGCATGTCCAGTATATATTAATCATGTATTTGCAATGCATGGATTGAAAATGAGCAAGTTGTTTATAAACTAGTAGAAGCACCAGTGTTGCTATCTCAATTTATTTCACTTGCAGGCATCGCCCACCCCTGACTGCAGGTCCTGTCTTACACTGCTGCTCTCTGGACTGCGTTGCAGGATTTTTAACAGTGTACTGATCATTATTGTTGTCAAATTATTTTAAAGTGTTTGCAGAAGAAAATATGACAGGTGAATCAAGCAATTATAAATCAAACTATACTATTAGATACTTTCTATTAAGCAATGGAATATCTCTCCTTCCCTTTTGACTCTCAGATAAGGTATCTAGAGTAGGGAACATCTAGATGTCTCTGCCTAGGAAATATTGGCTTCATGAGAATATTTGGCATTGATATATATTGATATATATCTTATATTGATAAGAGGTATTGTTGAAATATTTTTTACCATAATAAAGCATTATGATTCTTTGGTCATTTGGGAAAGAACAAAATATTATGTAGTGGATTGGCTTTATTTTATTTATTTTTTCACTTTTTTTGTTTTGTCTTTGGCACCTGGTGTTGCTCAAGGTTTACTCTGTGCTCAGGAATCACTCCTACAGCCATTGGGGTGGTCATTTGGGATGCTGAGGATTGAACATGAGTCTGCTGTGTGCAAGGCCTTACCCACTTTTTTCTCCACCCCTGGAAGTGGTTTTAGATAGAAGTGGTCATTTACTTTTTATGCGTATGAAGGGCACTCAGTTTTTATGTTTCACTTTGTTTGCAGGAAAGTCTTGAAAAATTAATCTCTAGAATTTTTCCCTAGTTCAAAATTATGTTTACTTTTTTTGAGGGGCCATACCTACTAGAGCTCAGGATTCACTCCTGGTGGACTCAGAGGACCATCTGAGGTTCTGGGTTGGCCATGTATAAAACAAGTGCCCTACATAATGCATTATCTCTCTGCCCCTTTTAGTTTATTTTTAAATTAATAAATTTTCTCTTGGTGTTAGAGAATTGTTTTTTTTTTTTGCATTCCACAAAGTTTCAAATAATAACCTTTTAATACTTTGTTAATTCCCATTTCTTAATGCTATTGTGACGAGCTGGGGCTACACACACACACATATACACACACACACATACACTCATGCACACACACTTGGTTGTGCGCAAGCTCACAGTACTGGCAACTCCTAGACTTGCTTCTCCCTTATGGGGGTGGGGGGTGGGGGGTGGGGTGTTATTACTTTAGTTCTCATACTGGTGCACATTCTGGTTAATGTTCTCACCCCTGCCTACTGGGGTGTCACTTCCTGGCCATTTTGTGCTACCTACACATTATTTTTAGTTTTGGTACACAATAAGGTTCACACCCTTTTCTAGTTGTGGTGCTTGCATAGATCTGGCTTTGCGCCCCAGAGGCACAAATCTTTCAGCCCCAGGGGTCATGAATAGGAGAGCTCCTGTGAGTAGCCCTTAGTGCACTGAGAGCATTGGCAGTTAAGCTCATAGCCGTCACTTCCAAGGCATATGTTCTAAGCCACCGACTGAGTTATTTCCTTCAAAATGCATGTTATTTATTTTAATTACTTAATTATTTAAAAGGATTGATTTATACAATTAATTATATGCATATGCTTTTGTCTAGCTTTTCTGATAAGGAATTGTGTGGTAAATTTTCTTTTTGTAAAGATGACCCCAGAGGTTTTAAGAGATTCAGTTTTACAGTATGAAGCATTCTAAGTGAACTTAGGATTGAGCTACCATATGACCCAACAATTTCACTGTTGTGCATATACCCCCAGGACAGGAAAACATTCATTCAAAAGGACATATGCACACCATTATTCACTGCAGCATATAATACAACAGCTAAAATATGGACTCCACCCAGGTATCCGACAACTGGTGAATGCATGACAAAGATGTGTGGCATATATACACACAATGGAATACTATGAAGCTTTAATGAAAAATGAAATCATGCAATTTTCTGCAACTTGGTTGGAAGTGCAAGATATTTGAGTGAAGTAAACCAGAAAAAGTGCAAACACAGGATCATTTCACTTATCAGTATCAGTGATACATAGAGAAATTGGAAGAGGAAATGTAATATAGTAAAAGGGATGCCTAGATCAGCCTTGACCCCAGAGTATAGGGCGAAGGACAGAGAAGGAAAGAAATCAAGGGGGAGAAGAAAGAAGAGAAAGGAAAGTAGTGGGGGAACAGGAATCAGGGCCTTCGGTTACATGGATGATGCAGGAGAGTGGTATAGCTCTATGTCTAAAGCACAGAGTCAACAATAGCGAGAACATGAGATCTAAACCACAACCACAGAACTTTGAAATGTGCCTGTCAAGGTGGCAGGTGTGGGGGATTGGAAGCCAGGGGTGGGGTGGGAGGGAGCATGGAGACATTGGTGGAAATAGATACTAGTGGTCAGGTTGGCGTCAAATTATTTTAAGCCTAAAGCCCAATTATTAATAACTTTGTAAATCATGGCTTTTTAATTAAATAAAAATTTTAAAAATTTTAAAGTATTTGGTTTTAACCACCTTGGCAGACAAAGGTAAGTTTTTAACATTCCCAACAACCACCGTATGCAATAGAAAGAAAGGCCTTTGTACCTGTGAACGTTTGATATGACTAGGCTTAGGAAGGTTTCCAAAATCTGGCAAGATATTTGACGAGAAAGTAGGAATGGGCTCGGTTTAAGACACACAAGCTTTCTAGATAGTGTGTGTGCGCATGCGTGCGCACACACACACACACACACACACACACTACTGTGGGAGAAGAACAGGGAAAGATATAGCTAGTTATAGGGTTAAATTCAAATGAAGTAGAATACTTGTGAAGTGAAGGAGAAAGCAAGAAGAAATTAAACTGTTTCTTTTTCTTCATCTGAACCACTGTTACACACGGAGAATGAGAGCAGCAGATGGACCAAAACTTCTGCAGGACTGGAAGGTGAATTGTTGTCCTTCTAGTCTTCCATGTATTTTCTCATTTCCTTACTCATTTCCTTTTCTCTCAGAACCAAGAAAAAAATATTCATTTAAACTATTAACCCTGTGAGCTTGCTCATTAATTAGTTTTGAATTATAATATAAAAATTTGGACTTTCCAGTCCATCTAAGATAAGTATGTCCTCATCTTTTGTTTTGATCTACTCCTACTTTTGGACATGAATACACCTTCCATATCACATCCCCCAGCTAGCAATACTTGGTGCATCTGTACTTCAGTGTTCCTGTACGTCTCCGTTCCTGACAATTTTGGATACAATGGCAGCTGTGCTCGTGTCTGGTGGGGTAGCCACTAGCCCATGACAATACCATGAGGCGAGTTCTATGATAATCTCCATTTTATAGCAGGGAAAATTGAGTTTCAGAGCAATCAGATGACTTGTTAAAGGGCAAACACCTGATAAGTGGCAGAAATATATTTTATTGAAAATGTTTTTATATCATAATAATCTTTATTTATACACCATGATTTATAATACAGTTACTGATAAAATTTCAGGTGTACAGTGTTCCAACATCACAACCACCACCAGAGTATCAGTAGCTCCCTGGCAAACTCAAGTTTGTTACCATTGGTGACCTACTATTCCCTTACTATGTTTCTTTGTATTATATATATAAGAAAGATCATTCTACATTTGTACCTCTCCTTTTAAATGGCCTCACTCAGCATGTTACCTTGTACTAATATCAATGTAGCAGCAAGTTGTATAATTCCATATCTTCCTATAGTCATAATATTCCATTGTGTATATATACCGCAATTCTTTTATTCAGTTACCTATTTTTTTAATTTGATTTTTGTTTTATTGATGGATTGGTTTGTTTACTTATTCGTGGAGGGACGGGGGGCGGGGAACGGGGGGACGGGGGTAAGGGGGGACAACAGGGAGACTCTCTGGCTGTCTTCCCCCAGGGCCTCTCGGAGGGGATGGGCTCCAGCTTCCCTCCCCACCCTGAGCAGAGTTCCTGCGGCCAAAGACCTCCCGAGCCGAGCCATAGCCATGCTCAAGGTCCCTCTCTGCACATTCAGACGAGCCTCACAAGGTACCAGCAGAGGAACACAGGTGTGTGGGCCCAAGCCTGCTGGGATTGGGACTGGGCCTCTTCCGCCCGTATTTCCCATGTTCCAGTAGCTAGGTGGTCACACCCAGGGACAGCCCCCAGCGCCGTGGAATCCCACCAATGGTCAACATCCAGAGACCATAAGATCAAGCTTCTGGAAGACACCTTATAACCTACTTCTCCCTCTGGGAGAACCTGGAAATCTACCAAGAGTTTCCTGCCCACATGGGAGAGCCTCGCTAACTCCCCATGGTGTATTCATACGCCAAAACCAGTAACAATGCTGGGTCTCATTCCCCTGACCCTGAAAAAGTCTCCAATGTGACATCATTGGGAAGGACAAGTAAAGAGAGGCTTCTAAAATCTCAGGGCTAGGATTAATGGAGACGTTACTGAGATTGCTCGAGAAATTCGACAATCAACAGAATGATGATGATGATAGTCTGTGATAAAGCCCACATGGTTTTGATTAGTGATTCTTTTCAGATTTTGGCATTCCTATTTTTATTATAAGTTGATAAGAACCTTTGTTATTGTTTTTTTTAAATTTTATTGAATCACTGTGAGATAGTTACAAGCTTTCATGTTTGGGTTACAATCATACAATGATCAAATACCCATCCCCCCACCAGTGCACATTTTCCACCACCAATCTCTCCAGTATATTCCTCCCATTCCCACCCTCCCCCTGCCTCCATGGCAGAAAATATTCCCCAAACTCTCTCTCTACTTTTGGGCGTTATGGTTTAGAATATAGATACTGAGAGATTATCATGTTTGGTCCATTATCTACTTTCAGTGTATGTCTCCCATCCCAACCAATTCCATTAGCCATCATATTCTCAGTGATCCATTCTCTATTTACATTTGCCTTCTCCCCTCCACTCATGAAGCAGACTTCAAGCTATGGAGCAATCTTCCTGGCCCTTGTATCTACTGTCCTTGGGTGTCTGCCTCATGTTATGTTATTTTATACTCTACAAATGAGTTCAGTCCTTCTATGTCTGTCCCTCTCTTTCTGACTCACTTCACTTAGCATGATACTCTCCATTTCTATATATTTATAAGCAAATTTTGTGAGTTCATCTCTCCTAACAGCTGCATAGTATTCCATTGTATAGATGTACCAAAGTTTCTTTAACCAGTTGTCGGCTCTAGGGCACTCAGGTTGTTTCCAGATTTTGGCTATTGTGAACAGTGCTGCAATGAACATATAGATACAGATGTCATTTCTATTGTGCTTTTTTTGTATCCTCGGGATATATTCTCAGATGTGGTATTGCAGGGTCATATGGAAACTCAATTTCTAGTTTTTGAAGGACTGTCCATATTGTTTTCCAGAAAGGCTGAACCAGTCAGCATTCCCACCAACAGTGAAGGAGTGTCCCTTTTTTCCCACATCCACGCCAGCACTGGTTGCTTTTGTTCTTTTGAATGTGTGCCAGTCTTTGTGGTGTGAGATGATATCTTATTGTTGTTTTGATTTGCATCTCCCTGATGACTAGCGATGTGGAGCATTTTTTCATGTGCCTTTTGGCCATCAGTCACCTATTCTTGAGCAAGGGTTATTTTCAGACATTTGTTATTGTAAATGGTGCTGCAAAGAACATAAAAGTGCAAATATATGTATTTTAATAATATATATTTTATCTTATTGGTTTTGGACTCTGGATAGCTGTCAAGAAGTGGATTTGCTGGATCATATGAAAGTTTAATTTTTAATTTTGGGAGGCAGGGTTTGGGGCCATACTTAACTCTGTTCAGGACTTACTCCTGACTCTGTGCCCAAGGATGACTCTTGGCATTCATCAGGGGGAAAATAAATGATGTCAGGGATTGCACCGGTGTCAGCTGCATGAAAGGCAAGCACCTGTAACTCTTGTACTATCTTTTCTTTTAAAAAGTTGCGATGAATCCATTTTGTTCTTTCTACTCCAGTGCCTGGATCTTAAAAAATGAGTTGTATTGATTTCATTTTGTAATTCATAAAAACATATAATTTACTTCAAAATATATAAGTTGTTGGCATATGGTTACCAGGATTTGGGGGGTAAGTATTAATTTTTATCATGATTCTTGTATATGGTTAATTATGGATGGCACTTTAGAGTTCTCTGTGGTTTCTCTGTATAACCAATCTCTGTGTCTATCTTTCTATAATGAGCATCTTTTGCTTCAAATCAGAAGTCTCCTTATATTTCAGAAACATGGTTGCTTTCAGAGAATAGCTTTCTCCCCACCATTTTCCATTTAATAACATATTCCTTTGGGTTCCCCTAGACATTTTTTTATTGCTAATGACTTACTAAACATCCAGTTGTTGACTAAAATCAATTTAAAGTTCTACTGACAAGGAAGATAGATATACTGTTTCCCACAAAGTGACAAAACAGAGTGACCAGCTTTGTCTTCAGATGAAGAGTAAGCATTTGATATAAGAATGCCAAGTGCATCTTTAGAGAAAAATAAATGAGAAAAACTATTATATAAGCTTCCTTTAATATTCAACACATCAAAAATATATTTTCTTTACAACCCTAGCTGAAAGTATTCAACTGCTGGCAAATAATATTTTCAACATGGCATCAGTTTTGGAAGAAATAATAAAAACAAAATCAGCAGAAATGCATCTAAGCTTTACTTTCTCTATGGAAGCTGTGGAAAATGCATTAATTCCTCCAGAATGTCAGACTTAAATATAGCTAATGGAAGTGTGGGTTTACATGTGGGTGGGGAAGGGGGAAGATGCCAGAGAGAAAATGCTGAATTGCTTCACAGACAAAAGATAGTTTATTGGAAGAACAGTGACTTGGGCTTGGAGTAAAACAATTTTGGAATTTGAGTCCATTCTTTGCTACTTCCTGTGTATTCTCTATAATTCTCCTATCATTTCTGATCTTCATCCTTCTCATCTGCAAAATGTATACAATAAAACACTCAAGGGAATTTAATAACTACCCCTCCCCAGGGTATCTATGTCCTTATCCTTGAACCTGAGAATATGTTACATTGCCAGTACAAAAGGCTTCTCAGAAGGGATTAAAGATATGTACCCGGAGACACCCTTAAAAGCAGGAAACATTTCCTAATTGAAATCAGGAAGATGCTATGACAGATGACATAAGAGCTGTCTGAAGTGGAAAAGGAATTCAGCCTAATGTTGCTGAGTTGGAGGGAAGAGGTCCAGAGTCAAGAAGAAATGGAGCAGACTGTAGAAGTTAAAATGGGTTTCCGTTGGCAGCCAGCAAGGAAATGGACAGCTGGTGAATGAACCGGATATCCCCCTAGAGCTTCCAGAATGAAACGGCATTGTGGACACCTTGGTTTTAGCCTAGTGAGATCCTTGTTGAATTTATGACCTATAGAACTTTTGGAATACTTAATTCACTAAATATATGGAAATTTCTTTTTTTTTTATTTCTTTCTTTTTCTTTCTTTTTTTTTTTTTTGGAAATTTCTTATGAGAGACAGAAAACTAGCAGGATGGTTTTGCTACTTCACAGAGTGTGGAGGTATGTAACATGCCCTGTGAGTTATGAAGCAGCACATACAAGACCAATGTTACCAGGATGGCCTCTGCCCTGTCAGTCTCGAGGCTATATTTGAATCTCCACCATTCCAAATGTCTGCGTTGGGGAAGAACTACTACCATTTCCCAAGCATCTACTTTGTCAAATTTTTGTATTACATAATTGTCTCTGCATCATAGAAAGCTTTGTCTTTTTAAAATATATGTGGGACTTGACAAGAAATTCTGCCTTGTTAGATTTTATAAGATTATTTTTAAAGGGTTTATCTGCCTAAAGGGGTAGGGAAAGTTTAGAAATATTTCAATGACAAAATACTAGGAGAAATCTATTGAGTTTTTTTTTCCTCTTCGCTCCTTTTTGGATCACTAAAGAAGAAAATTAAAATAGAAGTTATCAGAGAAAAAGCGACGCAGTACTTGAAGTGATTAAATATAAGCTATCAACTAGAGTGGTGTTCATGAAAATTTGCAGTTTACCTTAAGATCTTGGCATGGATGATCCCTCCTGCTGAACTGTGGGCTGTGATCAGACACGCAGTCCTGGGAGCTGTCTGCAAGGCAGCGTTCTGTGTGGTGGGAGAAATTAAAGAAGGATGATCAGTTTGAAAAGGAGGCTGAAGGTACTTTGCTCTGAGTCCTGAAATTCCAAACATATCTCCACAGAAGAAAATGTTCTTTGAAAATTAATTGAAGATGTTCAAACCCAAGCTTGGAGATGATCTTCCAACCAGCTGCAGATTTCAGGCATGTTTTTTCTTAGAGTTAGAGGGAAAGTCAAAACAAAATAAACAAACAAAAAAAACCCTCTTTGCTTTTGGCAGAGAATGAGTGCTAGAATTGGTAGGTCATAGAAAGGTAAGCAAATATCCTGGATTATTTGCTAATTTTGATGCTGTTGCAATATGAAAGTGATGATGCCAGTGAAGCATATGTTCTAATATTTCTAATAATTATTTGTGTCTTTGTGTTCGGGTTCCTCAGCTCTCCTTTTGATGCAAGATGCTTGTCGAAGTTTGATGGATATAGATTGTGACCTTAGGGGAAAACAATTCTTGACTGGAAAAAGTTATAGAAAAGGCACTCATGAACTCATGACTTTATTATTCCTATTGAAAGCTCTGAGGTTGGCATATTTTTTCCCTAAGAGTTTGCACTTCCCTATTTTATGCCCTTTCCTCCATTTCAAAATGTTCCACCCCCAGATCCTGAAGTACTCTTATGGTACTCTCATCCTTCAAATATTTGCTAAAATGATTTGCCATTATCTACATACCTAAGGGTACTTGCATTTTAATGGAGACCTTGGTAAGTGTTATTTCAAAGAAAGTGATTTCCTTTTCTTTTTTTTCTTTTTAATCAAGTCACTGTGAGATACAGTCACAAACTTTCATGTTTGAGTTATAATCATACAATGATCAAACACCCATCCTTCCACCAGTGCACATTCCCCACCAACAGTCTCCCCAGTATACTCTCTTCCCACTCTCCCCCTACATTTATGGCAGAAAATTTTCCCCATACTCTCTCTCTACTTTTGGGCATTATGGTTTGTAATACAGCTACTGAGAGGTCCTTTACCTACATTCAGCACATGTGTCCCATCCCGATCGATCCCTTCATCCATCATTGTCTTAGTGATCCCTTCTCTGTTCCAGCTGCCTTATCCCCCAGCTCATGAGGCAGGTGTCCAACTATAGAGCGATCTTCCTGGCCCTTGTGTCTACTATCCTTGGGTGTCAGTCTCATGTTATGCTATTTTATATTACAAAAATAAGTGCAGTCCTTCTGTGTATGTCCCTCTCTTTCTGAATCATTTCACTTAGCATGATACTCTCCATGACCACTTGTGAGCAGATTTCACGACTTCATCTTTCCTAACAGCTGCATAGTATTCCATTGTGTAGATGTACTAAAGTTTCTTTAACCAGTCATCTGTTCTTGGGCACTCAGGTTGTTTCCAGAATATGGCTATTGTTAACAGTGCTACAATGGACATATAGGTGAAGATGTCACTAAAGAAAGGGATTTATAATGGTTGATAATGCTATAGAATTTGTAGTAAAATTTTTTGTTGTGTGATGCTTCTACAGACATCAATTGGGAATTGGGAAGTAAACTAATTTCCCATCCATACCATTCCCTTCAAGATTGGACTAGATGTGACATAGGAACCCTGGTGGAGGGTTGTGGAACTTTGGTGTTGTGGAGTACAGAACTCGGTATGTCAATACCATTAACATTAATATGATTTGAAACATTTTACCTAAATTCTAATGAAAAAGTGTGTCATTCTTGGGCCAGAGAGATACTACAGAGGATAAGGCACTTGCCTTGCATGCCATCAACCCTGGTTCAACTGTCCACACTACAAATGGTCTCCAAGCATCACCAGGAGTGATCTTTGAAACAGAGACAGTATTGAGTACCTCTGGGTATGACCCCCAAACAAAAAATATGTATCTAAATTTATATCTATATAATTTCCTTCTCAGCTCAGTAGTAACATGGGGGTACTACAAAGTTTGTTAGGTTTTCATCGCTAGTTCAGTAGGTTTTACCAATATTTAGTATCATAATTATAATCAACACTATAATTGTTGAACTAATTATAACAAGAAAAACAGATATATGATGCATACTCATTTAAATCTTTAGTAACAATAAGTCCTACTACAGTTACATTACAATCATAATAAGACAGAATGCTCTATCGAGACTCTTCACTCATTATTTTCTGTAAAGTGTGGGCATGGATTATACCTATTCATAAATCTAATACTGATGAAAAAGCTCATGATAATGACAAGTATTCTGTACACATTCATCGAATAGACCACACCTAAAACGACTGGACTTTGTACTCTGGATAAGAATACGAGATGATCAAAGCAATGGTGCTAATTCTTTCTGTCAATGATGATTAATAATTGATAGAAGCCCAGGGTACATATGGTTATAGTTTGCAACTTTACAGGAAAAAATGTTTTGCCAGAGTTTGAAGTGTTCTCTCACACAACCTGCTACTAGCATGAGTTCCAAACCACTCTCATAGGTCTGAGCTACTTTTTTTTTTGCTTTTTTGGGTCACACCTGACAATGCGCAGGGGTTACTCCTGGTTCTACACTCAAGAATTACTCCTGGCAGTGCTCAGGGGACCATATGGGATGCTGGGATTCGAACCCGGGTCGGCCACGTGCAAGGCAAACGACCTACCCGCTGTGCTATCGCTCCAGCCCCGGTCTGAGCTACTTTTGGCTTAAAATTATTTTATGTTTCCTTGAAAGATTTCTGATTGTATCTCCTACCCCAGAGAATACTGGCAAAAAGGGAGGATTTTTTTAGGATTATTAATTCAATACGCCACTGCAGTATCAGTGCAATAAAAATGTAATATGTTTTAAAAATATGGATCCTATGGGGGAAGGGGGAAAATTCCTAAGAGGTGTTTAAAGGACCTGCAGCCATTTCTAGTAATTCCAGTCCAGTATTAAGGCCTGAGAATGTGGTGCTGGTTGGACCCTACGGTATCAGTTACTGCCTGAAGGGACCTCAGTGATGCTCAGCTGTTGATCAAACTGGGCCTCATCTTGAGAGGAGTCAGGCCCCCTGCCCTCTGAACTGTTTCCTCAGCCCTGATGCTTGGATTCTTTAGACAGGGTAGTTTGAAATATTATTAAAAAAACTTGGCAGTTTGATGCTTAGAATTCCGAGAGTGTGATTCATGAACAATATGGTGGTTCAAAACCATTGCTTATTGTAGGCTCCTTTCATATAAATCATCACAAACTATCCATTACACATTTTATACTATCATTATTTTATTTGTGCTTTTAAACTAATTTTAGACTCGAAAAGTCGCATCAGTAGTAAAAGAGCTCCCATATACCATTCATCAACTTGCTCAAATACTATAGCTGTTAATATTTTCTTTTTTCTTCCTTTTTTAAATGAATTTGGACCACTGAACTGTTACAGAACATACCTGAGGTCCCTTTACCTCCAGATACTACTTGTGTAATTATCTGAAATTGAATTATTATTATTATTATGACATAACCATTGTATAACAATCAAAAATCAGGAAATTCAACCTTGATCTGATTTACAGACCTAATCTGGATCACACCAGTTTGTTCCATAATGTTGTTGCAGCAGCGGAAGCGTCTAGATTATATATTGCATTCAGTGTCCATGCCTTTTTAATTTCTTTTCATTGGTTCTTTTGGTGACATTGACTTTTTTTTTTTATTATTTACTTATTTTCAGTGCCAGAGATCAAACACAGGACCTCAGGCATATGATTCTGATCTTTTTTTAAGTGAATAGGCCAACTACTTGGTGGACTGTCTCTCAGCTAGTGCTGGGAAATCCCTCCTCATTAGATTCAGGCAAGGATTTCTGGCCTGAGTACCAAGTACTTGATGTTAGGTTCTTCTCCTTGAAATGTACTGGGGGCACCCTTGATGGGTGAGGTGAATTTGGTCACTCCTTCAAGGTGAAGATGGTTAGTTTCTATGATAAAATTATTTTTTTCATCATGAATAAGTATGTCATGGGAAGATTATTAGCCTTCTTTTTACCTGGCTCATACTTCTGTGCTGAATATCTCCTGTCTCCTGTTCACATCCCTGTCCCACCCTTCCCCATCCTGCCTTAGACAAGTGATGGCCATTATCTAAAGGTCAGGCCATTTCCACTTTGACAGCAACGCTGTAATTTTTGTTTGTATTGGGGTCATACCTGCTTGTGCTCCTGGCTTTCTCCTGGATCTGTGCTTACTCCTATGTCATTCCTGGAGGGCTTGGGGGATCATATTATGATGCCAGGGATCAAGTCTGGGTTGGCCAGGCAAGTGCCCTTAACCTTTGGTACTATCTCTCTGGATTTTTTTTGGTCCAATTCTGGATTTTCAAACTGCTTCGCTCATTATCTCAGGGGTTAGGATGAAGCACACGCACGCGCATGCACACACACACACACACACACACACACACACACACACACTGCACTATTCCTGTTTGCTGACCTTCTTTCTACACTGTCAACTCCACATTTTTCAATTTGAGCGAGCTAGCCATTTTCTGCAAGGAACCCAAGTTTCCCATTGCATTGCTATCTCCTTTCTGTCCTATTTTCTTTCCAGTTGCCGATGCTGTGGGTCTGTGATGGTCTCAGTCCTGGCTTGTTTTGTCTGTCAGTCCTGACCCAGGAAAAGTACATCTGATGCCAAAGGCAGGAGTGCATTGGGTTTAGGATAAGCTTTCTGCTGTGCACTGACCATGGGGACTTTCTCTGACTCCCACATTTCTGGCATAACTTGTGCCGACAGACTTCTGTCTTGGTCTTATGCTTAGCACTCTGACTTCCTGTGGGGGTGGAGTTTTCCGCTGCCCCCCCTTTTTTTCTCCATTAGAACTTTTACATTCTGCTTCATTCTGCTCATGTCTTTTCCAGAATGGGGGCTCCTTATCCTAAACTCCCACTTGTTTTTTTGGGACCTGGTTTGGAATTGGATGCTCTCCCAGGACAGCTGTCATTCTTTTGTCTGCTACATCAGACCCTCTCAATTTCTCTTTTTCTTTCTGTTTCTTCTTCGCCTATTGATCTATCTGGACCCACCAACCCTTGGCTTCTTTCTGGCATGCTGCTGGCTTTTGTCAGTGGACAAGTCCTGGGGGATGATCTCAGGGAGTGACAGAGTAAGACAGTGGCATTTATAGAGTCAGCTTTCTTGCTCTGGGCCACCTTAAGCTACTTATCTTCTTTCACTAAAGACTAGAGCTCATCTGCAGGAGCTGCTCTGCTTCCAGATTCTAGAACGACTCCCATTGTTCAGCTCCCTTGGACCAAAGATGGATACAGCCTAGCTGGATTTGGGGGTCTTGCATTGGCTCTTTTTGTGTGTGTAGTCCTGTACCTTTAAGACAGTCCCTTTATTAAACATTGAATTAGCCTCACATGGATGTAATGACTGCTTCCTTCTGGGACTCTGACTGATACAGGGTGTAGGGCAACAGTCCCCTCTGTCTCAGCAGATCGTTGAGGCCTTTAAACCTCATTTTGCCAGACATTTGCTGCTCAGTGCATCTCTGACACTGATGACTGTGGCAGCCAAGCTGGAGGATCACTGTGCCCTTTGGGACGGGTCATTTGACTGTCGACTGCCTCCTCGGGCACCAGTTCTGTAGCTGGGTCAGTTTCTCCAGCTTTGTCCCTGCCCAGTCCTGGCCTCATTCCCCTTATCACTTACTCACACTGTTGAAGTATCAGCAAGAAGTAATTCTTGCTCAAGAGAAAACATGACCATTGGTCTGTAAACTGTATGAGACGGACTGTTAGTCTGAACTTGCCCTCTTTCCGATGGAGGACAAATACTAGAAAAGTGCCTTGTAATTCAGTTCTCCTGTAACTATAGAAATAGGTCTGTAATATTTACTTATAAACCACCAAGGGCATACTTTTCAATATGATTGTATACTATAATACTCTAAGTTTAATTCATGACTCAGATGTTGAGAAATGAGTTTTACATGAGTTCCATTTGGCAAGGATTTACTATCATCAAAATATAGCTATTTGGTAACTTTATAGACACCTTTGCTCATAGGGAGACTTTGGAAGTTTTTAAGTCTTGATCCAGTATATGATTGACTACATTTTAGTATTTTTAGTTTAGCATTTTTAAAGTATAATAATATTTTCATACAATCCAGAAGTGCTTTTCTGTATCTTCAATAGTGCTAGATAGAAAGGGTAATTATCAGTAGTAGCATATCCTAGTACATGTGTTAATACTAGTATGTTACAATATGTTACTTTGAAACATTTTTGGTTAAAATTAAATAATGAGATCATTCTATTTAGAATTTTCTAAAATGCTATTTTAAGAGTATATTGTTTGTTGGCAATATGTAAACTCTGTACCTTTTAATGAGCTATTACCTCCCATCACATTTTAGAATTTATTTATTTTTCTCAATTTTGAGTAGGTAGAGTCATGATTTGACAGGCTTTGCTATTTGTCTTGTTATAAATGACTGATTGGCTTAGTCCACTTCAAGATGAGCTTTTATTTATTTCTCTTGCAGCTTGAAATAATCAGTCTTCTTAACAAAGATGCCAAGTACTCTCCTGGAATAGACTCTCAATTAATTTTTAGCTTTGAAGATGTTCCTTCTAGGTCAGGATTGAGGCCAACTAGTAGTACAATGTCCTGGAACAAAATTGTCACTATCCTCTTTCCCCTAGTCTATGAATTGAAGGGACTACGAGACCTAATCAGATTTAGGAGAATTCACTAGCAGTTAGCAGGCAGAATTAGCATCTAACTAGGAATATGCTTGAACCCAACCTACTTGTAGTAATGATAGACAGATGAGGCATTTTAATACACTTTGTAAATCACTGTAGAGATCCATAATTATAATTAGTCCTTTAATATTGATAGATTATATTTCTGCTCCAATTTTATGAGAACTTACAAATGTTTATATTTAAAGTATATGGTAAGTGATTTTAAAAATACATAATGATTATGGAATGGTGACCCAAATCAAGATAATTAACATATTCATCACCTCACATGATTGGCATTTTTGAGTGTCTGGTGAGAAAGTTTGAGTTGCACTTTCAGCAACCTCCAAGTATACAACACTATTATTTAGTCACCATACTGTATCTTAGATCCCCAGAATTTCTCATGGAAACTGTGTGTTCTTTGACCTACATATTTCTGTCTGTGATACGTGTTTGGTCCTTTTTGATATTTATGAAGTTACCAAAAGAATAGCAAGAGAATAAGAGAAAATGCAGAAGAAGATCCTGAAATAAATGAATAAAATTAGGGTTTAGAATAATAATTTACTTTCTATCAGGTCTACTAATTTTGTCCTACTTATTTTAAGAGTTTTCTGCATTCCTTTGCAGACATAAAATGTAGCATATTAATGCCTGGACGGACCCTAGAAATGCTTGATTCAATGCTGATTTAGAGATGGAAAAGTGTTTTGACATGTCAAAGCTTCACTCAGTCTTCAATTTCCTAATAATACTATATTTAAAAAATAGATGTGATAAAAATATCTGACAATTTTCCTTACAGATGTGTATTTAAAAGGGCTAGAAGAAAAAATTATATATTTTGCGAATTGATTTTTGAACAACTTCACAATTATTAGATAGAGGAAAACTGTACAAATATCCAGGAGCCTGACAGAAGTAGAACTAATTAAAACATAGCATCTTCAGTGCCTGGCCCTAGAGTTTTATTGAAAGTTATGAATCTCCTCTGTTTGACATTTTGCAGATGTGGTCGAGTTCATTGCTAGCCCTTGACCTGGGAATCTATGCTATTTAACTTTGTTGTGTGTTATACTATATAGAAGGCAAGTGGAAAAATAAAAAGGAGCCACCTTGGTAAATGAGATTTGGACTCCCCCAGACATCTTTATCTAGCGGTGCAAACCAACCTGCTAGTGGAAACACCTAAAGTCCTGTGCCCATATCTTAGCTTCCAGATATAATGTAGCTGTGAAGTGGCAGAGGCAGGGAAAAGCAGCAGACTTTCCTTGCTGTTTTGACATCTGAAAATTGAAAGCTAAAGTTGCAACCACTGGTAATGGGAGTGCTGTCACGATGCTCGTAGGTTCCCACTATGATTCTTGTTCTCATAGAACTGTACCCCTTTATCCACCAAAGACAGGACAAATGAAGGATGATGCTGTGATCTTCTGGAAAATAAATTTGGCCCGCGTTGAATAGCTAGGTGAAAGGCACAACATGTTCATTCATGGACGAGGTATATAGTGGGCCCTTTTGACAACTGGAAAATCACATTGGTACTCTGACTTGGTTGCTTCGTAACTTAGCTTAAAATTTCCCATAAGCCTGAAATCAATTTAATAAACATTTTAATAGTGGTTGAAAAACCTCCCCTCATCAAACGGTGACGTAATCTAACTAAACTAGCTGAGCCCCAGGCCTTTGAACACCTCCTCATCTAGCCAATTAAACGGCCCTCAGAATTCTAAAATGTGATAGTGGAAACATTGTAATATTGAGGTCAGGGGAAAATTGGTGCCAGGCTAAAACTGAATATCATTGGCATGCTGCTGATACTGTCCAGAGGCACTCACTGACTAATGCCAGTTTTGGAAAACATTGAATTATATTCAGACCCAAGAACTGAACACATGGCTCGGACCTTTGAATTTGTTGCTTTTCTATAATATGTAGCTTTCAGGTGCATGTCAATCACCATAATGAAGTGCCTTAGTTTCTGAAAATGTAGCTTTATAGTAGAAGAATATAAATTATTAGTTAAATATAATTACATTACTAATGCCTTCCATTTGCAAAACACTTCCCTTTACATTATCTTGTCTGATGTTCGTAATGATCCGGCAGGCCAAGCCAGAAGATATTTTTATCCTATTTTACAGATGAAAAAACTGAGAGTTATAAGTGCAGAGAGATTTTCCCAGGGACAGTGCAATGCTGATATCTGATCTTCTGGCTCCTTGTCCTGTGCCCTTTCCACTGTGATACACCGGCTGTCTGAGAGAGATAGACCTTCAATCGGCCAGCCAGCCAATCAGCTAAAATGAGCTGAGCACATAGGGTATCCAGAACAAATGCACCAGTAATTGTATCCGAGGTATGTATTGTTTTCTCTTTGTAAATCTAAAACGATCAGATAAATAAATTCATTTATATGGCAATTATGTTGATTAAAGAGTATGCAATATAGAAAATTTATAAATTGACTCTCCTAAAAATTGGTGTGAAAATATTTCATACTGTTTAGAGGCATATGACAATTTAAAAAATCCTGTTAGAATTTTCAGTAGAGTTATTATTTTAATTGCCTTTAGATGAATTAAAAAAGTCAACAACAAAACTCACCTGCTTTGGACCCCTTGGAAGACTTAATACATGCTTAGTTTTATTGAGCTTTGCCTTTTTTTTTTTAAAGATTGCTTAGTGTTTTAATAAAACTACTTTGTGTGTTTTAATATAATGAGTTTTGTGACAAATGCACATTTGTGCATCGTTTGGTGCTTTTTTTTCAACAGCATATGCTCATTTTATATCTTTGGTCAACATTATAGTAATTATTGCAATGTTTCAAACTTTATCATCATTATTATTATTATATCTGTTATGATGATCTGAGGGCATTGGTCCTTGATATCATTTTTGTATTGTTTGTCACACCACATAAGACACTGAATTTTATAGATAAATGCTGCATGTGTGCTAACTGCCCCAACCAACCAGCTATTCCCTAGCTTTCCCTCTCCTCGGGCTTCTGTATGCCTGAGACATAACAATATTCAAATTAGGCCAGTTAATTACCCCACAATGACCTCTAAGGGAAAGGAAGAGTTGAACCACTTGCACTTTAAATCAAAAGCCCAACATAATTAAACTTACTTAGGAAGGTAGGTCAAAAGTCTATATAGGCTGAGAGCCAGCCTCTTACACCAAATAGCCATGTTGTGAATGCTAATGAATCTTTCTTTAAGGAAATTAAAAGTGCTACTTGAGTGAACACGCAAATGCTAAGAAGGTGGAACAGCCTTATGCTGATAGGAAGAAAGTTTTTGTGTCTAGATAGTTCAAACCAGTTAAAGTGATCCCTGAAGCCGAAGCCTTTTCCAGAGCAGGACTTTAATTTTCCTGGTTCTGTGTAGGCTGATAAGTGAAGAAACTGCAGATGAAAAATCTGAAGGTTGAAGAGGTAGCTTCATGAGGTGCAAGGAAAGATGCCATCATATAACAAAAAAATGTCAGGTGAAGCAGCAAGGGCTAATATAGGAGCTAAAACAGGTTATTCAGAAGAGATGTTTAAGATAATTTAAGAAGGTAACTGCACTAAACAACCTATTTTAAAATAGAGAAAATAGCCATAAAAACTTTTATAGCAAAAGAGTAAAAGTCAATTCCTGATTTCAAAGTTACAAGGACAGACCAACGCGTATGGGGATTACAGTTGGTGATTTGAAGGTGAAATGAGTGCTAATTTGCCATCCTAAAAATTCTAGGATGCTGAGTCCTGTCCCCATGCCTGACTGTCTTCACCAGGGACCCTCAGAGGGGGGCGGGTTGAGTGTCCCTCCCTACCCCGAGCAGAGTCCCAGCAGCCAAAAACCTCCAGAACTCAGCCACAGCCATGCTCAAGGCCACTCTCCACATGCTCGGATGAGCCTCACGCATGAAGGAACCGGCAGAGGAACCCAGTTGTGTGGGACCCTGGGTTGAGATCTCCAAGCGTGCTTGAATCAAGACTGGGTCTCTTCCACCCAGACCCCCCATTTTCCAGTATCGAGGCAGTCACACCCACAAACTGATCCGGTGCCATGTAATCCAATCAACGGCCAGATCCAGAGACTAAAGCTCCCAGAAGTGCATGGCTGTGCAACCATTTTTTTTTAAAAAAAAAATTTTTATTAGAGAATCACTGTGATGTACAGTTACAAACTTATGAACTTTTGTGTTTGCGACCTCTTATAGTCTAGTTCTCCCTCTCAGAGAACCTGGCAAGCACTGAGAGCATCCTGCCTGCATGGCAGAGCCTGACAAGCTCCCCGTGGCGTATTTGATATACCAAAAACAGTAACAATGATGGTTCTCATCCCCTTGATCCTGAAAGAGCCTTCAATGCGGCACCATTGGGAAAGATGAGTAAAGAGAGGCTGCTAAAATATCAGGGCTATGACGAATGGAGACGTTACTGGAGTCCGCTTGAGGGATTTGATGAACAACAGGATGACAGTGATACAGTGAAAAATTCTAGGGTCCTTGCTCATAATTCTAAAGCTAATCTACTTTTGTTTTATAAACAAATAGTGTACTTGAATGACAGAAAATTTGTCATGACTGTCTCTTTAATATTTTAAACTCACTGTTTAGGTCTGCTTCTCTGAAAAAAGAGGAACCCTTAAAAATATTACTATTTATTGACAATGCACTTGGATACCAGAAAGCTCTGATAGAGATGTCCCATGAGACTAATGCTATTTTCATGCCTGCCAAGATATATCTGTTCTGCAGTTCATGGAACAAGGAGTAATTTTGACTATCAAATTTTATTACTGATGAAATACATTTATACATTATAACTGACTTAGAGAGCAACTTCTCTAATGGAAAATGTACCTTAAAAAATCTTGTATAAATCACAGTGTTTCAATATAACATTCCTGAAAACAAAAGATCTTGTCTAGAGAATTTGCCGAACCTTTTGGGAGGAAGGGACACACCCAGTGGTGCTCAAGGGACCATGTAGTCCAGAGATTAAAACTGGGGTGCTCATGAAAAGCACCTACCTTAACCCTTTGAGCTATCTCCCTAGCCCAATGATTTTAGATGACATTAAGAACATTTGTTGGGGCTGGAGCGATGGCACAGAGGATAGGGCATTTGCCTTGCATGTGGCCGACCCAGGTTCGATTCCCAGAATCCCATATGGTTCCCTGAGCACCGCCAGGACTAATTCCTGAGTGTCAAGCCAGGAGTACCCCCTATGCATTGCCAGGTGTGACCCAAAAAGCAAAAAAAAAAGGAACATTTGTGATTCATGAGAGGAAGTAAAAGTATCAAAACTTACAGAGACTTTGAAAAACTGATGAAAACTCTCAAGGATCGTATTGAAAAATCAATATTTTAGTGGAGGAGCTGGAGAGACAGCACAACGGGTAAGGCCCTTGCCTTGCATACAGCTGACCCTGATCTCGGTTCAATCCTGATCATCCCATATGGTCATCCGAGCACCCAGGAGAAATTCCTGAGTGTAGAGCCGAGTAATCTCTGAGCACTGCCAGGCGGGCCCCAAAACAAACAAAAAAGAATTCAATGAAAATGACAAGAGAATTAACATTGGAATTGCAGGCAGAAGGATTGTGCAGTGCGTAGGGTGTTTGCTTCGCATGAGGCTGACCTGGGTTCAATTCCTGGAATCCCATATGGTCACCCAAGCCCACTAGAGGTGATCCCTGAGTCAAGAGTAAGTGCTGCGCACTGACAGCTGTAACTCCCCCACCCTGAAAATGTGATGGAACTGCTTGGTTCATGATAAACTTTAATGGCTGAGTTGTTCTTGTTGAATGAGCTAAGAAAGTGGTTTCCTAGAGATGGTATCTATTTCTGGTTAGGAAACTGTGAATACTGGTGAAATGAAAGCTAGAATAATCGATTTAGGTTATTATAGAAACTTAGTACAAAAGGGAGACGCAGTGTTTAGGAATATTGACTTCAATATTGAAGGAGGCCATGTTCTGAATGTGGGAATCCTGAGTTACACTCCAGACACCTCATGGTCCTTAGAGCACCACGAGGAGAATCCCTCCCTAATCCCTAATAGAAGCACAAACTGAACTGTTGAGAGATTGAAAAGTGTCATGGGAACACTCTGGTATTTATTTAGAAAGTGGTATTGATCACAGGATAAGGAGAAGACTTGAACCTGAGTCCCAAATTTAAGGATAGAATATGATCTGGGGAAAACAGTTCACTTGGACTGTAGGACCAGTTGCATAATATCTAAGAAAGGTGTATCTTAGGGCCATAACTTCACACATCAGAAACTCAAATCAATTGGTGGGGTATATGCTGTCATAAATTGTAGCAATCAAATCATTTTTCTCATCTGCTTATTTAATTTTTATAATTGAAGATCATAACATTCATAGGAACCTAGGAATTAGGTCTATAATAAGTTTTTCTTATCTCTGTAACATTAATCATGTTATGTGGATTAGATAAGACCATAGTCGAAGCTAACACAAAACTTTTACAAAGAATTTTAAGCTCTGATATTATGGACTTCTTGAATATTTGAATACTCTTCCTTTCTGTTTTATCAGGGAAGTCCATTTGACAGGGAGAGATCTTATCCAGGGAAGAATTTGAATTATTCTTTGTTACTTACAGATTTCAATGTCAAGGTATTTTGAGTAAATGGAAGATTAGACATCTCATCAGAGACACGCTGATATTGAAAATGTTCTTCAATATTGAAAATATTGAAAAGTGACCAGGGCAACAGAAACAAAGGAAGGCATACAATGACAGTCAGTACTTGACTATTCTTAGCTCTCTGTTTCCAGACAACTGGAGAATGGTCAAAGCTTTACTTCTTTTGAGTATTATAATTTTAACATCTAAATTATAAATTAATACCTTTGTGAACTTATTTCACAAGATAATTCAGTGACTGGAGAGATAAAATAAGGCTTAAGAGGCTTCTCGAATGTGACTGACCTGGGCAAGTTCAATCCCTGGCACTGTATGTGACCCTGAATATAGGTTCAAGCGAAGTCCTGAGCATTGCTGGGTTGACCTAATGAGACCGTCCAAAAAATATTACTCAATAGTGAGAATTTCTAAAGTCAATCTGTGAATATGTGACATAGATTCAAGAGCAAGCTCTGAGCATTACTGGCTTGACCTAACAGTCCCCTCATGAAAAAGATTACTTAATATTGAAAATGTCTAAAGTCAATCTATGAATATTTAAATATTGCTATGTATTATAGCCTCAAAATGTGTGGGTACAGTTTTCAATTTATCTGGAGGCACATTAGTAATAATACTTGTTATTAGATAGAAGTTATGCTTTGAGGGTACATATAATTGCTGACCTTGCCTATTTGCTGATGAGAATTCACTTTTCTTTAAGGGTTGATGTGCATATGTGGTGACAGAGAGTAAGAGTATCTGACCTGTATTGAAAGTCTAAGGAACTCTGCCTGTATCTCTCCCAACTGACCTCTTTAGTTCCTGTCATGAAAGGAAGTAGATCAGTTATCCTACTTTAACATTTTCTTTTTTTGAAGTAATGATGGCTCATTACGTTATCTAAGTTTCAGATATACATCATTATAAACCTACTCTATTTATATTACATTCATGAGAATAATGTTTTAAAAGTCTTAATTCTGTCACCTTACAGTTGATCCCTTTCTTTGGATTTGCCCATCCCTTCTTCCCCTTTTCCTTTATTCCCATTTTTCTTTTTTTCTCAGAAACCTTTCAATGCAATATATACTCATCAAATTCCATTAGAAATTCAACAGATATTATATAAGCTCTGGAAAAAACTGGGAGAAACTCTGGGAGAAACTGGCAAGCTACTGACAGTTTTCTGCCCTCGTAGGAGAGTGTCGCAAACTCCCCATGGTGTATTCATACGCCAAAACCAGTAACAATGCCAGGTCTCATTCCCTTAGACCCTGAAAGAGCCTCCAATGTGGCATCGTTGGGAAGGATGAGTAAAGGGAGGCTTCTAAAATCTCAGGGCTAGGATGAATGGAGACGTTACTGAGACCGATGGAGAAAATAGATGATTAGCAGGGGGATGATGATGATGATGATGATGATGATGATGATATAAGCTATATATGATGGTGGTTCTTTTTGTTGTTGTTGTTAATTGAGATTTTTATTGAAACTTGTTTAGAAATATGTGGAAGAGAAAGAAAAAAGGCCAAGAGGGAACACAGGCTTCCCCAGAATGAAAATTAGCAGACAAAGAAACAGGGACAAGCAAGATACATGTTTAAGAAAAAGAACAGAGTTCAAGAGCAAAACTAGGATAGTGACTTTAAAGGCAAATAGAATATTCAGGCCAGTACATTTATAAAGATTACCATATGTATTTTATATTCCTTAAAAAATATGGTTTAGATAGATACACCATGCATGAGTCACTACATATTTGTATCTTTTGTACTTGAAAATGCTAAAGATTTTTAATTTTCCTGAATTTTATTCTATGATAAAATGCTTTCTTGATAGATCAATTTAAATAATATTAATCATGTTTTATTCAGTAAAATGTGAAAGATTTATATGATCTCAATACTAACCAGAATATCAATGTTTTATTTGGGATTGAATAGATATTAAAACATATACTTAAAGTTAACTGTCTATTATTCATCTACCTTGACAAAAACTGCTTTTGTAGCTAAAATTATTTCTTGCATGTTGCTTTCTAAAAGAGCTCGCTGATTTTTGTAATTTTGGTCTTTTGTTTCTAAATGCTAGAATAAAAGTGAAGACTTCAAACTGTTATTTCTAAGCACTTACCCACAAATAGCTATGAGAATTTAGAAGGTCTTTATTCTAAGAAATTATAGGTCAAATCAGCTAAAAGGTTATATTTTGCTTTTTAACAGTGGGGTTTTTTAAAATTATTTTTCTTTTGGTTTTTGGGCCACACCTGGCAGAGCTCAGGGTTAAGTCCTGCCAATATGCTCAGGGATTACTCCTAGGAATGCAAGAGGGTCTATTTGGGGGTGTTGGAAATTGAACTTAGGTTGGCCCCCTGCAAGGCAAGTGCCCTACCTTCTGTACTATATCTCTCTGGCCTTCCCTCTAAAAATTTTGATTAGCCATATTGTTGGTCTTGATCATCTTGAAGAAAATTTTTAGAATTGTAATATTTATGCTTCTTATTAGAATTATATGTTGCAAGCAACAGAAACATTCTTGAAAGCTGAAGCTGAAAGAGAATTGGTGGGAAATTTATGGGATGATTCATAACATCAAAAGAAACTGAAGAACCAGACCTGAGAAAGAGCAAAAACCTGGAAAGCTACTAGGATTTGGTTCCCAGTAGCTAATTTAATAATCCTGCCAAAGTGTCATTACAACAGATAAATCACCTTCGTTGATTCTTTATTCTTTTGACCCACTAAATACGAGTCAAAAATTACAGGAAAAGGAATTAAATTACTCTATTTTGGGTTGCTTGCTCTTTGCTTGACTATGGGTCAATAGAGATATTGATTAAAGTCTCATACAAATTATTATCACTGGGGGAGAGGCATTGATACGTCCCAAAATAAAATTATGGTGCATTCATTAGACAGTGTGGAACAACACATTTTTGTATTGTTTGTATTGGGCCCGAAAAATAGTATAGTGAGTAGAGTGCTTGCCTTGCATATAACCAAGTACCACCCAGAGTTATTCCTTAGCACAGAGCCAAGAGTAAGTCCTGAGCACCATCAAATGTTCCCCCTACTACAAGGTACAATTAAAAAATAAATAACATGTTTGTCTTTCTCTCTGTAATCACTATCTTATTGAAAGTATCAAATTATACAACATTTGACTAAAAAATAATCTTTTAAGGTAAAGAATGAGTAAAGTATTCAACCAGTAATATTAACCTGTTAATAAACTGAATGATTGAGTCATAAGAATATTTAATCTGCATTGGTTGTCATGGTGTTCATTGAATAAACTCTTGGAGAATCTGCCCATCATTTAAGGGAAAAGAATTATTTTACTTGTCAATGAGAAACATTTAACCTGGAATGGGGCTTGGTTGTAGGCATGTATGAAGCTACTAGCTCGATTCTTTTGCAATACTTTACCCATCTAACGGGATTCCCGGTAGTACCACCATTATTCACAGCACGGTGTGAGCACTGGCATGACAATTGTGTGGCCCGTAGATATCACAAAAGCAATGACAAAGATAAGGGAAGGGAAAATAAAGATAAGGAAAGAGGAAAAATATAGTTAAAATAAAGTCTTTCCCTTCCACCACACTTCATTAATATTTGCTATTTTTGGCTTCTTGGCATTTAAGAACTTTTATTATGGCACGAGTATTAATTTTCTGTATATCTGGGGAGAAAAAACTTTGTCCCTCACTCTAGGGATAAATTCTGATTTATTGAAGCCCATTCATTTCCCTGACACTAGAATTGGGTTCCAGGAAACAATGTCGGCTAAGGAAAAGTCAGGGAGTAGTGCCTGGGAATTTTTAGAAAAGAAGAATCTTTATTTTATCTAAAAATGTATTAGAAAGGGTATTTTATTTTCCACTCAGTGTTTAGGTGAGTGTTAAGGGATGCAGGCATGAGATGTGATACCACTACAGGCATTTTGTTGTAATGACACATACCAACTTTGGAGTCAAACTTAATATAAGGAGGATAAAAAAAACAGAATTGCAGAGTAATTGGAGTCTATAGAATTTGTTATAGCTTATGAGTCCAAAATGTATTTGATCCTTTTTAATAGTTTTAGTTGAAGTTGCTAATAATGTATTTGAAACAACCCTAATAACCACATTGCAAAAAACCTTTTCTGAATGTGAGGATATTTACTATCAAATTAGCTATTACTAACTAAAAAATGGAACTTTTATGATTCATCTTTCTTTTTTGTGTTCCGTGTAGTTGAATACTTGTGCTTTTTTACAACTGCTCTGTAATGCATAATTTTTCTTCAGTTTCAAATTTTATCAGTAATATATTTTTCGTTGTCAACAGAAAATTCTAAAATATTGTTGATATTTAATAAACATGACATTTATAAATAGATAAATATCCAATAATAAATATTTGATATTAAATATTTGATAACAAATATTTGATATTTAATAATAAATATCAAACAAATATTTGATATTTAATAAATATTAAAATTATAATTTTGGGGCTGGGGAGCTAGTACAGGAACTAAATCACTTGTGCTTTGCTTTTACTAGCCCTGGTTTGATCCCTGGCATGCCTTATGGTCTCCTAAACACTGACAGGAGTGATCCCTGAGCACAGAGACAGAAATAAACTCTGAGCTTAGCAGGGTGTGGCCCCCAAACACAAGCAACAGAAGTTTTTAGTCTTTCTAAACCAGTGGTTTTAAAATTTGACTGCATATTAAAATCACCTGAAAAAAATCTGAAGTAATGGATCTTAAAGTTCAGTGGACAACAAATCATCTCGGGGACTGACTGAAAGATATTTCTTATGCCAACCTAAAGATTTTTCTACGATAGTTCTATTGTGGGATTTTAAATTCTGCATTTATGACTAGTTTCTAAGTAGCATTGATGCTCTTGATTTGAAGACTACCAATACACAAAAGTAATCATTGTGGATGAATAAACTCAGGATTTCCTTTTTTGGGTGATTTTTCACACCCCTTCCCCCCTCCAGATTATTCTGATGGAAAACTTGATTGAGAGACACTGTTCTAAATAGAGCGGGCTAGCTGGCTTTTATCCACTAATTAAGTCTTTTTCTTATCCCACTAAAAATTTTCCTTTTATGACTCAAACTGTTTAATGTAAACCATCTTACCAGGAAAATTAATAAGCTTTAAAAATTACAATTACTGAAAGTTTTTGTTCAGAAGAATTAAAGATGTGTCTCCCTTCCTAAGAACTGAGTTCAACTCAAAAGAATTTCTGTAATAATTTCATCAATCAAAATCAAATCAGAAAAAAGGAAATCACAAGAATGAGATTATCATTTGCTGGAAGGACAAAGGGAGAGGTGAGGGTATCAGTGTCTAGGATTACTTGATTACTTGATTGTTGAAATTAATTGTTGGAAGCTGAAATTAAGAATGGTCTTTCAGTGGTAGGTTGAAGTTATAGTTCTTGCTGTTGTGATCTTTGAGGAAAAGAGAAAGAAATAACTTTGCTCTGTCTTCTGTATCTCTGATTGATTCTGGTTAGTTAATAATACAAATTTATCCATTTACCGAATTTTTATCCTCTGAACTGTATTATTTTTATTTTTGTCTTTTAAAATTGTTTTCTTCTTCATTTTTTGAAAAAGAATGGTAAATCTATATGTGGCTACCACCCCCTCATCCTCCACACACACACACACACACACACACACACACACACACACACAGAGGTACATATATACCATGATAAAGTTCCATATCCTGGATGGAGTACATTACCTGGTGTTCTAAGTAGCACTGATTCCGGTGTTGATTTGTATGATATGCAATAAAGGATGAGAGGAATCTATTCCTCTATCTTTCATGCCAGCTTATGATCTAAAATTAATCTTCCTAGATCCTGTAGCATATGAAATTTTCTGTATTCTGGTAGTAGAATTAATGCCAGTTTTCATTTTTGTTGTCATCAGTTTTTGTCTTTGCTTTCATGGGTATTTTAGCAAGTTGTTGGGGAAAGTCTATAGCGTGGACATCTAGTCAAAAGCCAAATTCTGAAACATTTCTTCCCACTCAAATCTTAAACATTGATAAACTTCTTATCTTCTGGCATCTCTTATTCATCTATTTAAAAGTCACTTGGAAAAACCATATTCTGCTTTATCAGATAGGAAAGCTCTTCTTCTGAAATACAGTTTTATTCTTATTATGAACTAAGAATAAGAACTAATTGAAATTGTTACCTAATTTCTGTTTGTAAGTGCAATTTTATATCAACTGTGTCAAATTTAAAATAATAAATTTTCACAGCAATTCTTCAGGACTTAGAACTGACCAGATTAAACATTTAACAAGTCTTTTCATAGTTAATAAAAGGTATACCGTATAACAAATTCATCTGTCTTGAACAAAAGGAACTTAAAAGTCACTCAAAAATTTCCATAGTAAGAAACACATTTTTCTAGGACTATTTTATTTCTATTGTGAGAGCTTATAAGCACTTTTCCTATCAAAATATTCATTGAGATGCTCAATATGATGAAATGATGCTTCTATAAGAAAATGTTAGTTCTGAATATGTTGTAGTAAAAAATGTAGTAATTTGGCACTGTCCTCAAGTGAAACCATAAATAGTTCTTTTATTTTGGCATACTTCTTTGAATATGTTTAGGAGAATTGAATTCATGTAGAAGAAATATACTCTGGAAATACATTAATTATTGGTATATAACAAGCTACTCTAACACTTAAACATTTTTAAGAGGTTTATTTATTTATTTATTTATTTATTTATTGCTTTTTGGGTCACACTCAGCAATGCTTAAGGGTTGCTCCTGGCTCTGCACTCAGGAATCACTCCTGGTGGTGCTCAGGGGACCATATGGGGTGTTGGGAATCGAACCCAGGTGGACCATATGCTAGGCAAATGCCCTACCCCCCTGTACTATTGCTACAGCCCCATTTTTTCTTTAACTCACAATTTTATAGACTGGTAATTTGGGCTAGACTCAGCGAGAGCACTTTTGGTTTCAGTGGATATTGCTAACTTGTCTAGTCAGCTGCTGGCAAGTCAAGCTGCTGGGAATAGACTAGTCTAAGTTGACATCACTCCTGAATTCAACAGTTGGTTTACTGTTAGTATGGGCAATAAAACACATCTTGTTTGCTAGTTTCTTACTATGCCATATCAGGCTAGACCAGGCTTGTCACATGGATGTGCAGAAGGATACAACTGTGAGTAAGAACATATAGAAAGTCTTCTGAGACCTAGGCTAGGAGTTGATTTAATACTGCATTGTATTGAGCAAAGTAATAGGTTGGCAAAACCAGATATAGTTTATACAGTGCATAATGACATTTTGTTCAAAACTGTAACAACATATTTTCTATATATAAAACCTAGATGAATAGTAGGTTGTACCATCTAGGGTTGTGTAATTGCTCTTTGACATTCACACAATAAACAAAACTGCCTGATGATGCATTTTCAGGATGTATTCTCATTGTTAGGCAGTGCATGGTTGTATAACTCTTGGTGTGAAAAGTTGCTAATTCACACAGCAAAAGGATCAGGAATCCAGAGAGAAGAGGAATTTCAGTTATGCTTGCACGATATGATAGAATTATATTAAACATGAAGGTAGCATGATAAATCAGAATAAAGTATTAGTTACCTATGGCTACTGTAACAAATGTCAACAAATTTGGAGGCTCAAAAGAATGTGCCTTTACTTACTTTTTGCAGATTAGCTATCTGAAATAATTTTCACTGGCTAAAGAAGTCAGTTTTCTTTTGGAAACTAGTTCTTCCAGCTTTTTCTGATTGCATACACTACTAATCGAGGTTTTTTGGATTCACTAGTATACAAGAGTTTGAATTTTTTCTGTTTTATTTAGTTTGGGCGTTTTGGGCCACACTCATCAGTGCACAGGGCTTGCATCTGCACTGTCCACTTAGCTGAGAAATCACTCATGGTGGTACTTGGGAGACAATTTTGGATGTTGGGAATCAAGCCTGGGTCAGTTGCATGCAATGCAAGCACTTTACCTGTTGTACTAAGGCTTTGGCCCCAAGAGTTTACATTTTCAATTAAATTGTGTTCAACATAATAGCTACCATCCACATGTAGCTATTGAACTTTTGAAATGTAGCTATCAAGTAGCTGAAATGTGCTGTGTGAATTACAAAAGAATTTCGAGCTAAAATAGAAAAACACCCTACCAAATGGGAAAAAAACGTGCATGTAATACATTAGTTAAAGGGTTATATGCGAGATTTACAAAGCACTCCCAAAACTAAACTACAAAAAAATTCCCCAAAATTCACTAGAACATTGTATGTCTAACACCCTCTATGAGTAACTTTGTAGTTCATAGTGTTTAATGAAATAAAGTTAAATAGAAACAATAAAAAAATCTAAAAATGCCATCAAAAAAATGGAGAGAGGACATGAACAGACATTTCCCTGAAGAAGACATGCAAATAACTAGTAGGCATGTGAAAAAGTGCTTATCATTCACTATTAGGAAAATGCAAATCAAAACAATAATGAAATACCATCATAACAGTGGTAATGGTTCCGGAGGTTAGGCCTCCAGAGCCTAGCCACAGCCATGCTCAAGGCCCCTTTCCACAAGTTCAGATGAGCCTCACGCATGAAGGAACTGGCAGAGGAACCCAGGTGTGTGGGACCTCGGACTGAGACCTCCAAGCCTGCTCGGATCAGAACGGGTCCCCTTCTGCCCAGATTCCCTATCTTCCAGTAGATAGTCAGTCAAACCCAGGGACTGCCTCTGGCACCATGTAATCCCACCAACAGTCAACATCCAGAGACTATAAAACCAAGTTCCTAGAAGCGACATCTTATAGCCTAGTTCTCCCTCTATGACAGCCTGGCAAGCTACCGGTAGTTTCCTGCCCGCATGGGAGAGCCTCACAAACTCCCCATGGCGTATTCATATGCCAAAACCAGTAACAATGATGGGTCTCATTCCCCTGACCCTGAGAGAGCCTCCAATGCGGCATCGTTGGAAAGGACAAGTAAAGAGAGGCTTCTAAAATCTCAGGGCTAGGACATTACTGAGCCTACTTGAAAAATTCAACGATCAACGGGATGGTGATGCTGCTGCTGCTGCTGATGATGATGATGATGATGACCAGTGGTAATGACATATATCAAAATACTAGAAATGACCAGTGTTGGTGGGATGTGGTAAAAAAAGGATTTCCCAAAGGTATGAAGCCCTTTGAGACAAAAAAACTCATCATACATATCTGGAAAACCATTGAAATTCAGAATTAAAGGATCCCTCTGCCCCCAGAAAAATTAGTGACTCCCTGAGAGGAGAAGAAAGGTGACTGAAACCCCCAGGACAAGATGCTCCACTACTGAAATAACCACCACTACCAGAACATCAGAAGACCATCAACAGCTCCAAGATAACCTGCCCAAGATGTGCTACTGTCACCCCGTTGCTCATCGATTTGTTCGAGCGGACACCAGTAACGTCTCTCATTGTGAGACTCATTGTTACTGGTTTTTGGCATCTCAAATACACCACGGGTAGCTTGCCAGGCTATGCTGTGTGGGCGCGATACTCTCGGTAGCTTGGCGGGCTCTCCGAGAGGGGCGGAGGAATCGAACACGGGTCAGCCGCGTGAAAGGCCGAGTGCCCTACCGTTGTGCTATTGCCCGAGATGTGTACTTTCTTAATTTAAGGCACACTTCCACAATCTGGGGAAAAGGTCCACATATCCCTGTTTGGGATATATACTTCTTTCACCCCACTCTGGATAAGTCCGCTGTATTGTTTTGAGTATGTATCTACCTCTCTCCTTCCCTCTGAATAAAATTATTTTACTTTAGAAAAAAAAAAGGGTGGGAATATATCTTGGTTGAGTAGTACGAAGAGTTCTCAGAAAAGGAAGAAAAGAACTCTGACACAAAACTGTTATTCCGCTTCTTGGCATCTCCCCTCCTCACTGACCCCCCCCCCATTACTTTGTAAGTATATATGCATACCTATGTTCATTGCAGCACTTGGTACAATAGAAGCAATCAAATGTTTAATGGATCAAGAAGTTGTGGAATATATACACACATGAAATTCTGTGAAGTTGTAAGAAAAGATGAAATCATGCATAAAAGATGAAATTATTGCAACCTGGCTGGCATTGGAGGGTATCATGTTAAGCAAAATAAGTCAGAGGGAGAAGAACAAACACCAGCTAATCTCACTCAACTGTGGATTACAGACAAAACTAGAGAATAGGTAGAACAATGAGAAGTCTTTGGAGTTGGAGTGAAACCAATTACTATTATTATTTTTTAATATTTTACTAGAGAATCACTGGGATGTACAGTTACAAACTTTTGTGTTTGCATTTCACTCATATAGTGATCGTTTACCCATCCCTCCACCAGTGCCCATTCCCCTCCACCAATGTTTCCAGTATCCCTTCCACCACCCCCACCCCATCCCCCACCACCTCACCCTGCCTCTGCGGCAGGGCATTTCCTTTTGTTCTCTCTCTTTTTGGGTGTTGTAGTTTGCAATAGAGGTATTGAGTGGTCTTCATGTTCGGTCTATAGTCTAGTTTTAGTTTGCATCTTTCAACCCGGATGGGTCCTCCCAACATTCTCTACTTGGTATGAAACCAATTATTAAAGTGGAGGGAGAATAGAGGAAATAAGATCAGACTAGAGGTGACATAGTGACTACGGTGGAGGGTTGGGAGTACTTTGGTGGTGGTTAGGTATCTTCTATATTAGTACTATATTAGTACTATATTATTCTATATTAGTACTACATTCTATATTAGTACTATATTATTCTATATTAGTACTATATTCTATATTAGTACTATATTATTCTATATTAGTACTATATTCTATATTAGTACTATATTAGTACTATAAACTTTTATGCTAGTTTACTCATCTAGACTATAATAAAAATAACCTTTGCTGATGTTATTAATGCTTTTTTTGGCAAAAGATTTACAATACAAATTACTTCTGAGAAGTTATACAAAGATGTCTCCTTTGATTGATTAAGACCTATCATTTAGACAAGAAAAAGTAAAAAAAAAGAAAACAAACAAAAAAATATTTGGGGGGCTGGAATAATAGTACAGTTGGTAGAATGCTTGCCTTGAGTGTAGCAGACCTGGATTTGACCCCTGGCATCCCATATCCTGCCAGGATAATTCCTGAGTAGAGTCTGAATGTCACCGGAAATTCACCTGAATTTCACCAGATGTGACCTAACCCCCGCCCTACCCCCCAAAAAGATATTTCCTTTTCTTTTCTCCATTTCTTATTGTACTGACTGACAGAATTCTTGTAGTTAAATTCTACTTGGTTTTGAGTTAGTGTAGGTTTATGGGATATATGATATAATTGCTTTCCATGGCCCAAATATATTACTACAGATCTTTATTTCATTATTTTGAAATTTTATGACATGTGTATTTTATTATAAACTACTTTAAATTATTTCAAAAATAGTTTAAGTCTAAATTAAATAAAACTATAAAACATTGTTTCTATGAGAAAATGCATTCCAAGTTTCACAGAACCAAGTTATAAAATAATTTTTGGAACATAGCCCATTTACAAGTTTGGTAGCTCCTCATATGTTTGGTGTGTATTGTAAAATATCTTACTAAATGTTCTCTTTAGAAGAAAAATTTCTTTTAAAAGGAACAAATTTTAAGACCCTCTATATTTGGCTGATACATGTTAAGCATCAAAACAAAGAAATGATGTAAATTTATATATCTCAAAACATTACTATATGTTGAAGAGGAAAGAAACTATGCATTACTTTTATTTAAAAATCTATGGGTATATTTCTTAGAATTCATTTATTTATTTATGAGTTCATTCATTTAAAAAAATATCTGTTAAAGGCCTAGCCAGAACTAGAGTAATAAATACAGAAAATAACTAAAATGTCTTAGATGAGGTAGAAGATATGTTCTGGAGCCAGAAACAGACATTTTATGGAGTTAAAATTTCACTCTGAAGTTGACGGGCAGTCACTGAAGCATTTCAGATCTAGAAATGGCATTATCAGATTTTGGGGGGTTTGGGTTTTGGGTCACACCCAGTGATGCTCAGGGAATATTCCTGGCTCTGCACTCAAGGATCACTCCTGGCAGCTTTAAGAAACCATACGGGTTGTCAGGGATTCAATTCAGATCAGCCACATGCAAGGTGATTGCTGTACTATTGCCCTAGCCCACCATGGTCAGATTTTCTTTTTTTTTTCTTTTTTTTTTTTGGTCATGTGCCATATTTTATTTTTCATATTCGTAATATATTACTTAAATACTTTATTATTTTTTTAAATATCAAAGTACAATTTTATTATACTTTATTTATTTTTTAAATTTATTTGTTTTTAATTAGTGAATCACCGTGAGGGTACAGTTACAGATTTATACATTTTTGTGCTCATGTTTCCCTCATACAAAGTTCGAGAACCCATCCCTTCACCAGTGCCCATTTTCCACCACCGGTAAAGCCAGCATCCCTCCTACCCTCCCCAATCCCATCCCCCACCCCACCATATTTCCTTTTTAAGAATAACTTTGACAGATGTTTGGAAGATAAATGTATGATGTTAGGGAAATAGGGATACATGAGTAGGTGGAGCTATACATAGGAATGATATAATATCTTCTTAAAAAGCAGGATACTTATTTTAGAAATGGTAGTAAGCATGGGCTAATTTTGCTACAGGGGTAGGGGAGATTTTTTGAATGTAGAGTATATATTACTGACTTCATTGCGATAGGGAGTGAGTGATAAAAGGTTGGTGGAATTTGTTACAGTGCTGTTTGTATGTGGTCTATTGAAATGTTGATGTGTGAGCTAGTTGAATTGCTTGTGGATGTTTTGATTGAAATCTCAAATACTGGAGACACATATTTTGAGGACAACCATTGAGGGTTGAGGTAAAGATAAGATTTCCTACAAATTGTGTAAATAGACAACTGATAAAGGGAACTTGGGGGGAAGCTAGTAGTCTGGCAGAATGGTAATGGAGGTAGATAATTTTATTGAAAATAAATTAACTAGGGGAACTTTGACCTTCAGAAGAGAGAGAACTTTAAAAGAATTTTTTAATTTGAAATGTAGTGATTTACAGCATTGTTAATGATAGGGTTCATGCATACAACCTTCCAACACCACACACTCCATAAGAGTGTCTGCTTCCTTCTACCATTGTCTCAGGGATCCCTCCCAGACACTGTTTGCCCCCACTATTGGTAGGCACAGTTCTGTAGAACAATTCTGAGGTTCTGTGCTTATGGCCATTTGTTATTCTCCTACTATATTTCTTTATATTCTACACATAAAGGAGATCATTCTATATTTTGACTCACTCATTCAGCATGAGAGCATATAGTTCCAATCACATTGAAGTAACTTGCATGATTCTATCTTATTATTTTATTGCCTTGCACATGACTGACCCAGGTTTGATTCCTCCGCCCCTCTTGGACAGCCCAACAAGCTACCAAGAGTATCCTGCCCACATGGCAGAGCCTGGCAAGCTACCCGTGGCATATTTGATATGCCAAAAACAGTAACAAGTCTCACAATAGAGACGTTATTGGTGCCCACTTGAGCAAATCGATGAGCAATGGGATGACAATGATACAGTGATACAGTGATTTTTTTAAAAAAAATTTAAATTTAACAATTTAAAAAATTTATTTTTTCCTTACACTATATAAACACTGTGGTTTACAAAGTTGCTTATGATGATTTGCTACAGACATTCAATATACCAACACCAATCCCACCATCTTTGCACCTTCCCACCAATATTATCTCCAGTTTTCCCAACCACCCCTTAAGCTTGCCCCCATAGCAGACCATTAATAATTTATTTTCTATTGCTAGTTATAAATAATTTGCTGAAAGAATGATTAAAATAATGTTTCAGTAGAAGAAAGTTAAGATTGTTGTATCTCACAATGGAGACAGTAAGCCCTCGGATTAAAGATTACCAAGATGTGACAGGTTAAGACTTCTTATTAATTGAGATTGGTTGCCTTTTATATTATATCCCATCCAATCTGGTGTGTTATTCCTGTTTTATCAGTGTTGTAGAATTTGAGATGTCACTCCAGGAAGACCAGAATTTTTAAGGGAGTGTACAGCTGGGATTAAATTTTCAACTGGATGGTTGCTTTGGGATGTGTGAATGACTGCTGGGGCTTTCAGAAGTACAGGAAGATGGGGGGAAGTAGCCCATTCCTGACTTCATGAAAGCATGGAGACTTCAGTTACACAACCTGTATACCTCAATTTTTCTTTTTTTCTTTTCTTTTATATTTTTGCTTTTTGGGCCACACCCAGTGATGTTCAGGGGTTACTCCTGGCTCTGAACTCAGGAATTACTCTTGGCAGTGCTCAGGGGACCGACCATATGGGATGCTGGGAATCGAACCCTGGTTGGCCACATGCAAGACAAACGCCCTACCTGCTGTGCTATCGCTCCAGCCCCCATGCCTCAATTTTTCAACAGATTAATTTGTGGATGAGGTGTGTCCAGAGCAGTGGTGTCTGGCCGGGAGCATGGTGGCGATTGTTGAGAGTGGGGGTCTTTGATTGCTGGGGCTCTGTCTGGGTGGGTGCTGGGCTTATCCCCCAACCCATCCAGGGGTGCCCTGGATGACAGCCTTGCGCAAGGTCCAGAAGCATCTCTCAAATTGCATTATTTCATAGCTGAGCTCTCTCTATATATATACATATATGTATATACACACATATATATTCATTGTAGTTGTATATATGTACTACATTTTCTCTAGTTTTTCTCAGATTTTGGCAATTGTGAATAATGCTGCAATGAACATGTTTTTTAAAGTAGTATTTTTGGGCTCTTGGAGGTACAAGTTGAGTTATTGGAGTATATGGAAGTATGATTCCTAGCTTTTTGTGTTTAATTCTTAGTTTTTCCATTTCGTTTTCAAAAGAAGTTGAACTGGTAAGTATTCATATTAACAGTGGATGAGGGTTCCTTTATCTCCCAATCCCCATCAACATTTGTTATTTTATTCTTTTAATGTGTACCAGCTTCACTGTTCTTCCTGAGGTGTTAGTTGGTATCACATTGTTTTGATTTACATTTCCCTGATGATCAGTAATGGAGAGCAATTTTTCATATGTCAACTGGCCATTTGTATTAAGGTATCTGGTTATCCAGAGGAGAAAGTCCTAAGGAAGAAGTTTACAGTGTCATGCAAGAGAGGATTCAAGAAAGATCACAAATAAAAAAGAATGCCCCCAAATCTGAAATTAATACATAGTATCAGGAGCTGATTGGAACAAGTTTAACAGAAATATCATAAATAAAAAAGAATACCCTGGAATCTGAAATTGGTATATGGTATCAGAAGCTGGTTGAAACAAGCTTACCAGAATAGAAGGTGGTGAAAAATGAGTGACAATATGAAAAATAAATGATGGATGAAGAATTTGAGACTGAGTTAATATGTTGGATTCTAATGAAAAGGAAAGAGAGATCTATCTATGGGTACAGGGATTCATGGAGAAGATAGAAGTAATTTAATATTGGGACTAACACATCAAATTTGATGCTGAGTAATTCTACAAATAAGCTGCATATTTGATGTTTACAAACTGCTGAGTTGGGAGGAGGGATGGGATTCTGTGAGCAGGTGGCAACAGATGTACTTTTCCATTGTTATTATTGAAATTTTATACAGCTCCACAACAATGGGGTAACATATGTATCCTTTATCAATTAATCATCTTCATTTACAACCAAATGGGGACTTCAAAAGTGATTAATTTTTATTTCAGACTCAGAAAGAATAATATCTATAGTCATGACCCTCATAAAGTCTCTGGAGTTCCATTTGTCCTCTACTTATTCTTTAGATTTTATGACCCATTAGGACTTGTTCTCCATTAATCGAGCCAAAATGATGCTTAATGTCAAGGCTATGACGATGAGCAAAAGGAAGTGTCAATTTTGTGACCCGAGGTACACACAGGACTTACTCTTCTGGCATTTGTATTTCCTGCAAGTGACAGTGACACCATACCAGAGTTAAATGCTAATGCTAATGATATGCCTCTTGATCTATTTGTTAACATGGAATAATAGTGACAAAATTAAGCACCAACTTCTCCTCTGTACATGCTTTTAACTTAAAAAAGCTGTCTTATAGGTGTTGGATAGATAGTACAATGGGTAGGGCTTTTGCCTTGCACATGGCTGACCCGGGTTCAATCTCTAGCATCCCACTGTATGGTCCTTTGAGCCCCACGCAGGAGTGATTCCTAAGTATAATGCTAGGAGTAACCCCTGAGCACTTCCAGGTGTGGCTCTCAAATAAAACCTATAGAAATCCTCTTTTTTTTTTTTTTTTTTTTTTTGTTTTTGGGTCACACCCGGCGATGCACAGGGGTTACTCCTGGTTCTTCACTCAGGAATTACCCCTGGCGGTGCTCAGGGGACCATATGGGATGCTGGGATTAGAACCTGGGTCGGCCGCGTGCAAGGCAAACGCCCTACCCGCTGTGCTATCGCTCCAGCCCCTAGAAATCCTCTTATGAAAAGAAAATAAAGTAGTATTTTTAAAACACAAAATGATTCTTCACACACAAAACAAGCAGTGCTTTCAAGAACACCAGCTTCTTTGTTTCACCTAAAACTGGGTTATTTGAGTATAAGAATTCTAATATTTTCTTTCTTTTCTAAAAATGATACTGTAGAAAATACACAGTCCTTAGGCCCCATCTTGGCTAGATTAGTAATCAGTAGTGTGACTTGCTGCTTGAGTCCACTTCTTAGTGGAGTCTAGGAAATAAAGATAAAATTAACTTGCTTACCTCTCAGATTGTTTTTTAAAAAATCAATCCATTAAATGAGAAGGTTTTTGTAATTCAATAGTTCTGTGCAGATGGTTTGGGAAGGAGGGAATGAATCTCAGAATTCAAATGAACAATGGTTCTGTTCATGTCTAAAGTTTTCCATTTAGAGAAGATAATAGTGGACCCCAGGGGTTGGAGTGATAGCACAGCGGGTAGGGCGTGCCTTGCACGCAGCCGACAGGGTTTGATTCCGATTCCCAGCATCCCATGTGGTCCCCTCAGCACCACCAAAAGTAACTTCTATTTGCAGAGCCAGGAATAACCCCTGTGCATCGCTGGGTGTGACCCAAAAAGAAAAAAATAAAATAGTAGACCCAATTTTGCCTAAGAAACTTGGAGTTGTATTTCAATTCTTTGTAATGGGAAGAATCCTGATTTTATTGTGGATTCCTTCAGAATGAAGGCACCTGTGTCACTTTGCTCTGGATCAGATTAAAGGCAGGCTACCGAGGATGGAGGTTACATGGATGATGTGCTTCCTGGGATGGACTTGGGGTGGGAGGTGGGCACAGAACCAGGTACTCCCCTATTTCTCACAGTGCAAGAGTGATGCTGGGGACAAGCTCAACATTGATACTAGTTGAGGAAATTAAGAACAAACTTGTAACTATGCCCTGCAGGCAGGTGCTCAAACTATTGCTAAGTGCCAGATTTGTGCTTCGTCTGGAAATAATGGTATATTATTGGTAAAAATAAATGCTCTCCACACTATCAACACTCAAGATTACTGTTATTTTGCTGTGGGGTACTCTACTGATCAGTGCTCAGGGGCTACTCCTGGATCAGTGCTTGGGGATAACTCCCAGGGGAGCATGGAGGATCAGGCAGTGCTAGAAATCGAATTCAGGTCTCCCAGATGCAGAGTATGTGTTCCGCCAGTTGAACTATCCTTCCAGATTATTATTTGAGGAAATAAATACACACATCAAGTGGCAGAAGTTGGGATTTGTGGTTTGAGGGAACAGAAGTTGGAAGGAAATGAAAACAGGCTTCCTTGTCTTGTCCATGTTCAGCTCAGAAGAAATCAACCAGTGATAGATGTCTTAAGAAACAAAATACCTTTGCTACCCAGGTTACTCTTTCAGTGGGCATTAATGATTGACGATACAAGTAGAATGACCTCTGTTTTACATCATTTTGTAATTGAAGTTTTCTTTTGTGGCCTTTGACTTATGTGACTTGACGTAGTGCTCCAACCTTACCTTGTCTCCACTTTTTAGTCCAGAAATTAGGAATAATATTAGTAGCTTCTATCTTTTGAAAGAGCCGAGATCCTAGATTTTAAGAATTTCAGCATTCACTTTTTGTTAAGCTGTTGGCAAAACATACCCACATAGATGCCTAATGAATGATAATAGCATTTGCTCTGAGCGTATTGATCTCATGGAAAGGCTTTCAGCACTCATATCTCTCAACTAATGTACGTACTTAATCATCTTGTCTTTACCAATTTTGCTTCTAACTTTTGGATAGCTTCATTTTCCCCATACTACTGGAGCAAGAAATAGAAATATTTGTAAAAATATATTTCCTTCCTCTGAAAACAAGTTTCTATGGTTTTGAGTGATGATTATGCTTTCACAAGTACATTAGGACTTGCTCTGTTTTCTTCAGATGTGTGTGCTTTTTTTTTATGTTTTGCTTACTCCTATAGCTTGTGTCAATGATACTTATCAAGCAGCTTCCACACTTTAGGTTCACCTTGGCAAATGCCTTATAATTAACCCAGAGTGGGCTGTTTTGATCTTCTTATCTAATGGGATGAAGTATAGCCAGCATGGTTCAGAGCAAAAGACGTTGGCATTCTCTTGAGCAGGGTCTAGACCCAGCTCTGCTTCATTCTAACTTGTAAGTTGGTGAGTCACTTCAACCCTTTCAATCTCCATTTCTTCATTTATAAAGTGATGATTGTTTCAGCTTCTTCACTGTTGGAGTAAACAACTTAATATAAGCAGAGTTCTGCACAGTGCCTTCTATAGATTAATCATAGACAATGACTAATAGCTATAATGTATGGGCCAGACATAGAAAACACTCATGTGGCTTTTTAAGAATATAAAGAGATTTTTGTCTCTATGTTAAATCAGTTTCTCCCCCCAAAATCAGGGATCATTTTGTGCTTTCCCTGCTCCCAGGCTATCCAAGGGTAGGGGATATGTTTGTTTGTATCTGGAGACATTTTTGATTGTTTTATTTAAGTCATGGCTGGGGGAGAGGGGGTAGGGTGGCAGTCGGGGCAACTGCTACTGGCATAAAGTAGGAGGAGATAGTGGTGTGTTTCATTTTCCATCCTTCTGCAATGCACAGGCACCCTCTCTACCCCCACCCCATGCAGTGTTCTGGTTCAAAATGTCAGTAGTGCCGAGGTCGAGAAACTCTGAAGTAAATCGAAAGGAATCCTTTGTAGATGAGTCATGAGTAAATCCTAATCAAGAAACCAGTCTATCAACAAGGGTTTATTGCCCTTTTGCTCCAATAGTAATAACTTCACCTTCCAGCTATGGAGCTTTTACTGTTTAGGGAGTGTCTTCACATATATTAATCTATTCATTTCTGACAACTTCGCCCCAAAACACTATGGACTGGCATTTACACCCTCTTTTTTGTGTTTTGCAGATGATGAGTTAGGCAGGGACGTTGACTTTCTCACAGAAACACAGATGGTAATTAAACCCAGATGTTCCAAGTCCCAAATACAGTGTTTTTGCCACTCTCGCATGTCCTGCATTGCATTTCTGTAGGGAATGTAGGAGACTTGTTAGACAGGGCTCCTCCCCTAAGAGTCTTACTCAGTCCTTATGAGATTTACACCCAAGGGCACTTATTTATTCCTACTGGGTTATAATAAATGCCCAGAACCTCCCACCAGCCTTCCCCAGTAAATCTTAGTGAATCCTGTAACTCAGCTAACTTGAAACCAGAGTGTTTTCTTTCTTTGAGTCTTAGAGGCTCTTTTGCAACACAAATGTAGTAACTTGTCTGCAAAACCAGGGTGCTCCCCTTCTTTACAGTCTGTACTTCCAGAGCATATGCCAGCATGTTCCTTTCCCCCCACCAGTCCTCCTACATAACCCAGATGGTGCCTGGCCTGCTCTTGCAGACTTCTGACTGCCTCTATTTCTTTTCTCTGCCTGTGCACTTCTGAGCACCGAGTGTGAGGTGCTGAGGCTTACTGATGCTGTCCCACTGGAAGCCTGGCTATTAGAATATTCCAAAATGCAACCTGTTTCATCATGTTAATTCCATTCCTCTAAGCTCTGCAAGTTATCAGCATGTCAACACCTGCAGATTATTTCATGTAATTTTGGAAAGTGCTGATTTTTAACTCAGATTTTATGAAAGCTATAGGAATTTATTTTAGAAAAAGCAGGCAAGGAATGCCTACTCAAAACATAGCTGTCTGATATCTTTGAAGAACAATGTACCTTCCTTTTTGCTTATGCTGTCATATTAGCTTGAGATATTTTTGACATATGAGGAATACTGATTCTAGCTGACACTCAGTCACAAAATGATTTCATATCTAAGTTATTTAAAAACAGTCCAAATCCAGTCCAAATACAGGTAAGAATACCAGAGAAGAAGTAAAAATTCATGATGAATTTAGTGCATATTTTTCTATGCACTTGTACAAAATAATTGAATCTTTATACAAAAGACTCTTTATATAAAATACTCAATTATTTTGTACAAGTTCTTTGATGATGATAACAAAATTTGTCTTTGAATTTCTTTTTTTTTTAACTTCTTTTGAACCACTGTGAGATAGACCATTGCAAAGCTATTCATGATTGAATTTCAGTTAAAAACTATTCCAACACCCATCCACCCATCCCTCCACCAAGTGTAAATTTCTTAGGACCAGTGTCCTCAGGTTCCCTCCCATCACCCTGCCTGCCAGTCCCTGCCTGCCTGTGTGCTCTGTGGCAGGTGCTTTTCTTCTCTCTCTCTCTCTCTCTCTCTCTCTCTCTCTCTCTCTCTCTCTCTTTCTCTCTCTCTCCTTCTCTTCTCTCCCCCTTTCCTTTTGTGCATTGACATATGAGATATGCAATCTTGATACTGAAAGGTTATCAAGAATATCTCTTACTTACTTTTAACCTTCAGATCTTGTCCAGCGTGATCATTCCCAGCTATGAATTTCTTAATTAAAACACATATCCATCATCAACACAAACATTAGCAAATATTATAGCAGGATACAGCGCGATAAGAAATCTGGATTTCAAATTCCTAAAACAGGGAGGTTTTTGTTTGTTGTTCCTATGTTTATTTTATTTTTGAAAATATGCTATCATGAAAATCATTAAGAGTTTAATCATTTTCACAGACAAATGACTAGGAAAGCGATGGACCCCTTCACTAGACTTCTGCTGTCTGTGAGCACAGAAGGAAGTAAAATGTAAGACTCAATTCTTCGTATGTTTTTACTTCAGTGATTTTGGATGATACTCAGAACTTATGTGCTTCATAAAATACAGAACTGAAAGTGAACAAGATGCAACTCAAGTGGAAACTACCAAGTAGAAATATTTTCATTCCTCTAAGCTCTGGAGTCTTAGAGGCTGGACACCTCCCCTACCCCTCATCGTGGGCTGGTGACTCTTCCATTGTGCAACCACATAATGACAGGCAAAGTTGTTCTAGAACAGGGAGGGTGCACAGGATACTATTCCTGAGCAGTCATTTCTTTTATCTTTTCCCTGTTCAGAGTTCCATTGCTTTGAAGATTTTACTTACTAGCAAGTTAGGTAAAGATCCTTTAAAAAGATCCTTTAAAAAGATCCACTGGGACTGCTAGTTTTCCAGTCCCAGTGGACACTGTCCCAATAGACAGGTGTATGCAGGGGACTTCCCACAGTTAATTCACCAAATATTTGTGGAGTGTCTGCTTTGTCCCAGGTATAGAACTGGCCACAATTTGTCATTGTTAGGGCATGAAAAGGAAGGCTAAGGATGGAAGAGAAATGACACTAGGCAGTTTTTCAGAGACCAGTTTTAAAACATTTAATTTCCCATCTAAGGAACTCAAACTCTTTTCACTGGTGATAAAGAGTTATATATTGTTTTAAACTAAATTTATAGCAAAAATTGCACTGCAAAGACTTTTTTGAGTGTGGTAAAATAGGCCACTGTTTATCATTTAATATTTGAATTTAAACATTGGCTTTCAAGCATCAAAAAATAAAGCAGTTTTCCACTATGATCTCTTTTGGGGCATCAGTACAATCACTGAACAAATGTATGCCCAAAGCTTACCAAGGGGCAGGCACAGTGATCTGAATTGATTATACAATATGGGACAAGGCATTTTGATTTCTTTTCTATGGGACATATAATCCAGTGGAGGACAATGAAATCTGAAAATTTAAGTTATGGTATATGTTAAGGAAGATACGAATTAGGTGTTGAAATTGAGACCAAAAAGGAGTCCACTTCTGATAAATTGTTAGGAAAGACCTAATTACTGCAGAGTGAGTATTTAAGATGGGTTCTGAGAAAGAAAGTTTCAAAGAGAGGAAAGATCAACATCCCAGGAGGAGGAAATTGCTTGAGAAGGGTTAGGGCAGAGCTAAGAGATCAATCAAGCTGAACTCTATAGTGAGGAGGAGTAAAACATGAAATATAGTGGCAAAACCAAATACCAGAACATGCAAAAGGTTAAAAAACGCAGCTCAAAAGTTTAGATATTATTTCCCTTTTCCTTTGGGGGACAGAATGCTGTATATTTTTGACATAGTTATGTAGGTATTTTTACATGTACTATTCAAGACATATATTTATGTGTCTTTGGGTACAAAGCCTTAATATTTAAAAATGAATTGAAAAAAATAGATTGAGAATTACTATCATGATTCTTTTGATATAAAGTATAATTTTTTAAAAATTTTAAAATGAGTCATTTTATCTTTTGGCTCACTGGACACACACAAAACTAAATAGAATTTTATTTGAGCCTATAGAAAGAAACTTGTTAACATCTTCCAGTTAGCAGGTGGTTGCTGAGACTTTAAAAGAGGGATCTGGTTTCTAAAAGAGAATTTCTGGAAGACTTTGGTTAAGCAGTCTGAAAATCATCCCTCTCCTCTGTATGTTACCAATCAATTTTATCCTTCCATACTCAACAGAGGAAACAATTTCATAGAGCTGTATCCGAAGTCAGGGTATCATTTACAGCCTCGCCTCTTAGATAAGGTTTCATTCTCTTTGGTTCAGGAAGATGTTTGTTTCATGATGCAGTCGGAATCATTTGTTTGTTGACTATGGCAGTGTTTTAAGTACAAGTCTTTGGTAAACTGTATGTTCCAAAGGGTGTCTTAGGAAATAAATGTATGAATTTTATTTTCTTAAATATCACCCCTGCATTTAATAGTATTGGTTAGCTTTTTGATTAAATGAATAATGCTTCTAATGTAATGATTCTAATATGAATTAGTAATTGGAGCAAGAACAATGGTCATGTGAAAGCTAAAAGACTGCTCAGAGAAATTGAAAACCCATTTGCCTGCATCTGAAATATATTTATTATAGAGAGAAAATTAGCAATGACTTTAGCCTAATTACTGAGCGCTATATAAAAAGATATCATCTGTTATCAGGTTTAAAGTTAAACCTAGTAGGGTCCTTTATGATTTGTATTAATACTCAGTTAAACTCATAACCAAACTGTTAAATCATGTAAAGACTGATGAAATGTTGGTGCTTTTTACTTAAAAAATGTTCTCTCAAGATTATTATATTTATCTTTAATATGATCAATCTTATACTTAGGAAATTTTATTTCCTTGTATCTCCCTATCAACAAGATAACTGTTTAACACCATAAATGAAGTTACAATAAAAATTGGAGTGATTACAAGGTATCTTGTATGTGTGTTATATAATATACTGTATAGATCCCTATGAAGCCATAGTTATCTAATTATAATGAGGCCAACTCCTTGAAGAACACATGTTTGTGTCTCATATAATTAATTAATGAAGACTGAAATAATTTATGGTGAATGTAACAGAAGTATCCCAGTAGATACTGAAGTTTATCTGCCTTTTCACGATTGCTTCTTTATCTGTGGTACTGATATTAATTGAGTAATTTGACAAAACAATAGCTTTGTTTGCTTTCTATACAAAGGTGCAACATTCTGATAGAATACAATATATAAGGTAAATACAACCTGAAATTAAAGTATGAATGGTGCATTACTGTACAAGATTAAGAGCAATCAAGCAGTTATTTTTTACTTATTTCTGAAATATCCAGATCACATCATGGATCATGGATAGAGAGTAACTGGCCTAACTCAGTTTATTAATTTTTAAAAGTTTTGGAACTTTCACTTTCATTACTTGTGATACTTAAGAACTGCACTGATTGATCTTTCAAGAAATGAAACGATCTTCATTTCTATTCTTGAAAATTTAAATATGTTATAAAATCTTTCTTCTGCAGCAATAGTACCAACCAATTAGCTAGACTTGTAGATATATGTCAGTACATTGTTGGATAAATGGATTTGCCTTAAAGTTTAGGTACTGGGGATAAAGATGAAAACAAGATAAAGGATGAAATGCTTCATGAGTTCTGGGCTCAGCTATAGTGAATAATAATGCGAGTTAATGGAGAGGATGAACAATATTGAGGTCTTATAGCGTATAAAGAAATTTAGGCTGGAAGCTAGCTCAAAGGGCATGAGTGCATGTTCTGTATGTAGGAGACTAAAATTTGATCTGTAGCACCATGAGTTTCTCTCTGAATACTGCTGGGAGCAACCCCTGTGCATGAGGAATAGTCCATTAGCACGACTGGGTGTGACAACAAAACATAGATAATATAAAAAAGAAGTCTTATAAGGAATATTACAATTTGTTTTGAAAACCGTTGAGAGAAATGATACCAGTACCCAGATCCCACTCGGAACAATACACCAAGGTTTTAAAAGTCAAGTCATTTCCCCTACATAATTTTTATTTTTCCCTTCCAACTAATCCTTGGTTTTCTCCTCAAAACTCCCCTAGAACAACTGGACTTTCCAAAAATTTACGTAATTGAAGTTTAGAAACTCTTAGGCAAAGATACCTGTTACTGGAAAAAATCTAAATATCCATTTCCAAATGATTATGTATATGTTAAGGTCTTACATCCCTAACTATTGTGTTAGCTTAAATTTTCCAAATTTGTCCAGTATTTTGGGGAAATAGAATTGTATTGACCCATAGACTTTTATTTTCTTTCTTTTTTTACTAAAGTAAGATAGTTTAATTCTTTATTTCACACACACACACTCAGCCAAACATAGACAAATAGACAAAAACAAGTTCAATATGGTATCTCTAATCTTCCTCAGGGAAATATATGACCTTCATCTTTCTGGGTTTACTGCTTTTAGCTTTTCTAGAGTTCTACACAAATTTATTTAGTTGCGGAACTGGTCATATCGTTGTGTGAACTTAGTTGCAAATGAACACAAAAATGATGATTTGACTGGATACAATGCTGTACATCAGGTCATCATTCCGTTTCTAAAAAGTAATAGCTGATAGTAGATAGTCTCAATCTCACCCAGCATACTAAAATTATAAGACAGTTAAACTGCAACATAAACTAAAAGTATATGAAGATATAATAATTTTGAAATTAGTTTTTCTTTCTCCCTCTCCCAATTTCATTTTATTAAAGCACTGTAAGTGACAAAGTTATCCATAATTGGGTTTTTGAGATACAATGTTCCATCACTGATCCCACCACAAGTGTCAGCTTTCCTCTACCAGTCTTCCCCTCTGCCATCTTCACAGGCATCTTTAAGTTTGGTTATTAAAGTTGGTGATTTCAGTGTCCTTGACTCTGCAGTTTGGATATTTAGCTCTATCATTCCTTTATACCAGTGATATATCTGAATCCCTTTGACACCTGCCCCTGTTGCTTCTCCTCTATCCATTCTTCCCTTCTCTTTCACTCCATTTCTTTATTTCTCTTCCGTATATTCTGGGGCCATGGATGATTTTGGTATCCATTCCTTTAAACCATTGCAATTCCTCATCCATTTACTCTCAATACCATGTCACTGTCACTCTCACTATCATCCCGTTGTTCGTTGATTTACTCTAGTGGGCACCAGTAACGTCTCTATTACACTCAGCCCTAAGATTTTAGCAGCCTCTCTTTACTCGTCTTTCCCAATGATTGAAGGCTCTTTCAGGGTTAGAGGAATGAGACCTATCATTACTGTTTTTGGCATATTGAATACGCCGCGGGTAGCTTGCCAGGCTCTGCTGTGCAGGCAGGATACTCTCGGTAGCTTGCCAGACTCTCGAGAGGTATGTATATATCTTTTACTGTATTTGGGATATGAATACACCATCGGGAGCTCTCCCTTGTGGGCAATAGGCTCTTGGTAGCTTGTCAGATTCTCCAAGAGAGAGAACAAAGCAATTAGATGTCGTGCAGCTGCTTTGCGGCCACACTTCCAGGAGCTTGGTCTTATAGTCCCTGGATGTTGGCCATTGGTGGGATTACAGGGCGCCAGGGGCAGTGTGTGGGTGGGTTTGCCAAGCTACTGGAAAATGGGGGGTCTGGGTGGAGAAGGCCCAGTCCCAATCCAAGTAGGCTTGGAGATCTCAGCTCCGGGTCCTGCACACTTGGATTCCTCTGCTGGTCCCTTCATGTATGAGGAGTGTGGAGAGTGGCCTTGAGCATGGTTGAATACCATATATAAGTGATATCCTGTGTGTGTCCTTCTTCTTTTAGCTTACTTCATTTAACATGATGTCTTCCAGTTCCACCCAAGTTGCCGCAAATTGCATGATTTTATAATTTCTTATAACTAAGTAGCATTCTATTCTGTATGTATACCACAATCTTTACAATCCACTGATCTGCTGTTGGACATACTGGTTGATTCCAAATATTACAACTGTATTGAGTGCTGCAATGATTGATGGTGTACATATGTCCTTTTGAATGAATGTTTTTCTGTCCTGGAGGTAAGTACCCAAAAATGGTAGTTCAATTTTAAGTTTCCTGAGAACCGTCCATACCATTTTCCACCAATGTTCTGATGGAACATTGGGCTTGAACCAGACCCAACGTTGCCATCAGCAATAGATTATAATTCCTTTTTTTGCGACATCCCTACCAACAGAGACCATTAATTTGGATATGTACAATCTTACAGGTGTGAAATGGTATCTCATTGTTGTCTTGATTTGGATTTCCCTAATAACAAGTGGTGGTAGCCATTTTTTTCATGTGCCTGTTGGTCATCTGTCTACCTTAGAGAAGTCCCTGTTCACTTCCTCTCCCCATTTTTTATGGGGTTTTTGAATTTTTTGTTTCTGATTTTTGTGAGTATTTTATATATCCTAAATATCGATTCTTTATCTGATGTACTGATGTGTTGACTGCAATATTTTCTCCCACTCAGTTAGGTGCATTTTAATTTTAGCCAATGTTTCTTTTAAAAAATAATTAATTAAAAAATGATCACTCTGAGATGCATAGTTACAAAGTAGTTCATGACTGATTATATAATGAACCCATGTTTCTTTTGCCAGGCAGAAACTCTGTAATATGATGTAATCTCATTTGTTTAATTTCATTTTGATGCAGATATTTTTCCAAAAAAGATTTTCTGGTCTTTTTAAAGGGTGTTAATTTGTTGGAAAAGTAATAGGAATTTAACCTTTTGTCATTTTTGACTATTATGTATTGCTCACTTTGAGGAAAATAGAATAAGCTGTGGATGATATCAATTTTCTTGTTTTTTTCACCATTTTTTATGGATGAAGAGTAAAAGTTCCATTCGTTTCCATATGTTTGTTTTGCTTACAATACAAAGATAATGGATCGTATTTTTTGCAAAGTCAAACCCCCACTTTCCAAAAGTGATTGAGTAAGATCAAGGAAGTTTTTATTATCCATGTCTTGAAATAAATATGATTGTGCCAGTGCTACCTATGTTGAAAGGGAGATCTTAACTTATCTCATAAACTCTTCACAACGTGTCTGCATCCTTTAGAAGATGAATTCTGCCAAGCATTCTATATTCAAACAGAAATGCCATCATAGTAATGTAAGGGTTGCAACGGAAAACTAGAACCATGTATTGCTCTTATAGGGAAAGTAAGAAAACTAATGTATAAGCCATGCATAATTTTAACTTATATCTTAATATTTAATAAGTAATATAGTAATATTTCAAAGCCATAATTTACAGCAAAATTTTCCCTTTATTGGCAAGTTAAAAATAAAAAATAAAAAGCAGAACTAAAACATGACCTTTTACTGACTTCACAATCTGAGACTTAGATAACAAGCTTCATGAACTTTTGATTCTCTGGTGTTCTCAAATAAGACTCAATTTAATTATAAGAGTAATTAAAATACTTGCACATTGATTCTAAGTTTGAATAATATAAGTCTCTAGAAGTAAGCAAAATGAACATGAGTACTTGGTTCAATGTCATTGTAGGTTACTGCCTGTTAAATTTTTTTCCAGATCAGTTTACATAGTGTAACTATAGCTTTGTTTTATCTCCCTTTAAACTTAATTCACCCAACAGAAAAGGATCTGAACTGGTAACACAGTCTAGATAATAGATAAGATAGTGTCACATGGTACAAATGGAGGCTTCATTCTCTTTTTTTAAAGAAACCCCTTACGGCAGGAACATGAGTCAAAGACATTTTTGCACACCACAAGCCTGAGGCTAAGTTTATAACCTACTGATGACAGAAATAAATTATTCCAGGCTAAGAAAGTTCTGCTATAAGATAAAGACAGTTTTGTCCATGGACAAAATGCCCAATGGAAGGAATTATATAATCACATCACCCATCATCATAGTCCTCAAAGGCATACAACATCTAAGTCCAATTATTGGAAGATGGGACCGTATGGACACCCATGACAGTATCTTGCTGAGAAGATAAGGCTTTGATCCTTCTGTCCAAGGACTTTAGAAGCATTAAGCTGCCCTGTACCTTTGTGAACTAGGTAAGCGACTTTCAAGTTCTCTTTTCCCTTCGTGTCTCAGTACATCCAAGGTAAGCTGCTGCTGATTATCTTTGAATATGTAATGATAACTATGAATTTGAAATGTCTAATTTAGTATCCTCTAGAGAGACCTGATCTAATTCTGTGTTTTACATGTTGTCTTAATGATAAAAGGACGACATCTCTTCATCATATCCCTTGCATTATATCTATTAGCATGACCTCATTCAAAAAGCAGATGTGTGGGGATGGGCAAATGCTAACAGAATGTACTGGAGAACAGTTTTGCATGCACTTGGGACCTGCTGCGGAAACTAGGGAGAGCAAGCACTTCCAGCACAGTAGGTCAACTCAGGTGGCCTTGTTCACTTTCTTTACCGCTGTCTGTCTTCAGTGTGGCAGACTAGGGAGGCTCCGGAAGCTGGCAAGAACCCGTGGATATGGAGATGGAGATGTACTATTTTCACATCTGAATTTTCAGCGGTATGAGCCTTAGAAAGGGAAGGTGTTTCAAGGAAAGAAAAGAATTCTTTTGAAAGAATATATATGTTCTTTTGCATGTTTTCTTAAAGGCATGTACACATTCTTTTTAATTCTGTTTCAAAGATTGTATGGTTTTTGAACTCAAAGGGAGGAAGGACTGAATCCGCAGACAGTATGGTTTTGTAAAACTCAAACAAATACCAAGTCAGTTTTGAGAGTGGATATTACAAAAAACATCTGGATGACTACTTTATTTTATGGCTAAACTGAATTGTGCTGATCATCCTATATCCTTCACAAATATAACTGTTAAGAGAAATATTAATTTCTTGAGTTATTTATAGCTATTAATTATGATATCTCTGAAACACTGCTCTTGCTGAATTACATTTTGCTGTTGTCTTTTATAGAGGTATGTTCTAAAAGTCAGGTGAATCATAAAGCTTCTCGTTCTTGATATAAATTGATATTTAAGACACTGTTGATAGTGCTTATTTCCATAATTCCTTTCTTTTTACTTTTTAGAATGTGGTACCATAAAAATGTTTTCTTCAAAATTTTGATATTAGAATTATGCAGACAATCATATTTTTCTTGACTCCCAGGAAATTTAAAGATAAGAAGTCATAGTAATGATAATTTTTACATAGTTCTCTCATTTATTTTTCCTTTTATAAAAGTGTCTAGTCAGGGCCAGAGAGAGATTAATGTGGTTAAATCACTTGCCTTGGAAGTGGCCAACTCTTGTTCAATCCACAGTCCCATACATGGTCCCCTAAGAACTTTCAGGAATGATCTCTGGGCATAGAGTCTAGGAGTAATTCCTGAGGTCCTGAGCACCACTGGGTAAGCCTAATCCCCTCCTATTTTCTCAAGTATAGTCCAATTATGCAGAAGCCAATATTTGGATCATGTAAACTTTACATAAACGGACATATTGACTTTATCACCAATATATTAATAAAGGACTAGAGAATAGCACAGTGGTAGGGTATTTGCCGTGCACGCGGCCAACCCGGGTTCAATTCCTCTGCTTCTCTCGGAGAGCTGGCAAGCTACCGAGAGTATCTCGCCCACACGACAGAGCCTGGCAAGCTACTTGTGGCATATTCGATATACCAAAAACAGTAACAACAAGTCTCACGATGGAGACATTACTGGTGCCCGCTTGAGCAAATTGATGAGCAATGGGATGACAGTGACAGTGGCATATTAATAAGAAAAGATTTCTCTTGATTAAGAAAAAATTACTGGAATATTTGTAGCACCGTAGCACTGTCATCTCGTTGTTTATTGATTTGTTCGAGTGGGCACCAGTAACATCTCCACTGTGAGACTTGTTGTTACTGTTTTTGGCATATTTGAATACTACACGGGTAGTTTGCCAGGCTCTGCCATGTGGGCAGGATACTCTTGGTAGCCTGCCAGGCTCTCCAAGAGGGATGGAAGAATTGAACCTGGGTCAGCCATGTGCAAGGCAAACACACTACCTGCTGTGCTATCACTCCAGTCCACTGGAATATTTACTGCCAGTAATTTGAGTAATCCTTATTTGAAGAGAAATACATGAAAATAATTAATTGCCAGGGCTGGATCAATAACACAGCGGGTAGGGCATTTACCTTGCACGCAGACAACCTGAGTTCGATTTCCAGCATCCCATATGGTTCCCCGAGCATCACCAGGAGTAATTCCTGAGTGCAGAGCCAGGAGTAACCCCTGAGCATTGCTGGGTGTGATGAAAAAATACAAAAAAAAATTAATTGCCATCTTCTCTTTACTACAAGGCAGTATGATACCTCTTAGTGGAAAGATGCTGGATCCAGAGCCAGAATGACTTGGATTTGAATCACTGATTTTCTACAATTTCTACATTGCCAGCATTCTTGGGGTTCAGTATTATTTTGTAAGGGCAGGAGGTTTGGACTACATTGGCCATGTTTAGGGTCTACTCCTTGCTCTGTGTTCAAGGGTCACTGTAGGCAGTGTCAGGGACCATAGGAGGTGCCAGGGACTGAACCAGGATAGGTCACAGGCAAGTCAAGTGCCTTAATCTCAATATTATCCTCAGGCTGAGGTTCAGTATACTGATTGTTGAATATATAAAGCTCTTAAAGTACATTAAACATTAACACTCTTAACATTAATTGGGGATTAAAGTTTAGTCTAAAAATATTGGCAAAAATTAGAAAAGAGATGATTCTAAATTCTTGTAAGAGTTATAAAAGAAAATAATATATTATGATTAAAATTTTAATTTGATTATGACCATTTTATAAATAGTTGTTATATATTTTTAGGCATTTATAAAATACTTGATAGTGCATGCCACGTGCCGGGTTTGATTTCCAGCATCCCATATGGTCCCCTGAGCACCAGTAGGAGTAATTCCTAAGTGCAGTGCCAGGAGTAACCCCTGTGCATTGCCAGGTGTGGTTCCAAAAGCAAAAAAATTTAGCCTTAATTTTATATGGTGCTTAGTGTTGAGCTGAAAACCCAAGAAGTTTAACACAAAAAAATTTTAATTAAGCATAAGGACAGGTTCCTTCACTGAGCAGGGCATACTTTATTTCTTACTTAGTTTTTCTCAGACCCTTATGTTTTCACATTACAGAACTGAAGAAGTTAACCCTTTTCCTTCAATTTTCATTTTAGCGTCATGATTTACAATATTGTTCCACACCTGTCACTAGGATAACTTCCATTGTCTTGTGTTCACTCACCCCACCTAACTCAGTTCTGTACTCCCAGTCTCAGGGTCTGCTACCATTGGCTATTAGCAGCACAGTAGCACAGGCAGGGATTATTGGAGAGCCTGTCAAGCTCCCTGTGGCATATTCATATGCCAAAACCAGTAACAATGATGGGTCTCATTCCTCTGACCCTGAAAGAGCCTCCAATGTGGCACCATTGGGAAGGATGAGTAAAGAGAGGCTTCTAAAATCTCAGGGCTAGGATGAATGCAGACATTACTGAGACCACTCGAGAAATTCAATGATCAACGGGATGATGATGATGATGATGATGATGATGATGATGATGATGATTATAGTAGTGTTTTATCTGACTAATTTTGGGGTTGCGTTTTGGTAGTCACCAATTGGTCAGCTAATTTACAACAAAAGATCTGGGTCCAAGAAGTGTTTCTCCAACAAAGGTGTTGGGAAAACTAGATAGCTACAAGCAAAAAGATAAAATTGGACTGCATCTTATACAAAAATCCCAAATATCTAAGAACATATGACTGGATAAAGAAGCTATGGTACATATCCACAATAAAATACTATTCATCCATAAGAAAAGATGAAGTCATGCAATTTTTTGATAGATGGATGGATCTGGAGAGCACCATGCTGAGTTAAATAACTCGAAGACAGAGGGACAGACACAAAATGATCTGGTTTATGGAGGACTGGGTGCTGAAAGGAGGCAAAGTCACATGCCTGATACCCTATCAGTAACAGTATTGTCAATCATAGTGCCTAAAAGGAAGAAAGAAAAAGTGCCAACCATCGAGGCAGGCTGGGGGGTGGAAGGGAAACTGGGGACATTAGTGGACAGAAGTGGACACTGAAGATATTGGTGTTGGAACATTGTAGACCTAAAACTCAATCATGACTGACTTTGTAACTTTGCAATTCATGGAGATTCAATTAAAAAGTCTAAAAATAGATCAAAAACCAGATTCCATAAAAGATACCGATATATTGATTTAATTGTTCAGGATTTATGCCTCAAAGGTATCTTCAGCAATATGATTCTATGACAAAGACAACATAAATAAAAATAAGTGGGACTGCATAAAGTAAAAAGGATTTTCATGGCAAAAGAAGCACAAGCAAAAATTAAAAGACATCCTACTGGTTGGAAGAAAATATTTGCATGCAACACATGAAGGATTACAGTTAGTATTTTTGACCTAATGTTCCCTGAACCTATTGTTCCCTTGAACAATAAATATTGTCCATCACTGACTCCAATTACATTTTTTATAGTGAATGCAATTTTGTTTGATATTAGTAGAGATTTTCCAGTATTTTTTGGTATTCTATTGGCTTCTATGATTGTTTTCCAACCTTTCACTCTAAATCTATATTTATCATATGAGTTTATGTGTGATCCTATAAGGAGCAAGTGGATGAATTTTCTTTCTTGATCCATCCAGTTACTTTATGTCTTTTTTTTAATAGGGGAGTTTAGTCCATTGACATTTAGAGAGATTATTGACATAAATGGTTATGTTTTCATTTGTGTGTGTGATCAAGTTGTTTTTGTAAGAGTATATTTATTTTTTATAGATGAACTTTCAATAATTCTTGTAGGATTGGTTAAGTTGTCTCAAATGCTGTCAGCTATAGTTTGTCTGAAAAGGTATCTATTGTTCAAGTTGTAAATGATAGCTTTATAGGGTAGCGGACTCCTGGCTGGAAGTTTTTTTTTTTTTTCAGTCAGTACTTCAACTACATCATTCTAATCTTTCTTGCTCTTTTCTACTCTTTCTATGATGTTTGTTGGAGGTCTGTTGTGATTCTCATGCTGTTTCCTTGTATTTGATGGTCTTCTTTTATCTTGATGCTTTAAGTGGTTTGCTTTTGTCTTTTGATTTTACCATTTTGATTACTATATATTTTGGTGTTGTTTTATATGAGTCTATTTTGTTTGTTATTCTTTGGGTCTGTTGAGAGATCTCTCTCTTGAGAGATTGGGAAAGTTCTCGGTTATTTATTCTACTAGCCATTCTTCCCCTCTCCCCTTTTCTCTCCTGGTATCCCTACAATATGAAGATTATTCCTCTTGCTATTATCTATCACAAATATTCCATTCTCTTCCATACTTTTTTGTTTTCTATTCTCTTCTATACTTTTCTTTTTTCACTTCATTATTGGTGATGGCCAGTATTCTGTCTTCAATATTATTGATATAGTCATGTTAATTCTGTTGCTGTGACTTGCTTTTGCATTTTTAACTCCTCCAATACCATTTGCATGGATTCTGATGTCCTGAATCAGTTCATTTTTGAGTTGGTTGAATTTTTTCTTCAGTTGTTGCTTTATTTCCATGGCTACTACATGGACCATGATTTGAGTTCCTCATCAACATGACTTGAGGGTTTATTTGAGCTTAATGATTTGAAAGGACTTTTGTCCCTGTCTGTCAGAGCAGGTAAAATCCATTGCTTCACCATTGTTCTCAAAGATTTATGAGTGCTATGGTTTAAACTTCATATGCCCAAATGCCCAAATCTGAGATAGGATCTGATCTTTTATTTTTCAAGAAGAAGATACTCCTTACAATCTATTAATCTAGTAATTTCTATACCAATAGTATGCTATTTCACTGGCAATGTAGTTGAATATGTAATATTTCCATTTTCATGACAAGTTATTATAGATGTATTTAAGGAAAGAGAGAAGACCCAAGAACCCTTACAACTGGTGGGCAGAACTGTTCTGGGGTTGAGAGAAATAGGCTGTTCTGGTGGGGATGTGGTAAAAATGGGAATTCTCATGTACTGCTCGTGGGAATATTGTCTAGTTCAGCCCTGAGGGAAAACATTATGGAGATTCCTCAAAAAACTAAGAATAGAGCTGCCATATCACCCAAAAATACCACCCCTTGGCATTTACCTATGAGATGCAAAAATATACATTTAAAAAGATAATTGTACACTTATGTTTATTGCAGTACAGCACAATAGCCAGGTTATGAAAGCAGCCTAGATGTCCAAAACCAGAAAAATGGAAAATAAAGTTGTGGCGACTACACACAGTGGAAAACTACTCACCCACAAGGAATGATGGGGCTGTGAACAACATGGGTGGAATTGGAGAATCTCATGATAAGTGAAATAAGACAGAAGGACAAGGTTAAACAATGGATGTTCTCACTAATCGGTGGTGTAAAGAATAACATGTCTAAGAAATGGTTGGTAGTGGAGGTGGAAAAACACTGACTATAGATTACAGAAACAAAAATTTCAAGGAAAGATAAAAGTGGAGCAGGAAAACAAGAAAGGGAGGTCTGGTAGGTTCACGGGCCACGGACCACTCTGTGGTGCAGAAGTGAAGTTATATATCTAAATAACTAGATCCAACACTACACCCCAATTTACCATAAACATCAGCCCCCAAGTACAACAATTAAGCTTAAAAATGTAATAGTAAAGGAGTCAGATGGAGGGGGGTGATGATGGAGACATGGGGGTATGTGGGATTGCAGGCGGGGAAAACTCTATTCCAGAAAACCTATTGTAAATAAGCACATACATCTAAATAAAAAAAATAAAACATGGGCAAGCAAGTTTCTGATCATTTCATTGAGTGAAGCAACAATTTCCATGATTCATAATGTAAAACCCTTAATGCAGTAATAGTGGAATTTGATAGCATGAGAGAATAGTATTTCAACCTATTCTTGGATTTTCTGGGAAGAAGTGAGAATTTCCGAAGTAATAGCCTATGTTAACATGACCATCATTAATTATTTAAAGAAATAGAAAAAGTCCCTTGAGGGTCATTTATCAAAACTGCCTTCTAGCTAGAGAACTCACTCCCATAACTACACCAATAAATCCATAATATACTTTAGCTTTCTTTCATTTTCTGAAACTCACAGATCCTGTGATATAGAAAGAAGTATTATCCTCCATAGTTGAGATCAAATATTGCTCATATGTTAGGCCTAAGTGTTCTCAGACAGCATACTAATTAATTAAAAGTAATTGTAATACACCACACTATCTCATTCATGGCTTCCTCCCCTTAAGTTCTAATGAATTTCTTTTAGGAGTATACTTGAAATCATGATGGAAGGCTGTTATCAAGGGGTTCTCATTATCTCGTGAACCTGCATAAAATGCACCCTAAGGCAAATGATCATTATTCTTCACCCCTGCTTTTTCGTTTACACCATAAATTTCATGGGAAAAGTTTCAATAATATTCAAGTTCAATTTGTTATTGAAGGCAAGATTCAGTAATTGCCTGATACAATGATGTATAACCTGAGCTCGGAGCCAGGAGTAAGCCCTGACCTGAAAACTGTTAGGTGTGGCCCAACGCCACCCTCCCAATTTTTTAAAAGAAATTTCAGCATCATGATTTACAGTTCTCTTACTAGTAGATTCTCAGGCTTATATATTCCAACACCAAAGTCACTACTAGTGTCAATGTCCCTCTACCAATGCCCCATAGTCTCCTTCCACCCTCACCCTTCAGTCCTTGACTTATTTTGACAAAGTTAAATTGATATAAAAATTGATTCTTATTACTGTAGAAACTTAAAGAATAGACTAGGTATATATTTTTTATTACCTTATGGTGGGACTGGAGTGATAGCAGAGTGGGTAGGGTGTTTGTCTTACACACGGCCGACCCAGGTTCGATTCATCCGTCCCTCTCGGAGAGACTGGCGAGCTACCGAGAGTATCCCGCCCTCACGGCAGAGCCTGGCAAGTTACCCGTGGCATATTCGATATGCCAAAAACAGTAATAACAAGTCTCACAATTGAGACATTACTGGTGCCCGCTCAAGCAAATCAATGAACAACAGGACGAGAGTGTTATAGTGCAGTGATACCTTATGATGGTCTTGCCATATTAAGAGTCTGAAAGTTTCACGTTGGTTAGCCTTGATACTAACCCTCTAAAGAGTGGGTTCCATCTTAAATATCTCAATAGTTTAAAAGGGAAGAGAAAGGTAACATATGTGAATTGTTTATGGACTTCAATTTCCTACTGGCAAAATGAAGAAAGCTTTATTTTTTTTAAATAATTCCCACCCAAACCAACTATTGAATAATAGAAATATCTGAATTAAAATATTTATTCTCTTATTTTATAGAGAGATAACTTTTATAATATTAAGTATTTTGTTACAAAAATTCATGTGAATTTTCCCTAAATTTATTTTGAACTTCCAATCACCTTTGGCCTCCAGAGGATAAAATGCCTAACATATTTTTGGATATCTTACAATGGAATAGTGAAGAAGGTGTTAGCATAAAACACGTAGCTAAAACTGGACTGAAGCAGCCCATGTACATTGCTGCAAATCTTCGATGCAGTGAAGAAGTAACAATTTCTACAAAGCCGTGGCTCCCTGTTATGCCAAAATTATAGTTCTGTAAGGGCCAAAAGTTCACCAGAGGGGAGGCTATTTGAATTCACAACCATCTATATCTTTTTCTTCTGAAAGAAAGAAGCATTTGTTTTCTGACATGTTATCAGAAAAATTGTTCATTTTTATTCTTCATCTGTCACTCAAAGTTGTCACTACATTTAGTGGCTATTTATTCTGCACATCATTCCTACCTCTAATAGTGCTGTCAGCCTGCCTGGCATTCATATGCCAGCAACACATTTCTTTATATTTCAAACATAACTTCTGGAAAGTAACTTCCTCCTTCTGTTATAAATCCCAACCAAGTCATTGCAAGAAGTTCCAGTCTGTTCACCCTCCTTTCTGTTCCTCATTTTTAATCAAAATAGGAACTTGTGACATTTTCCTTCATTAGTGGAACCTAGTTTTGCATTGTTCCTTGAGTTAAAGTGTTGCATTCAAACTGATCTCTATGTTTTTCTGCTAAGTCTTCTTTTTTGGACAAATCGCACAAGCTCAAATTTGAGTGGTGGGGCCCTGGGAAAGAATACAGGGGTCTGGATGCTTGAGCAGAGTTTGATCCCTGGCACCTCATGGTCCTTGGAGCATCTCAGGATGCAGGCCCCAAGGTACCAAAATACTGCCAAGTAATCCCTGCTACATTGGTGTATGAGCAGTCAGCATCCTGCAGGCCTGAATTGGATTAGTGATTTGGTTTGTTGAGAATTATAGATGGAACCTCCAGGGCTCTTGAGCTCCTTTGGGAGCCACACTCCCCAACACGCCCCCAAGAATGGTACTTGAATGATGGGGGTTAAAAGTACAATTGATATATGACCTAAACAAAAGATATATATTCAGTAAAATTAAAGAGATAGTATCAAGAAATGGTGAGATCATTTTTTCTCACTTTTTTCATAGTTGTCTGAAAGTTCAGAAGTTCACATCCTTCAGACATATACATCAGCTCTACAACTTGAAATTTCATTAAATATACAAGGAAAGTGCTTGCTGTACAGGCAGACTGTGGGGTGGAGGTGGAAGGAGGGAAACTGGGAACACTGGTGGTGAGAAATGTACACTGGTGGAGAAAAGGGTGTTGGAACATTGTATGATTGAAATCCAATCACGTATCTCATGGTAGTTTAAATAAATAGATAATGAAATAATGAAATAAATACACAAGTTAGGGGCAGTTTAGTTTGCACTCTACTCCTTCATTACCATGAATATGCTATATTCCTCATACTCTTTATCATAAATATACTACAAATGTTACCTAGTCAATAAGTAAATTAACCTCCATACCCAAGTTATATTGTTGCTAAAACAAAAATCAGTTATTATAGCACAAAAGTAGTAAGATTGTTTTTAAAGCATCAAGATTTCCCAACCTATTTATAATAATAATCCAGTAAGAAAATAGTAGTATCTAACAAGGATAAAAAATTAAAGCAATTATTTGAAGCAACCATGATGATTTTCTAAAATACATTTCTTAAATAAGTTTAACAGTAAAAAAAATGCCAGATGGCTTTAGAATTTTCATTTCCCAAAAGTAGTTTTAGTTTGATCTTGTTTCTTCAGAGAACAAATGTTTTATCATATATAACTTTAATGTAGCAATTAGGTTTAAGCTTATGATTAGGGAATCTAGTTATAGAGTACAACCACTGGACACTGAAAGGCTAAAGTCTGCCCTCAGAAAAAAAGCAAGCTACCGAAGGATTTGCTCCTTCCTTTAATTTATGTGATGGTTATATTGTGTAATACATCAAAGAGTGCAGAAAAATATGACTTAGGAGATCTAAGATTCAGTCCTGCCTCTCCATTAAAGTCCCCTGAATTTTTGGTCTCAGTCTATTCGTGTGTAAAATGGAAGATATTCCCTAAGGTCTCCAACAATCCAAGGAATCAATTAAGAAACGGAAAATGAAAAAAAAAAAACAAAAGAAATGGAAAATGCACACAAAATGGAAAAGTTAATAAAAATAATCTGCCAGAGAACTTTTTACCAATTACTTTATCATCAAAATACCATTCTTTTAAAAACTATGATGAATAATTCATCTTTTTTATTTAATTTTTTCAATTGAGATTTTGTGATGAGGCAAGTTGCACTACAATGCGTTTGGCTAAAATGACTCATGTCATTGGTGTTATTGCCAATCTCAAAATACAAAAAGAGGGATCAAAGCAATATTACAGTGGGGGGTGGGTGGGTGTTTGCCTTGTAGGCAGCCAATCTGGGGTCAATCCTCAGTATTCCATATGGTCCCCTCAGCTCCACCAGGAATGACCCTTGAGCACAGAGCCAGGAGTAAGCCCTCAGCATATCTGGGTGTGACCCAACCCTTCTGCCGCCAAAAAGATTCTCTGCATTGATTAATGAAACATTCCTCCCATCCCCTCCTTCCATGTTACCATTGCAGGAAGTCTGATAATCTGACCCCCAGGGTAATGTTTTTTTTTTTTTTCTCTGAACCAGGGTTTCTCAACTTTGACACAACTGACAGTTTGAGATGGACAGTTCCTTGTTGTGAGTCTCTCCTACACATTTTACAGTATTTGGTAATATTTTTGTCTATCTGATAGAAACCAGGAATGCCCTCTTAAATTGTTGCAACCCCAAATGTCTTTAGATATTCATCTCCAGTTCTCCAATTGTGAATTAATATTATTCTAAAGTGAACTAGACATTTTTTGTCCTAATAGGCATCCAACGTATTAGATGTATCATCAACATTTTAGAAGTATGCACATAAATTCTGGAAACAAAATGAGAAATGTTCTTTTTAGTGTGGAAATTACCATCGATGGATATATACTTGGGCTAGGACCAATTTCTGTTTCCTAAAACCAGCATCTCAGTAGTTAAAGTCCCCTGGTTAGACGAGAGAAAAATAAACTTTATCACTGAAGATCTTGCTTTCTGTCTGGGGATACAGATAGACTTGAGACCTTTACAAAGTAGGGCACTGAGGAAGTGAGTATGACCAAAGAGGGTGCTGAGTGTGTCTGATAAGGGGTGGGGAGGAGCAGAGTTCAGCTCTTGGAGAAAGCTGCAGAGGGTGCCAGGCAGCAGGCCCTAGCAGAGCAGAGAAACTTGTTCACAGCAACCGAGAAAGGCAACGGAGGCTGGGTAGAAACTCATGGTATCCTGAGGTCTGGCTCTGGCACTCAGCCTGACTCCTTTATGCTCAGGAATAGAAGACTGTTCCTTGAGAGATGCAGTGGTGTGAAAAAATTTTGGTTGCAAACACATTTCATCCTTATGACAAGGGCTTGGAAGTCCATGAGAAGACTGCTTAAAGGGTTGCCCATTATAGAATAATTTTACAGATTTTTTTTCTTCCTGCAACTACTTTAAAAGCCTATCAGCATAAAAATGTAGTCTAACTGGCCTCCCCACAATTGTTTTATTATTTTTTAAAATTTTTTATTTTTTGATTGAGATGCACAGTTATGAAGTTGTTCATGATTGGGTTTTAGTTATATAATATTCTAATACCTGTCCCTTCACCTTCACCAGTGTATACATTTCCCACCACCAATGTCCCCAGTTTCCCTCTCGCAATAATCCCCTTCCCTGTATGGTAGTCACTTTTCTTCTCTTTCTGTCTCTGTCTCTGTCTCTGTCTCTCTGTCTCTCTCTGTCTCTCTGTCTCTCTGTCTGTCTGTCTGTCTGTCTGTCTCTCTCTCTCTCTCTCTCTCTCTCTCTCTCTCTCTCTCTCTCCTTCTCTATCCCCTTGCCCCTCTTTGGGCATTAGGATTTGCAGTACAGATACTGAAAGGTTATCAGATATATCCCTTAACCTGCTTTCAATACTCAGTTCCTATCGAAAGTGATCATTAGAGAGAAGAAAGGATTTGGGATTTGGAAACCCAGCTCTCCTGCAGGGCAGTGGCTCAGTCTCTATGATTAGAAAATGCTGCCCTCCCTGCCAAGTGAAACCAAGGCAGAAAGCTACATAGACTGCTGACCTGAGCATGTTTGGAGTCTCACAACTTTGGGATTGAGTCCTGATTCTGCCGATTGTTATTGTTGTGATCTTCATTATCTCCTCTACCCCTTCTGTAAAAGAGGAATAAAAAGTGTATAAGGAAAGCTAGCTCAGATCAGGGAGACAGCTCAATGGGCTGAGAGCATGCTTTGAACATGGGAGGTTCGAGTTTGATCTCTTGGCATCCGGGCAGAAAGCTGAGAGTAGCCCCTATACACTGTTGGCTGTGGTATAAATACCAACTTACCCCCAAAAGGAAAGAAAAAATCATGGCATAATATATACTACAATGTACACAACTTATAATTTAAAGCAACATTCTTGGCATCCAGTAATCATCATCATCATCCTATTGATTGTTGATTTTCTCGAGCTATCTCGGTAACATCTCCATTCATCCTAGCCCTGAGATTTTAGAAGCCTCTTTTTACTTGTCCTTTCCAATGGTGTCCTATTGGAGGCTATTTCAGGGTCAGAAGAATGAGACCCATCATTGTTACTGATTTTGGCGTATGAATACACCACGGAGAGTTTGTCAGGCTCTTTCATATGGGCAGGAAACTCTCAGTAGCTTGCCAGGTTCTCTGAGAGGGAGAACTAGGCTATAAGCTATAAGCTTCCAGGAGCTTGGTTTTATAGTCTCTGGATATTGGCCATTGATGGAATTACACGGCACTGGGGGTAATTTCTTGGTGTGACTACCTAGCTACTGGAAAATGGGGCATCTGGGCAGAAGAGGCCCAGTCCCGATCCAAGCAGGCATGGAGATCTCAGCCCCGGGTCCCACATACATGGGTTCCTCTGCCAGTTCTTTCATGCGTGAGGCTCATCTGGAGAGGGGCCTTGAGCATAGCTGTGACTGGGTTCTGGAGGTCTTCAGCTGCCAGGGCTGTGCTTGGGGCAGGGAGGGAAACTCAACCCATCCCCTCTGAGGGACCTGGTGAAGACAGCCAGGAGTGGGGGCAAGAGACTGCATCGCTCTCTTCCGGGAGCTTGGCTGGAGCATCTTCTCTGGATGTTGGCCATTGATGGGATTACATGGCGCCAGGGGCAAGAAACTGCAGCATCCAGTAAGAACTCAGTAAATGTGAGTTACATTCTTACTCATGCAAACAAATAAATACTCTTCCTTAAGAGTTTGAAATCGCTGCTGGAGAGCTCAGGAAGCTGCCTTTTATATGTGTTTGACTCCACAGTGAGAAATTTTTAATAAGAAAATCTAGATGTGGAGGGAAGGTTCAGCTCTACCTGGGGACTACGGAAGGGTTCAAAAGTGCCTTTTGGTTATAATGAAAAGGCCAGAGAGAGTGCGCAGAAGAGTTCAGAGTTGCTGAGATGAGCTGTGGAGAGCAGCCAGCTAAGGCACAGCTCAGGGACTCCTGTATTAACACAGGCCTGTGCAGTTTCTGCCAGGGAAGAGGTGTTGCTCCGAAGGAACTTTCTGTGCTTTTGGATGTCCCTGGGCTGCTGGCTCTTTATTTTATCTTGTTTCTATCCCTTTTGCTTCAATTCCAGAACAAATAAGATGTTCTTCCCCATTCTCTTTTCCTCTGTTGATGATGTCGCAGTGACTGGGGGTTCTGCAAATTTGGCTGTGGTGTTGGCCTGGGTGGGGCCGAGGGTGTTGTATTCCTTTAGTTGTGATGCAAGCATGGGTGCTTGTCAGCCATCATGCGTTTGTCTTGTGGTGTTAACATATATGCTGGCTGGGAAGGGGTCACGGTGCTCACACACCACAGGCTGTGGTGCAACCAGGAATGGTTGGAGGTCACAGACAGCAGAACTGCCAGGATCACGCTCTGCAAAGTTGGTAGCCTCAGGAATCAAACTTGTGGCCTCAAGTTAGCATGTAGCACTGCACTGTCATCCTGTTGTTCATCGATTTGTTCGAGCAGGCACCAGTAATGTCTCCATTGTGAGACTTGTTACTGTTTTTGGCATATCGAATATGCCACAGATAGCTTGCCAGGGATACTCTCAGTCGCTTGCCGGGCTATCCAAGAGGGGCAGAGGAATCTAACCCGGGTCAACCATGTGCAAGGCAAATGCCCTACCTACTGTGCTTTCGCTCCAGCTCAAGTTAGCATGGCAGGTGCTTTAACCAGAACCACCTCCTGGCTCCAAAAAGCATTTTGGAGAGCATCAATTTCTGCCCCAGCCTCCCATCCCTGTTAAGGATGGAAAGGGGTCTCTGCTGGTGGCTGAAAGAAGCTAAAGACAGAGAAGTCTTGTTGCAGGCGCTTCTCTTCCCACAGCTCTGCAAATGCCCCCAGTTCTGGAAAAGAGCAAGATGTGTCCTATGTGGTAAATGACATGGCTCTGAAGACATAGAGATTTTACGAAAGTTAGAAAGCAAAATGAGGGATCAGAATTCACCTGCTGTGAGACTAGCAAACAAACAGGGGGGGTAATCCGCACCTCAAAGCCGGGTACATTGCTAGTCCTCAGAAAGTTGACTTAAATGCTGGTTGACCAACCCCACTTCAGTTCTCTAACTCTCTTGGTTCTGTGCTCAGAATTACTGGGTTGTAGGTCTTGATCTATCAGGAGTTAACAATGACCAGCCATCTCTGGTGGCAGGTTTAAATCTTCTATTAGTTTTTATTTTCTTGGGGAAGAAGTGATATTTGGAGCCTACCTGGCTATGCTCAGGGCCTACTCCTGGCTATGTTCAGTGATCATCTCTGGACGTGCTGGGGATTTAATCATGGTCAGCCAGGTAGAAGGCAAACACTTGACCACTTTCCTTATCTCTGGACCTGAAAGGTTTGAGTTTTCATTTATTTATTTATTGATTGATTGATTGATTTTACTTTTGGACCATGTCTGACAGAACCCCGGGCTTACTCCTGGCTCTGAACTCAGGGATCGCTCACAATGGGGCTCAGCAGACCACCTAATGTTCTGGGGCTTGAATCTGGTCAAACATGTGCAAGGCCTTACCTGCAGTTCTATGTCTCAAGCCCAAGTCTTCAGTGATTTTATTTGATTTTTTTTTTATTTTAAAGATTATTTTTTACAAAATTTGTCAGAATGCAGTTATTTAAGGCTAATCTCAGTCCCACCATCAATTCCTTCCACTTGTGTCTTTCGTTCTCCACCCTCCCACAAGCTTGCCTTCTGAGCAGGCACAAATAAATTTACAGCAGGTAGGGCATTTGCCTTACATGCAGCCAACCCCAGGTTCCATTTTTTTCTCTACCCCTCTTGGAGACACTGGCAAGCTACTGAGAGTATCTCACCCGCCCAGCAGAGCCTGGCAAGCTACCCGTGGCGTATTCGATATGCCAAAAACAGTAACAGCAAGTCTGACAATGGAGACGTTACTGGTGCCCATTCAAGCAAATCGATGAGCATCGGGTTAACAGTGATACAGTGATACAGTGATACAGTGAGACAGTGATCTACTTTCCGGAGGCCAAAATTACTGGCCTGCAGACAAAAAGAAACAACTGCTTATTACAACAAAATGGCAATGGAATTATCATAAAATATGAAAGTTTGTAATGACTGTTACATCTCACAAGGTTGTTATTTAACTCATTGTCTGAACATTTACTCATCTGGTTTGTGCTGGGGGTGCCTTCTGTGTTATGTTTTTTGCTCAATGAGCTTAGTGGGTTTCTACACAACTTTCCCATCAAATTTGCTGTACTTCTACTAGGCTCTCAGTACTGTAAAATTTGGAGGCGGATGCATGGCTGTGTCACGGAGCTGACTGGATGGTATTCATTGTCCTAAAAACTGGTAGGCCATAATCCAGAGCAGAGGAGAGTGGTTCAGAACAAGAGTAAAGGCTTTAAGTTTCTTATGAGTACATGGAAAAGAAACTGAAATGAAATTAAAAGTAAAATCCAACAGGACCATAGAGAGCTGGTAAATCTCTGGCTTGGCATGTGTCTAACCTGGTTTTGATATGTCAAGAGGATATTGGATAGGGGGGCTACTGGGTTACCTAGAAGGAAGGGGATTCTGCCTATTCTGCCTACCCCCATTCTGAGAAAGCTCCATTTCAGCCCAGAGATTTATCTCCCTGGGATGATTTGGTAGCTTGGCGACAGTCTTCAGTTTGAAGTTATCTTGTCTCTGAAGCTCTGCAAGAGACCAGGTATTCTGTGTCACCCTTATCTAAGGTACAGTGCCTGAGGATTGTGCAGGAGGGCCTGAGTGTGCTCAGGTGGCTTCAAGGCCACAATCAGCTGCTGGGGTGGGGGCTGGGGACTATATGAAGGCATGTGCCTTACCCACTGTCTTATCTGTCTACCTTCCGAGTGCTGTTTTGTTTCTGCACATCTCTATCTGATCCTGACCTGACCACTACAGCTTCTGACTCTCCGGAGGTGTCTCCTGTATCTTTCTATCATTATACTTGTATCTTCGTCTCTGCCTCCATGATATGTTCAGAGTGCTTCTATAATGGGTGGATGTCCTCACTTAATTTCATTTCATTAGTTCTCCTGATCCTTGTTCACAACCCTTCATTTCACAATCCATTGTTGCTCAAGAGTCAGTCCAAGAAAGGAGGGGGATCCCGGGAACTTCAGAAGGGACTGTTGATAGGATTCAGTTGGTGTTTTAGCAAAAACAAAGTCAAGGAACATAAGGATGCTGGTCCAGAATGGCGGGTTTTCTCATCTAAGTGTCAGACTGTGTTCTTCATTCTTTGGCCTGCCCTCCTTTACTGGTTATGCCAGACTGAACTGTGTTAAATGGGCACTTAAATTTGTTTTATTACCGGATTTTTGGCCATTTTTTTGCCATGAATGTTGATTAAATGTGGCAACTTGTTATTATAGAGGACACTTTCCAGAGCCCAAGTATGATAACAAAATCCAGTTTAAGGATACATCAGCAGTATTTCGGAAAGGACATAGCGTCTTTCACTGTTTTATTCCTGCCAGTTCCTTAATATAACTAAACATTTTTTGACTTCCTTAAGATGCTTTTGACTTACTTATAAGGGTAATTACGTTGTTATATGATCTGGCAGCATATTGAAGATAACATATTCCATATTCTGAACAGTTTCCCTTTATGTCCTTCACTTTATTGTCCATGCTGGAAGCTTTCTGTTATGTTGTTTGAGATTTTATTTTAAACAAAACATGCCACTCTCATTTACAAATACTGCAACAAGAATAAAAGTGAGGGTCAATGGACAGGACTAATAGTGGATAAGTGGTGAAATTCAGGCTTATAAGTGTATGTGATTTATGCAAAACAGACAACCTTGCAAACCACTCATGAGCTGAGGGAAAAGAACAAAGCCATAGAAGTTGTATATTTGAAAACAGGTAAAAACATAGGTAGGAACAAATCTCCTAGAAAGAAAATACCAAGTCTCAATTCAATTCAGAGCTGGTAAGGATTTATGGCTGGTTTTCTGTGTGTTTTAGTTTTCTTTGCACTTCTATACTTTCCAAGTTGTATTTTATCTTAGGGGATAAGGGCTTTCTAGTGGGGATGGGGTGGGATTAAGAGGTTACTGGAGCCATATCTGGTGATAGCATTGGTTGTGGGGTAGGTCAGGGGAGCTTTCACTGTTGGGGACTGAACCCTGTGTGTCTGGTTTATGAGCCCTGTATTCTAGCCCTGTGAGCTGTCACCCAGGCCGTCCAGATTGTATTTTAAAGTGTGTGTCATGTCACACACATACACACACAAGTCCATTTTTGCTTGATAGGATGAAACTTAAGTTTTTTTCTTGTTATTCTCCAATCTTCCCACTAACATTTATCAGCATTATATCCCTTGTCCATTGTAGGTGTATGTAGCTAGACATTCTCAAGTATGTCCACACAGCTCTTTTTTGTGTTTTTGTTTTTTGAGCCACACCTGGTGGTACTGAGGGATTAATCCTGGTGCTGTGCTCAAGGATCACTCCTGGCAGTACTCAGGGGACCACCTTAGGTGCCGGAGGTTGAACCTGGCTTTAGCTGTGTGAAAAGCAAGTACCTAAACCCACTGTATTCTCATTTGGCCCTTGAACAACTCTTCTTAGTAATTCATTCAGTGCTACTTCCTTGTTTCTTCTGTGTGTGCTTTCATAGTTTTTGTAGTAACTAGTATATATAGAAACAGTGTGGTCATCAGAAAGACTTTATTAAAAAATAATTTTGGGGGGGGGTGAATACCCTAATGTGCTCAGGGCTTACTTCTGGATCTGTACTCAGGGATCACTCCTAGCAGGAGGGTTAATGGGACTCTATGGGGCTCAGGGGATTAAACTTGTTGACCTCCTGCAAGGCAAATGCCTTACCTGCTATACTATCTTTCAGCTCCCTAGATGGTTTTGTTTTGTTGACTTTAAAACAAAAATCTCGGTGTCAAAGAAATAGAACTGCCTAGAAGGTGTAGGCTTTACTGAGAACTCACATATTAAAGCAGAATACAGTATGAAAATGAGTTGCTATGACAAGCCTTTTCTCTTAGAATCTCACTCATGCAATTCATGAATCTTTAACATTTAATATTTTACCCAGATGAAGAAATGGAGACTCAGAAATGTCATTGAATTTCTAGCCAGAATTCATAGAACCCATATCACAGTTAATAAATGCTACCTCTTCTATGCTGACCTCTTGGCTTGATTCTTCTGTTCTTTAACAAGTCTATTGGAAAACTGGGTATGCTTATATAGAAATTGTATGACTAAACACATAAGTTTGGGAATGTATCACAGAAACATTTTTTAAGAAGTTTGACATATCACAGCAAATTAGTTTGTGTGCATTGTATGTCTCTTGTCAAAACACAAAATTCATTTTATGATTTTCCAGTTTAAATGTACTTTGACTTCAATCCAGAGTCTCAAAAATGCTCCTACTTAGCAATAAACTTTGACATCATATTTTACCCACAGAACATCACTAAGTTTGAATACAGAGAAGGCTGGGTATATTGCATAGCATTAGGACTTGGTATAAAGGGTTAACAGTTGATGAGACAACAAAGATTTAAAGGCAATTAAAATAATTTAGCAAGAAAACCATAGTTTTGATTTCCTGTGCATTTTCATAAAATTTAGAGACTTGAAATTAGCCTACTTGTAGTTATATTTTTGTTCAGGATGGTGGAAAAACTATTTGCTATATAGTGCTGCTTATAAGTGACTTCCTGTCACAAGTGTCTTAAGTCAGTGATATTTTTTCACAGACGCTAAAGTATAGTAACAACCATTGAAGCTAAACTATGTTGTTGAAACAAAACTTTGGGTGGGTAAATTTAGGAGGGTTGTAGCAAGTAAATAAATCACCAGTGGTAAGTGTACATGATAGTTGTTAGATTCCAAGTGTACTGCAATTGTAGAGTATTGATAAGATCAATCAGAATATAATTCTTAGAGTACCACTAACAAAACTAAAACCAAGCTTCCCCTACCTACATTTTTTTCACTCAATATATTTAGTGAAACTATTTTTTAAATTGATAATTGAATATCTAATTCAAGTATTCTACGAAACACTACAGCTAAAAAAAAAATTTCCGGCATCCTTAAAATTTATAAGTTCCTTGTATACCAAGGATAGAAAACTCTAAAAAATGAGTCTGCGGAAAGAAGAAGAAATAATTATTTGAGTTTGAAATGAATTTGCTTTGTGGGCTGGAGAGGGATAGCTCAGTGGGCAGAGCTTGCATGGAGGAGGCCTGAATTTGATACCTGGCATCACATGGGCTCCCAAGTCAGTGTGACTCCAAAACCAAAAATCAAACCAAAGGTACACAACTAGTAGAACGAGTCTATCTGAAAACTCTGGGAGTTCCAGTCAGCCATCAGAGCAGCAGATCCTACTGGTCAGATGGTGGTTATGATCTCATGACATTTCACTAGAAGACAAGTGCAATTTCAAGCCAGGAGCAGTGCTGTTTTGTTCCAGGGCAGTAACATGTGTAAATTTATTAAATACAATTTCAGAACATATCTGATACTTCTGTAAAATTATGAAAATAGGTTCAAGGAGCAATTGTTTAGGTTAAAACCTGAGTTTCTATAGTTATAAAATTGGTTGAGAAACATATCTTACTGGTTTTATTTGATCTCTGTGAGTTTTGGTAACTAAAATTTCTAGAACTATGGACTGGAATGATATCACAGTGGGTAGGGCATTTGCCTTGCATGCAGCCGACCTGGGTTTGATTCCTCCATTCTTCTCGGAGAGCCCGGCAAGCCACCGAGAGTATCCCGCCCACACAGCAAAGCCTGGCAAGCTACCCATGGCGTATTCGATATGCCAAAAACAGTAACAACAAGTCTCATAATGAAGATGTTACTGGTGCCTGCTTGAGCAAATCGATGAACAATGGGAGGACAGTGCTACAGTGCTATCTGATACTTCATTTGTTTTTCAAATACCATGAGGGGTACATATAACTCTCCAGAATTTCCTCAATATTCTGATTTTCTCCTTCTCACAAGTTTCTTTCCTACCTCAAAAGTATTTCACTTTCAGCCTCTTTTCTGAGCCATTTCCTCTGCTCCCAGTTTGGACAGTCTTCATTTTCCTCTGCCTTCCCTCTCTGACTTTTCCTCACACTGGCTTTGTGAAGTCCTTCCTCTCTCCCTGCTGTCTCAAAGGCACTGCTCTCCCTGTCGGTTCTCTAGTGATCATTACTAATGACAAAAGCAGCGCTTCCCCTTGACATTTCTTCTTTTCTCAGAAGAGAGAGGAGGAGGTAACAGCTCAGAAAGCAAGAGTTTGCTTTAACTGATGGGAAAGACTTCAGTGAGTCATTTTTGCACCCTTGCAGATGTTCAGAGTCTATCTTAAAGCCTGCCAAATCTGAGGTCCTGGATATTATTTCTATAATCTCTCCTCTATTGAATTCTATGGCCAGAGTGGTTTATACATTTTTGTATGTCTGTTGTTGCACATTTCATTGCTGCAGTGATTCACTCAGGAAACAGCCTTCAACTGTAGAAATGTAGGTCAGGATCATACATATTTAGGATGTCATTTATATAAAAGATGAAAGACAAGGTTTCCTACTGTATATTTCCTCTTTCCTTAATTCATTCCCGTTTTGTAGGTTTGGATACTTTCAGTTTTCTTGGTCTCATCTGACCAAGTGGATTCTTTCCTGTTAATATTCATTGACCTGTATTCAGGTGATACACTAAAACACCAACATTAAAGACTATTTACCAAAATATAGGAGGCGGTGGCTGGAATGATACAGCCATTAGGGTGCTTGCCTTGCACATGGCATACTTTGGTTTGATCCCTAATACCTCATATAGCCCCCTGAACCTTGCCAAGAGTAATCTCTGAGCACAGAGCTAGGAGTAGGCTCTGAGCATTGCTGGATATGACTCAAAGAAAACGGAAGTGGGGAAATAAATCTTTGAGTAGCTAGGAATTATTTTTACTGTGTTGATTGATCAATTAAGAAAATGTGTATATGTACATATATGTACATTTTTAATGGCACAGCATATGGAAAAAGAAGTGCAGATCATCAACATAATTATAATTATGCTGTTTATATTATCACATTATCATCATTCATATTATTAATTCATAAATTCATATTATTAGTAATAACTTAATATTATCATTAATAATTTTGTGTTTTGAGTCACATCTGACAGTGCTGAATGGTAACTCCAGGCTCAGAGCTCAAAGGTCATGCTTAGTTTGGTGTCACACAGTCCTGGGGATTCAAAACACCAAAGCATACACTCAACCCATAAAACTCTCTCTTTGGTACTGCACAGTTCTATATATATTCCCAGAAGCGGAAATATAAAACTCTTAAAATGAACAAAATGTGCCCTTTAACCAGCTCTTCATGTCCCTCACTCTTGTGAGAAGTGCTAATGGATTTTAATGAAAAATCCAGCACATAGTAGTTTCACACATTTATTGAATGTAAAATGACAACCCCTTCGCCCCCCAATCAGAGTCCAGGAAGATACAAGGTAGGAGGGGCCTTGATGCAGCCAGTGTTTTTATACTGCATAACTGCTGCCTGTATAATCACAGAGTGGCTGAAGATGATTCATCTGAAAGGTCTATTTAAGGAAGGAAGTGAAAGTCAGAGGCTAAAAAATGACCCATAATCAGGTGCTGACAGTTGTGTGTTGAAAGGTTCTATGTAAAGCCAAACTTTCCAACCACAAAAAGAGACCTTTTCGGTTCAACATTTTGGAATAGAAAAATTAAGGTGAAAGTAGAGCTAAGATGAACATTTTTGCATTCATTGCAAACTAGATATTGTTTTTGCTTTCATGCACGATGCAGAGAAATAAAAGAAATGCTGAAATTTAAAAAAACAATCATGCATTTATTTTGAATTCCCATGAAATTTTACAAGATGTTTAAAAAGACTCCAAGATTTATTTTTGATAAAATGTAGACCATCTCATATACCAAAAGTTGACGTCATTCAAATCGTGTACAAATAACTTGATTATTCCCCACCAAGATGCTCAAATTATTGTTGATGTTTCTGCTGCTTCCTTATAAGTTCATATAACATCTTATCTGACATGAAATCAATAATTCTTGCTGATCATTGTGTTATGCTTTATGAATAAAAATGTATGTCTCTCTGTGAAGAAACTAACTGCTGGGTTTTTGTGACAAGAAATGCGACAATTCGGGTTGGAGAGACAGTATAAGGGTTAAGGCAATTTACTTGCAAGCCACTAACCCCAGTTCACTCCTTGGCACTGACTGCACCACATATTGTCCTCCAAGAACTTCCAGGAATGATACCTTAGTACAGAGTTAGGGGTACACCCTGAGCACTCCCATGTGGCCCCAACACTGTAAAGAATAAAAAGAAAAGAAAAGAAATGAGACTTCTATGTATAGTACTTTAGGAGTGCTGTGACAGAATAAATCTATAATGTAAATTCAGACTGGCGTTTAAGGAGGCTTCCAGTGTTAACGCATGAGCTGAGCTCTGAATCAAGAGTGATTTAACCAGATAAAAGGGCAGTCATTTGAGCATAGTCGCTAAAGGCACAGATTCTAGATCTCGATTTTCTAGACTCAGTCTTGGTTTTGTCCATAATAGCCCAATTTTAGACGAGTTTTCTTTATTCCCTTTTGTATTTATGTGTGGGGATAACTGTAGAGATGAATAAATTAATATTTCCCAAAGTATTAAGGATAGTGCTTGTCTTACTTAAGTGTTCCATAAATGTGTGATGAAAAAAGAAAAGGGGAATTGAATCAGTAGCAGCTATAACTGGTACCATGACCTTAATGTGCATGCATGTTGCATTTTAGGAGAAAGATAAGACTAGTTATAGGGCCCAGAATTGAGAAAGGGTGAAAGATAAGGCTGGAAGGACAAGGAGGTTCTGTTAAAGAATGTGGATATTATCCTAGACACCATGCAAGAGCCATGCAAAGTATTTAAAGCAAGAAAGTGATAAGATTAGATTGCAGTTTTAAACAGGCCCCCTGGCCATGAAGAGTGGACAGTTGGATGGGAGGCCAGGTCACATTTTCCCAAGTTTCTTGATAACAGGCATCCTATGGAGAATGGGGTGCTTTTGAATCAAAGTTTCTTAGACAATTCTCAGGGTGATTCTGGCTCAAAAGAATAGGAGACAATTCTGGTAATCTATGTTTAAACAAGCTGCACAGATGATACCTACCTACAGAGAGGCTTTACAAATACTGAATTAGATGGTGGTTGCAGGCATCTATGTGAGGACTAATGAAGATCAAAATACAAATCATTAAAATAATGAGAAAAGACATAAAGATGTGAGGTAGGACATTCAAAAGGAAAAAAAATAGTTGCACTTGGCAGTGAACAGGGTGGAAAAAGGGATGACACCCTGATATTCAAGTGATTGGAAAGACTTATGGAAGAGTTCAGAGGAAAATTAACTTGGTGAGATAATATTGAGATAGGTTGAGTTGGATGTTGATGGAAAGAAAGGCCAGTCAGGGTTGTATATACATTCCTGAAGTACAGTAAAGAAAATGGGGCTGGAGACTAAAATTGGACACCATCAGTCTCAAGATAGAATTAAAGATTGTCCATCACCAACATTTTTTGGAGCATAGGGAAACATAATCTTATTTTATTTGTTCACTTATTTATGAATCCAGTGATTCATTTCACAAAACAATTTAAAATGTATATTTTAGATAAGGCATTCATGATGCTCATCTTTTTTTAGAAAGGAGATGAAAGAAATAGCTAAGAAAAATTTGTGTCATTGCAATTAAAGGAGAAGATGGTGTCAAATGCTCCCGCAATGCCAAATGAGATGATGAATGAAATGGGCTCCCTGGATTTAACAAGAAACAAGGTTATTGGTAATTTAGGAGAGAATAGGTTCTGTTGAGTGATGGCTATGGAAATTGGATTTGAGACATGGCTTAAGGCATGAATAGGTAGCGAGGAATTGAAGGTAATGAAGGGAGAGAGAGATGTGGTTAACTGCAGAAGACAAAAATCTTCCCCTTCCTGGTGTGCGTACTCCTTGGCAATGTTCTTTGTAATTACTCCTATCAAGAGGAATAATGTGGTTTTTTTATTCATTGATGTGGCTTTGATCACATAACTGGCTGTGACTGGTGACACTGGCAAATGTGACACAATAGAAGCTTTAGGAGCGGTGCATCTGGGCTTGCCTCTCTTGCTGTTCTTGAAAACACTGTTAGTGTCACCAGGTAACTATCAACTGGGGCTTGATTTCTGGAGACCTATGATCAGTCATCTGTTGTCCTACTGATAACCAGTAGACTAAATAAGACTGTCACCACAAAACTGGTATTATTCTTGAGTTCGTGGGTCCTGGGTAGCGTATGAATGATTTGCATACTAGAGGCAGATGCTCATCAGGCTATATTGTATTATCAGTTTAAATAGATGGTTCTAGGTCTTTCCACCTGAGCATGATGTCATTTATCTGTCTTTTTGCTACCTCGGGCTCAGAGAAGGAGCTCTTAGTCTGTCCCAGATGTCCACACTCAACCCGTGTATGCACAACGGGTCCTGAACCTCACTCTGCTGGGTCCAGTGGATGGCTTCTGTGTCAGAAATCTGCAACTGGAGCCCTGTAACCTGTGTTTGATTGCTGGGCTGATGCTCTGTAACTTGTCACTGGGCCTCTCTAGAGAAATAACGCGGTTACTTCCTGTCCCCTCAGCTTTTCTTTGTTCTCTATCACAACACTATATGCTAGGCTGAGAAAGCTTCCCTGGCTTCTACTCAGGTATAGGGGAGGGGCCAACAGGGGAAAAAGAGGAAGTTACCTGCCCAAGCCCCCCTTTTCAGAATTTTCCATCCTCAGCCTTTCCGTTGTTCAGTTAATTGGTTATCTCTTTGGTGGGAGTTTTAAAAGACCCATGAAAATCACTAGATTTACCTGGAACATTTCTTCTGGCCTCATCTTTCACTATAGAAAGATGACCAGATCTATTCAATGACACTTTGAATAGATAGTTAGTCAATCCACCAATCCACATTACCCAATCTACTTTAGCCGGAAAGTAAGTTTACCAGTCCTAGTAGAAAGACACCCTCCAGCTGCCTAAAACCAGCCAAAATTACTTACAGTCACAGAAAACCATTTTGAAGGTTGGTTTTATTTGCGTGGCAAAATCACAATTGAAAGGTAGGATGTTCTTTGAATATCAATAATTTCAAATGATTCTGTTTGATTTTGTTTTGTTCTGGGGGCCACACCTGGCAGTGTTCAGGACTTCTGGTTCTGTGTTCAGATATCAATTCTGGTGGGACTCAAGGGTACATATATGGTGCTGGGTCTGAATCCAGGTAGATGTGTGCAAGGCAAATGCCCTACCCACTGTACTATTGCTCTGGTCTCAGATTTTTTAAGGTGTGCTTGTCTCTGAACTGAGTAGGAGATCAGAAAAATGTGGTGATTCTTAGCCTTTATTCTTCTCTTAGTGGGGCAGAAACAAAGATTGATACCTAGGACTGGAATGGCTTGGTTTTTTAGCTTTAAGTAATTCTCCTGAGTAAAAGAAAACAGATCCTACTCCTCCAAAATAGAACAGGCTGTGAAATTCCATTTATATAAAGTTAATAAAAATGTAGTCCTAACTATAATGACAGAAAGCAGATCAATGGTTGCCTGGGGATGAGAGAAAGAGAGTGCTGGGCTACCAAGGGGTACAAGGAAACTGTTAGGGATGGATATTCATTCAATATTTTCACAAATATTCACTATCTTGATTGTGGTGACAGATTTATGGGTATGTATTATAGATATATGTTAAAACACAATTGTGTGATTTAAATGAGAGGATTAACGTACCTTAATACACTGTAACACTGCCACACTATCATCCCATTGTTCATCAATTTACTCGAGTGGGCACCAATAACGTCTCCATTGTGAGACTTGCTGTTACTGTTTTTGGCATATCGAATATGCCACAGCAGCTTTCCAGGCTCTGCCATGCGGGTGGGATATTCACACTAGCTTGCCTGACTCTCCGAGAGGGATGGAGGAATCAAACCCAGGTTGGCTGCGTGCAAGGCAAACACCCTACCTCTGTGCTATTGATCCAGTTCTTAATAATTAACAAACCTTAATAATGTACCTAAATTAACAAGGAAAAAATTGAACAAACAAAACCTTCTGGAGTCAGAGTGATAATACAGCACTTGTCTTGCATGTAGTGGACCTGGGTTGAGTCCCCTGTAGCCCTTATGGTCCCCTGAAGCTGCCAGGAGTGCTACCTGAGCATCGAACTAGTAATAATCCTAGTAATAATCCCTGAGCACAGCCAGTTGCCCCTAAACAAAGCAGAACCCAAACCCTTCTTATTCATAAATGTGATAGGCAGGATAACGTCACCCCCTCACACCCAGAAAATTCACGACTTTAAGCTGTGGTTCTGGAATAAGATGAGGTGGAACTGTATAGGGCTTGACTAACCTTACATGGCATTAGGAACTTTGCAGGTTCTAACTCTAGGACATGGAGCATGAAAGTAGGGTGATATCCTGGATGAATGCAGCAATTGAATCTAGTCAGAAGTCCTTAAGTGGGGGGATAAAAGAGACTTTTCTCAGTTGGATCAGAAGGAAAGTGGAAGAAGGAAGAAGTTTGAAGGACACAGTGTACCTGGATTGACTTTGAAAATGGAGGAATTAGGGTCCCAGAGCCTAAGACTGTGGCAGCCTCTAGAAGTGGAAAGGACTTCAGTTTACAGAAAGTAAAAAGATGAGAATGTTGATCCTATATTTGTGAACTGACTTCTGCAAAAAACCCAAAGGACCCAGAAAAGGCTTCCGGAGTAGAGTGTCTAGAAGGAAATGTTGCCAGTTGGCACCTAGATTTAGTCTGCTGAGACCATATAGATGGCCAACCCTGAACTATAAGATACACAATTTATGTTATTTTATGCATATGTTTTTATTGGTGAAACAAGGTCATTTTTATTGAAATTTATTTAGGAAGATGTGAGGGGAGAGAAGGAGAAATGTATTCAAGAGGCAACACAAAAGTCAGCAAAGAGATAAGCTAGCAAGATATGTTGGAGGGAGATCAGGGGCTTGATAAGCAGGCCGGCCTAAGTTATCTCATCTAGATCAGTTTGTGGTAGTTGGTGGCAGCAGTAATTGGAAAGATGAGTGCAGGCCCAGGGAGATGGCTCAAGGAGCTGGAATATGTACTCTGCATGTGAGAGTCCTGGGTTTGGTCCCCAGCACCACACTGTCCTCTAAGTGTTGCTTGGAGTGACACCTTAACACTGAACCAGAAGAAAGTACCTCCAGGCAGGCTTCAAAATTCATCATCATCTCATCATCATCATCATCATCATCATCATCATCATTATCATCATCATCATTATCATCATCCCATTGATCCCATTGATTGATGATTTTCTTGAGTGGTCTCAGTAACATCTCCATTTGTCCCAGCCTTGAGATTTTAGAAGCCTCTCTTTACTCATCCTTCCCAAAAATGCCACATCGGAGCCTCCAAGGCTTCAAAAAATAAAAATAAAAAATAAACAGATATAAAACTTAAAAAGTAAAAATGAATACATAAACTTTTCCTGAACAGAAAATTGAGTTTACTAGCTAAAGCAACTGTTTGAATGACCTGCATTTCCTTGCCATAAATCACAAGTATTCGAGAACAGGTTTATTTTTCCTCTGCTTGCCACTTACTTCCATCTTGGAAGTTTAGGATTTCTTGGCTAAATCCTGCTCCATCCACTTGGTTATGCTGCCATAGACTCGTTTTTGGAGTCTAGGTGCTTTAATTTTTGTCAGGACTACACACAGGTGACATTTCCTAGCAACTGTAAAACTCCTCTCATTAAACACTGGTCTTACCAAATGTAACTATTATAAAGTATAGGGTCTTATTTTTGTATCTCTGTTGAAAGCCAGGTAAAATATGACATACTTTTTTAGACCCTTATTACCTCTTCAGGTTTTAAGACCTAAAAACACACAGTGTGGTCTGTTAAATACTACCTCCACTCTTTTCCTTCCTTGGTGTTTAGCCTTCTGTGCCTTAGTTTTCTGATCTGGAAAATGGGGACAAAAGTGGCACACCAAAGTAAAGATTAAATGACTTCAACATTCATCCAACAATAACGTATTGTGCATTATAAACACTCATGACTGACGGAATCTTGATTGTAACTGTTTTTTGTTTGGGGGCATGTCCTATTGAGGACGCACTCTTGGCTCTGTGCAGAGAGGCTCTCCTGGAGGGCCTCAGGGGGAACATATACAGTGCTGGGGATTGCTACAGGGTCCATGGCATCTCTCCAGCAGTCTTAAGTGTTACAGCTGCAATAGTGTGTCTTCATGGTGGCATAAGACCGTGTCCATCTCAGTGGTGGAATTCCTATGCCCTGGTTTGAGGCTTGGAGTCTAGGTATTTTTGATGTTTAGGCAGGCTAGTAACAGAGACCCCGGCTAGACTTTCTTGTGGGTGTGCCTGCTCTGTTAAGACGCTTGAAATCACTTCCTCTGGTTTTCTTGTCCTAAAAGATTCTGTTTCTTCTGAAGCAGGGAGAGAAAAGTCACAGTGACATGTGCTGATCACAGCAGAATTCAGGGCAAGGACTCCTTCGTACCCAACTAGAAGGGTGAACGCTGTGCATGCATTCTTTTCACTTTCTTTTGTCTTTTCGGTCTTCTTCCAAATGGCCTTGATCTCCTGAGCCTTTCCTCATCAGCACTTGATGATGAAACGAGAGATTCCTGAAATTCTGTTGTCTCTGGAAACAAAACAGAACATTCCGGCCAAATTTAAACAGAACCACTTACAATTTTATTACATATCAACTTTCCTGTGTGGCATTTATTTGAGGAAAGGCTCTCTCGGATATGAGGAACTTGATTTGAGAAAATTAAATTAGACAGATTAAAATGATGATCTGATTCAGGAGAAGAAAGAAGATACACTAGATGACAGATGAGTTATTTTTAAGGAACATATTTCCATGGCTCTAAGCATATCAAGGAGAAAACATATGGAGGGCAATGCTAATTTAGGGCCATGTTTGCTTCAGGCTCTGTATGTAGCTTTCTAGACTGGGCAGACAAATCTTTGGTCTCCATTTTTGAATGAAGTGTTGCAAGAGATGCTATTTGACATAAGGACTAGTCAGCTGAAAATAAAGTAGCAGAGCTAATGTATTCAGTTTTTTTTTTTCACTGTATTTGCAAGATGGCAGAGCTTCCAAATTTGCACACTGTACACTGAAGTAGAAATGATGCCAGATCTAAGTGTTCTGTGTGGGCGGCCTTGACAGTGGGTATTTCAATTTGAAAATTTTGTTAGTTGCCATAGTAATTGTCACAATCATGTGGTTTGTGTGGTCTTTGTGATACTGAACACCTATTAGAAGCACGAAGCCAGCAGTAGTATTTTCATTTTTTTTTTCTTGTGCATGGTTACTTAGGGAGAAAAACAATAATGTGTGGTTGGGTTTTCAATTGAAATTAAAAGCAAACAAAAAAAAAGATCACTTGCATATCTTTATGTAAAGCAGGTTCATTTCCTAATTATTTTTTAATCAGATTTTTCGTCAGTAGAGAAATCATCAGGAAGTGATATTTTCTTTTTTTCCAAAACAAGGAGTCCCAGAAACCAAGGTTACAAAGCTTCATGAAATGAAGAACAGGAAACTCCCTTCTTGTTATGAATGTGTTGCATCAGCATGAGGCTGCTAAATTTAAGCTTAATCGAAAGTGACTGTGTATGTTATACTCCTTTTGCTAACAGTGCTCATCATGGCCACTGGTTTATGCTTAAGTCCCTGGATGCTATTCTCCAGGTTAGATTTTACAGGTGGGTCTTGAAACATAGAGGGCTTTATATGACTGGCCAAAATGTTTATATTCCAGTAGTTATTAGGAAGTTGAATGCCTATGGCTAAAAACCTTCACAGCTTTCCTTATCTTTGTCACAGAATTTTTTTTAAATAAACCTATTTGAGTATTAATTTTGAAATTAAAGTAGAGCTATAATAATGAAAAGATGTAAAGCTGTGTTTGTCTTATTTTCTTATTTTTAGCAGCTGGGCTCTGGTCTTTGGTTGACTTTCTTCAGAGGGTATGGGGAGATGAGGGCAGTAGAGAATTTAGGCTACATCACACTGTGCTCGGATAGTTCCCAATAGGTCTCAGGAACTGTATTTGGTGCTGGGAATTGAGCCCAGATTGGTATCCTGCAAGGCAAGTACTTTACCCATTGCACTATCTCTCTGGCTCCTGGCTGAACTTTTCTGATATGGGAATCAAAACGTCCCCTTTGGCTTGAAAATGTCATTGAAACAAGATAGTGGTGAGAGTGGCTTGCCTGGAGGTAGACTGTATAAACTCAGAGGGGTAGTGTGTAAAAAATAAATATTTTAAATTCAGTTTTGAATTGATAAGACATCCTTGTGGTTCAGAAAACAGAAGTTACATGTGAAAATCATCTTTAATATTCATGTCTTTCACTCATTTAGTTTGCTTGCAACCCTCTGGGTATAAGCTGTTATTAATTCCTTGAATACTTATTTAGATTTTTTATGCATTTATAAAAAATAGAGATACATACTATTTTCTTTCTTACTCCAAATATGACATGTTATGTACAGTCTCTTCACTTAACAAGCACTTTTCTGTTTTTTTCATTTACATTATTTTAATTTAATATTCCTTGGATATGACTGGATCTTAATTCATAGAGATTTTGACTTCAGTTTTTAACAGCTGCTTATAATTCTATTATGCAGATATGTCGCTAATTATTTAGCTAATTACATATTGACAGATGTGAGTGTATTTCCATTTTTAATGTGTGGCAGTGTAATATTATACATATATTGTTCCACATTTTATTGAGTACTATCTGGAATTTCCTTGAAGTACAGCTGCTAGATTGAAGGAAATCTACATTTGTCATGTTTATAGATATTATCACTGACTATATGCTTCTATCAGCATTATATGAGAAAATACTTTTCCGCTCAAATTCCTCTCTATACTATGTCAGTTAACTCTGAATTTTACCAAATTATTAAGTGACAGTCTATGTACTTTTAAGTTACATTTTATTTTCATAGGTGAGTTGATTATTTGGTAATTGATCAATAAAAATTTTAATTGATTTGATTTTTTTCTTTTTACCAATTTATATATAAGGATGCATATTCCCTTTTATGTAATATATTTCAGATGTTTCTCTCAGTTTATCTGTTTTCAAAAATGTGTTTGCAATCACATTTAAAATTATGTTCTGTGATTAAAATACAATTTAGGAGAGCCAGAGAAACAGTACAGTGGATAAGATACTTGTATTGTGTGCAGGTAACTTAGGTTTGATCCCTGGAATCTTATATCATGCCCTTGGGTCAGCCAAGAGTGATTCCTGAGTGCAGAGCCAGAAGTTACCCCTGAGCATTCCTGGGTGTGGCCCCCCAAAAAAACAAAAATTTTAGGAGTCAGAGAGCGATAGCACAGCAGTAAGGTGTTTGCCTCTTACTCGGCCAACCCGGGTTTGATTCCTCCGCTTCTCGCGGAGAGCCCAGCAAGCTACCGAGAGTATCTAGCCCCCACGGCAGAGCCTGGCAAGCTACCCTTGGTGTATTCGATATGCCAAAAATAGTAACAAGTCTCACAATGGAGATGTTACTGGTGCCTGCTCGAGTAAATCGATGAGCAATGGGATGACAGAGACGGGAGTCAGAGAGATGAACTGAAGTGCATATGTCACATAAAGGAGGCCTGGGTATGCTGACTAGCACTAGATGGTCCTCCAAGCACTGAACTAGGAGTAGCCATGAGTATTGCTGGGTAGGGACCAAACTGTGACTTCCACTTTATAATATTTGTTTGCTTGGCAGATTTTTTTATTACTTTTAAGTTTTTAAGTTTTACTTAACTTTGACTTGTAGAATGTTTAACTCTGTGAGTTATTCTGTAAAAAACGTTCCTTTTCTTGGGTGAATCATAACAACTCGCATTGTGTGATAGGAAAATTATTACCTATTTTTATTTATTATTTTCCATTTTCCCCTACAATTTAAAATCTGTTACCACACAACCTGTTTCCTTGTGTGCTTATTGTTTCCAGTGTGAAATGTTGTAGGTTTAGTGAGTTTATATTTTAATATTTTTGCAATTACATCTCTATATAAAGCCATTAATCCTACTATTCTCTAACAGAATCTATTATTTCCGAGGTGTCTTCAATAATTCTGCCCCATTAGCAAAAATAACAAACAAAACATACAAATGGAATTACATCAAGCTGAAAAAAATATTTGAACACATATCAAAAAGGTTAATATCTAAGACTCATAAAGCATCCACAAATCTCAACAACAAAACCCCCACTGTCCCAGGAAAAATTGGGGAGAGTCAATGAACAGACACTTCATTTCCTCTTCCTAATATTAATAATCTCTCCACTAATAATAATATTCTTATTAATGAAATGCAAACAAAAAAGTCAAAAAAACATCACCTCACATGACTGAGAATGCCATTTATTTTTAAAAATAAACTGGAAACAACTAGCATTGGCAAGGATGTGATGAAGGATGGTGCCTCATTCACTGTTGGTCATAATGTCCTCTAGTTCAACTGTGGAAAACAGCATAAGGATGTCTTAAAAATCTAAGAATAGAGCTTTATATATATATTATGTACATATATATGTATATATATATATATGACCCAGTGATTCCATTTCTTGGCACTTACTCCCCAAACACAAAATGATTAATTTGCAAAGATAAATGCATATCTGCGTGCATTGCAGCACCAAGTACAATGGCTCAGATGTGAAAACAATCCAAATGTCGGTGACAGATGAACAGATAAAGAAATTGTAGTACACATGCACAATGGAATACATACAGCTATTAAAAACAAAAGATGACATCATGTAGTTTGCTAAACACTTGAATGGACCTGAAGGTAGCATGTTGAGTGAAATGAGACAGAGGGAGAAGAACAAATATCAGATGATGTCACTCATCTGTGATATATAGAGAAACAAAACAAGGAAATAGTATCAAATGAGGACACAACTCTGGCCCTTAGCTGCAAAGCTCTGAGTGGGGGGAGGGAAACTGTGGATTAGAAATGACACAAGAAACTTGGTGAATGATTCCAGATACTTGTGCTGATGAAGATACAGTAGCTTTGTTCACCAAAACCACGAAAAGCCAACATTACTGCAACCAGATTACCTAAACTGCAAAATAAATAAATAAGTGTAATCTGTTAGTCTCTGTTTATGAACAATGATGAAGGTAGTCTATTTAAGTATTTTAGAAAAGATAAACAAGGGGAACTGGAGTGATAGCACAGCTAGTAGGGCATTTGCCTTGCATGCAGCTGACCCAAGTTCGATTCCCAGCATCCCATAGGGTCCCCTGAGCACTGCCAAGAGTAATTTCTGAGTGGAGAGCCAGGAGTAACCCCTGTGCATTACCAGGTGTGACCCAAAAAAGATAAATGAAGGGAAGAATAAATATACTACTTTGGGTTGACTGTTTAATTTCCATTCCCTCCCTTTTGCCCTGTCCCACTGTTATTGTTGCTCTGATGTATCTGTCCCCACACCTGCTGTGATGCTGTGGATGCCCCAGCAGCTCTGTTTGCTGGGGGTTGCTTCAAGTTAAAATTGAATTTTTTTCTTTCTGGGTGCTGCCTCTATGTAAGTGCTGAATCTTTTCTTTTTCAGAAGGGGACATGATGGGAGCACACCTGACAGTGCTCAGAATTTGGCTCCTGGTTTTATACTCAGAGATCATTCCTGGCAGTGCTCAGGGGTCCATTGGGGTGCTGGAAATTGAACCCAGATCAGAGCCTTGTCCACTGTGCTATCATTCTGGTCCTCTAACCTTTATTTCTTTTTTTTTATCCTCTACTAATTTTTCTTGCTTTTTTGCATTTGTATGTACCTTACTGTATTTTTTTCTAAATCTGTTCTACTTATCCAATTTTATATACATGGAACATAATTTTAAAATAATACTTTTTCCTTGATTAGAGCAAAGAGAGAGTCACTGGTGGGTCTCATGGTTTCATGTCCAAAGAGAGAGTCACTGGTGGGGACATGGTTTTATGTCCATGAAACCATGGTGAAATAGGATGGTTGAAGATGAACTTTGAGAGTCAGATGGATGGAAAACACCGCAACTCCTTTCTGGCCCCTTAAGAGGTGGGTGGAAGCTGGATCCTGTTAGTTTTGAACTAGGAGATTAGACTTTATTTCAAGTGTGATAGGAAACTACTGGAGGAATTTACTCATGAGACTTGCAGCATATGATTTTTGCACTAATAGAATCATTTTTATTTCTGGGTAGAGAATGAATTGTAGGACAAGAATTTAGAAGAAAGGAGACAAACATGAGATTGCTAGAGTAATCCCAGTGGTTTAGTCAGGGTCCATGGAGGTAGAGCTGATAAGTGGTCAGATTGCAATCACCCTTTTCCTCATTTATCATGCAGTGTTACAGCTAACAAGCCCATGCATACTAAAACATGGACATGCACTTGCAAGTAGCTCTTTCGTTAAGATTTATGTGGCCTATTTGGAGATCATGCATTCACTTAATAAACATTGTCTGATGACTTCCTATTGCATTGGAAGTACCTATCACAGTTCTAGGTACTTCCAATGCAATAATAAATAGATGCAGATCCTATCCTTAAGAAACCAGCATTTTTGGTAGGTGAATAGAGTAATAATAATAATATTCATCGAAATAACTGGTTTTCAGTGAGCAAGTACAAGGTAATGTTCAGAATTTTTCCTATGTAAATCACATTTACTTTGTACCTCTGTAAGGTTGGTATTATTATTATCTTACAGACAAAGAAGCTAAATGTTTAAGCACCTTGTCTTCGTCCTCACAGTGGGCAAATGGTAGAATCAAATTTTGTGTCAGATCAAGTAAATGAACAAAGAGCTAGGAACTATGAAGAAAAGTGGCAAGAAAATGTGATCAAGAGGGAAATCCTCTCTAAAGAGGCATGTGAACTGAGAACTGGTGCACAGTTAGAAGCAAGCCCCAAAGGCATTCTCAGGGAGAGTGAATAACAAGTATGCAGGCCTGAGAACAGAAAGAACTTGATATGTGAAGAACAGAATATAGCTTGTTAGAGGATAAGAGGGAAACTGGTCCAAGAGAAGACTAGACACTCAGCTGTGATTGTAAAGTCACGGTAGAATAAGAGACCACGTAGGTCATTGTAAAGACCATTTAAGGGACCATGACTGTGGGCGTATACAATGTGGACAGATCTGTGATCAGTTCTGAAGGCTGGCTTAATAGTATTTGATAAGAAAAAATTGTCAGGAAAATCAGAGAAAAGAAGTCTCAGTATAAATAGATAAGAATATTTGAACACAAACCCATTATATAAATGTAGTCAAAACAATTCAGTCTTAAACCTTTGAATTAATATGATGAGAATAAATATGAAGTCAGGTAGAGGTTAATAAAGGAACAAACATTAGCTATGGTATAGATATTTGGCATATGGCATCTCTTTTATTATGAATATTCATCTATTCACTCATTCAATAAATATTTAAGTGCCAGACAAAACTTCAGGTATTAAAATTTTTCTTCATTTTTATGAAGTTTGCAAACCATTAAGGTCTATACATTCTCTGTTACCAGTGTTGTCCAGATATTCTTTCTTTTCATTTTTCAGATGAGGATCCAAAGCTCCTTCAGATATCTAAGTGACTCATCCAATATCACATCAAAAGATAGGGTCTATAATAGACTGTCATCTTTAGAACAGTCATGCTAATTCCAATTATGCCTGGTGAAAATGCGACATCCAAATCTAAGCATCCATATAAATTAATATAGATAATCTAGGAGATGGAAACTGTTTTATATTAGAATGTTTTGGAATGTTTTCTTGTTCACTCCTGTTTTAACTGATGTTTAAATTGCACATCCACAATTACAAAACTCTGAGTCTAATCTCCATTAGGACTGAAGAAATGTGTCTAACACTGGAAAATACACCTCCCGACTTCCAAAGTGCCTGAGTCGATGTAAAACAGAGATTTTATTCGCTCTCAGGCTTCCTGCCTCTCACTTCACTCCCACAGCTGTGTCTGAATATTCAGAAGCCAAGTCGGAGGTAGGAGTCAGTGATTTGGGGTGGATGACGGTATCTGAGCTGTTCACTCCAGTGCAAGTGAAAAAAACACACACACACAAAGATTTCTGAACGTTTGCATTACTGCTCTGAAACTTCCAATATCAAACACATTCATAATGAATTACCTTAAATTAAATTTTAACGACCCCTCAATTGTATATAAAGCCCTGGCACCGACACGGTTGCTCTGCAGATAAACATCATTAGCGTGCAAGGAGGAAAACTTCTTGAGCTCCTATATTCCTCTGGGTTTTCTAACAGCTCTGTGGAGCTTTTCCTGCCTAATGTGAACGCCAATGTGCTTTTCTCTTTGACTTCCCCCGTGAGCCTTCTGTGCTAATAGCTGGATTTGGATTTGCCACTCCGGAAATAAATAAATAAATAAATAGATAAATAAATAAATAAATAAATAAATAAATAATACAACACGCGTGCTCCTCCTTCTTATCTGCCGGGAAGCCTGACCTGCTGCGTGCACATGCGCCTTTTGACAATTCCTCTGGATCTTGCAACTCTCAGGAAATTCTTGGAGCAATGGAAAGGACAGGTCCACCCCATGGCTTTGTCCTGGCTTTGTCACCGCACTGAGACGAATGCTGGCGTGTGCACCGACAGCCCACTGAACCCCCGAGTATGTCTGTGAACCCACACGTGGCGCTCCCTCTATGGGCAGGGAATTCTGCCTTCTCGGTTTGTTCCTGTGCTGGGGTGAAAACCTCCTTGTACTTAACTGACCTTTGTGGATGAAACAGGGCCGGCGAGAGGGGATTGAGGCCTCCCCCACCCCCCTCGACCCCCTCCACCAGCAGGTGAGACTATCAGAATAGGCATCCTGTCTGGGAGTCTGCCAATGGTTACCACCCACAGGAAACTAAACCCTTCCGTGGTCAGGGCCCACAACAGGTATTTGGATGACTTGTGGGCTCATCCCAGCCCTAGTAAGAGAAGGCCTGCCACACGCTGGGGGAGATGTCCACGTGTAGGTCAATTGGCTGCTTTCTTCTTAGGAAGAAGGGGGGAGGTGTTTCACGCAGCCAGAGTAACTCTGGTGCAGAGACTTGGTGTTTTTGTTCACCGGGTCTCAGCAAGACTGCTTCTGGTGAAGATGTATTATTTCTTTATTTATTGATACTAAATGACAATGTTATCTTGAAATTGAGATTGGAGCAGAGTTAAAAAAAATCAGCCAATAAATGAAAAAAACGGAACCAAACAACCCCAAGCCCTCAGGAAACTTCAAATCACCTGGTTTGCTTAACAAATGCACTGCTATCCTTGAGGGCTTTTCTAGGATGACTTAAAATAGCCAAGGATTTATTTTCAAGTGGGAAAGAGGCAAGTAGGGCCTCAGGGGTCTGGGTATATTTGTCTTCTGGTCTCAGACAGACGAATGTGTTTAATGCTGCTCTTCTTCTTTTCCATTGACTGGCTTTCTCGAAGCCTCGGTTTATTAATCTGGGTAATGGAGAGAATCATTCTACAGTGTTTGTCACACTGAATTGTTGAGAAAAACACTGCAGTGGTGCAAATAAAGTGCTTCGACAAGTGCCAGAACAGAAAGCCTGCAAGTGCATGTCAGAGCCAGTGCTCCTCCGAAGTTGATAATATCATCGATGATGGAGAGTTTTATGTGTCCATTGCCTGGGCTAAAATAGCTGAAAAATATTGTTACGGTTATGGAAAATATTGTACATAAGAGAGTTTCCAGGAGAGATTAGAAAGTGAATCAGGAGACTAAAGATAGTAGATGATCCTGCCCAGGAAGAGTGGACATCTTCTAGACTATTAAAGAATTGAACAGAACAGAACAATGCAGGAAGGGAACGTTTGTTCACTGCTTGAACTTTCCAGGGACATCCATCTTCTCCTGCCCTTAAATACCTACACTCCTAGTCCTTGGACCAATAGATTCAGAAGAAATTTTATCACAGGCTTTTCTGGCTCTCGAGTTTGCCAAAGGCGTTTCATGTAACTTTCAATTGCTATAATCACTTGAGTCAATTCTCTCCTTATATGTACATTCATAAATAAATGCTTATACATAGTTATATATATCCTATTGATTCTGCTTGTCAGGAAGAATGCAAATAATATACCACCTAAAATAAATATACCACCATTATGATGAGTAGCCCTCTCTTGTATAGATTGATAGCCATTAAGATCATGGACTAATCAATGAATGGAACTATTAATTAGGATATTTTGGTTTTATAATTCATTTTAAAAAGGAAAAACTAGAATGATGAAATATATGATGTCCTTCATAGTTGTGTATATAATGTAAGCAAATGAATTTTCTTCAGCATGCTTTTCATTCATTTTCAAGTTTTCATTTATTTCATTTATTAGTGAAATACTCCAAGGCATGAAATTACATCTTTGTCATTCCAGCTTAATTTCAGTGAACCAGCTGTGTGTGTATGTGTGTGTGTGTGTGTTGGTGCACACATGCTTGTGTGTGTATGTGTGTATTGTGTTCTCTTATTTCTGTCATGAATTTTTTCTTTGCAGCTGATCTGGACTTAAGACTCAAAGGAAGGGAAGCTGCATGTTAGTATGTGGCTCTTAGCCATAGACTGATTAGGATAAGGATATTGCAGCTGTAGTTTGTAGGATCATTTTAATGACTCTGGAAAGAAGTACTTTCTGCCAGAATGAATACTGCTGAAATTCTAGAGGAATTTATGGGCTAATCATTTCTATATTGATGGGGGGAAGCTACTTAGTGCTTGAAAATTTAATGGTAATTTATTGCATCTTAGGATACCAAAGTGATCATTTACTGAATCTTTCACTAGAAAAATAAAAAGTCCCCCAATCTTTTTCAGTCTTTATTTCAGCAGTAAATTTATGCCAGAGAATACTTAATGTACATCCAGAATAGGATCTCCACTGAAATGTTGAAAACTTATACTGAAGGAGAAAGTATTTTGTAAAAGAAATGAGATCAAAGTATCCTGCATCCATGAACCAATGATAGCATCACAATTTGTAAGAGTTGATAAAATTCTCTTTCCTTTGAAATTCATCTATTTCTCCTCCTCCTCCTCCTCCTCCCCCTCCTCTTTCTTCTTCTTCTTCTTCCTCCTCCTCCTTCCTCCTGGCTCTGTGCTCAGGAATCACTGCTGGCAGAATTGGTGGTACCATATATAGTAATATGGGTAGGCTGCATGCAAAGCAAGCTCCCCCATCTACTATACTCTCTCACTCGAACCATCTTCTACTAGTTATATAATATGAGATTGGTACTTTTGCTCTCTAAAAACTCTAGTCTCCGTTTATTGATATGAATCCATTCTGACTTTGGCATGTCGCTAACTGTTTGACACATGCACCAGTGAGAGTGAAAATACTCCAAAAACATGGGGTGATATTTAAATTGCCTTACATCCTCCAGTGGGTATTTCAGAATGTCTTCCAACTTTAGATTACTCAAGTGTTGCTGACCGAGTCAGGAATTAATCATCTGTCACTTTTCACATTATCACTTACAAATTGAGTATTGAGGTGTTATGCTAATATATTCCTGATAAACTTTGCCAGTCACTTTTCTCCCTAATAAATAAAACATATATTCAATTAAATAATGCTTGAAGATGGAAACTACCAGTCCATGGACCCACAGATTCACTGCTTTATCTCTGTCACTGTTATTTGAAAGCTGAAAAAAAAAAAAGAAAGAAACACACACAAAAGAAACCCAAACCAAGCAAAAATTCAATAATAATAATTTTTAAAAAACACCAAAATGTGTTAGTGTGTTTGTGGAGAAGGATGTATCTATGACATTGCAGCTCAGTCTGCCCACAGTAGTCTAATGAGAGTTTCCAGGTTTGGGAAATAGTAATTTTAGGCAATAAGTCGTGGTGCCCTGTAAGGGAGAGGGCAGTAAGGAGAGCATACAAATAACTTAGAGGAAATGATGTGACTTAGTTTGTTGCCTTTCATTGATCGAAATTAATAAATATGACATAAGATTAACTACACCTTAATGCAGTTTAACAGGGAGGTTGGCAACTCATATGTATAAAAGAGCTGGAATGCTCTATTCTATGTTTTCCCATAGCTTTTGACAAAACTTACACACATCATTTTTTTTTATTAGACAGCACTTCAAAATTTACAATGGTAAAGTGTGACCTAATTTGTTTTTGCAACCACTGTATGGATCAGGAAGGTCTCTGGAGCCTATAATGAACCCTGTTGGCTCAGTTAGGGTTCCCTCTGTAGAGCTGAAGAGTCAGTACCATCCCCTTTTCTTGATTGTGCTGAAATTAGACACATTTTTATCAGTTTCTGTGTCAAAACCACTCTCACATACCTGGATCCCCTCCCTCTCATCTTCATCAGTTTCCTCCCCGATCCCCTATACACACAACAGCATGCAAGTTCCAGAGTTGAAACTTCCAGCACGTTCTTTGATTTGTTTGTTTTTGAGTCATACCCGGCAGTGCTCAGGGCTTACTCCTTTCTCTCAGAGATCAGCATTTGATTGGCCAAATGCAAGCAAGCACCCTATTAGCTGTACTATCTCTCGGACCCAAGATCCTTTAGCTTTGACAAAAAGAGACAATATGCATTTTGGTCACTGTCACTGTCACAGTCATCCCTTTGCTCATCAATTTGCTCGAGCGGGCACCAGTGACGTCTCCATTGTGAGACTTGTTGTTACTGGTAGCAAAATTAAAAATTAGTCATTAAAATAGCTTGCTAAACATGATGAGAATTAATTTTATAGCTTATTAACTATGGTTAATAAATTATAATCACCTTGATTTATAGTTGTTTTATTACTTTTTCTAAGAGAAATATCATTCCTTCCACATATGATGTGCTTATTGATTCCTTTATTTTGGTTTTTATACACCATCAGTGTATAAGTTTATTGGTGTTGGTGCTTGAGGGTCATTCCTGGCCTGCGCTCTGGACCATGTGCTGCTGGAGATGGATCCAGGCCTTCTGTGAGCAAAGCGGACTTCCCCGCACCTCTCTGGTCCCCAGAGTGCTTGTTTATTATGTGCTGGATAATGAGGAGAAGACAGTTTTTATTCTGGTCACTTACATACTAAATAAGCAACCGTCAGTCACCAAAAGGAGTGCCATTAAAGAAAGAAATTAGTTCTACACCCCTCAGTCCAGCGTTTTTCATGATACTTTCTCCTTAAAAATATTTTTTTCTGGACTAATTGGAGTACTGATGGAATGACCCCTGAGCCCTATTGGGTGTGGTCCAATGTAAAAAATTACAAAGACGCACACATGGGAGGGTGATGGTGTGTGTTGTGTGTGTTGTTTGCGGGCTCTCGGGGCTCTCTCTCTCTCTCTCTGCTCACTTTCGGTGCTCTCGAGCCACTGCATATAGACCAGATCAGGATGGCTCCTCCTTGTGCTCTGCTTCTGTGTGTGCCTCTGTGCTCTCTACTGTCTTGTAGGGAGCCATTTTACCTTACTGATCTTATCCTGTCACCATTTGTTTATCACTAGCTAACGCCCATGCCACAGCCTGCATTTCTAATGGGGGTCCCGGCATGCATGCTATACCACCTCCTCCCAGCAGGGAGGTATAAATACTGTAACTGCCATAGAATAAACGTCTTTTCTCCCTCCTCTGGGCTCTGGGCTCTGCATCTGTTCATTCGGCTGTGTCCCCTTCTCAGCCCCACGAAGGGTTCTCCCTGCTGAACAGGACGAGACCTCCACATCGACCTCTACACTGTCTGTCTCTCTATCTCTGTCTCTGTAGTCTCTCCTCTGGTCTCTTCCGACCTCTCTCTGTCTCTGCTTCTATGTCTCCTCTCTTGCTTCTCTGTCTCTCTACTGTTTTTTCTGCCTTGCCTCTGTGTCTTCTCTCCACTTCTGTCTCTTTTCCTTGCTTCTGTCTTACCTCTGTCTCTTCTGTCTTACCTCTCCTTCTCCCCTTATAGTCTTAGTTTATATAGCAATTACATAGGGTGGTGACACAAAGGTGGGTTGAACATTAACAAATCAACAAAGAGGTGTAAAACCATTTCTCCAGGAGATTAACAAAATCTCATCTAAGGAGATTACTCCAGATTACTAGGAGATCTGCTAAAGGATGTGACCCAAACAAGGGTGTGTCACTTTCTTCCTTCCTCAGCTAATAATCCACTTAATAGTTATAGTAAATTTACTTTTAATATTTCTAGCAATGTCATTCTGTATGAGCACAGTAAGAAATATATCAGACTTAAAGTTTGGTTCTTCCTGAGGACATTCACTATATATTCCAGACCACAGTCCTCAGGCCGGGTTAGTCTTCCTAACCCCAGCAGGGTCCTAGTCCCATCGTTACTTTTGGATCATGACAGCATTTGTCTATGACTATGGTCTCAACTTATAGTTGAGTATTGTGGCGCTTTGTCCTGGCCCATTTCGATGCCAGGGTAGCTCACAGCTTGCCCTGAGTCCATTCCATTCTTTGTCGGAACCCTGCTTTTGGGGTGCTAGGAACTAAGGGCAACTGAGTTGAGAAAACAGATGACCAGGAGTAAATATTATTGGAGTCAATCAACTCCCAAATTACAAAGCATAATATTAACTGTCTTCCTGTGTCCATACAAAAAGGACATTGCTTTAAGGTAGACTAAGTTCTCTGTGGCACGACTGAAAGGACAAACCCAATGTTATCTTACAGTCCAAAACGTGTGCCCCCCCCCCAATCTTTATGAAGAAAGTGAGAGTGTTCTTTGGCTATGCCAATAAAGAATGTGTTCTTTTATGATTCAGATTTACAAGTGTGCCACATCTTTTGATAAAGCAGTTTAAGCATAATAGGGTACTTGGAGGTCAATGAATCAACAGTGACATGTGGTTACTCTAAGAATGTCATCAAAAGAGATGATGACAAAAGGAATCCTATTGTCTGAAAATAATCTTGAAGATTTGTTGCTAAGCAGCTTTTCAAAGGAAGAAAAAACTGGCATTCATTTTAAAATTTTATTTTGATAAACTTTATGATGGTTGATTTTTAAAAAAATATATAGCACAAATATTTTATTGAAATAAAGAAGTGAGCATAGCTACAAAAAACAGGTAATTCTGTTATGTAAACAGCATTCAAAGTGTTGACAATAGTAGTCTTTCCTAGATAACTGCCAACTAATTTTCATTGTATTTACTGAAATTAAATTTAAAAAAATAATTTCTGCTTTTCCTTCCCATTTTAATTTTGTTACAGTAGTCCCCTGACCAGCAGACACAAAGTTGCAATGCTTCCTAAGTGCCTTGAGGGCTTGTACACTTTTTAGTTGTGATGCTCACATAAAATTTGGTTGTGGAGTTTGCCAGGCCTAGCACCCTTTGTTGTGGCACTAGGAATTCCAAACCACAGAGCTGATGGGATTACACTTGGGCATGTTGGACAAATCTTCATTTTACTATTTACTCATTTATTGGTTTATTTTTAATTATGTATATTTTATTTTTAGTGAGGTAATACGGTTTACAATAATGCTAACATTTTTCTTTAGAGGTGTAAAGTTACTGTATCTCCTCCCCCTCAAAGTGTCAGAGGCCCTCTAGCCACTCTCCTTGTGTCTCCTTTCATTCTTCTCATCTGCTACCTGTCTCCTTTCAATCTCTTGTCTACCACCATTCCCCCTCAGTTTTGTTTTCAGAATTCAAGGGTTGGTTTTTTTGCCCATTGTCCTTTTCTTTGTTTCTTTATATACCCATAGGAATTAAATTATCTGCTTTTTCTCTCTCCTTCCTTCCTTCCTTCCTTCCTTCCTTCCTTCCTTCCTTCCTTCCTTCCTTCCTTCCTTCCTTCCTTCCTTCCTTCCTTCCTTCCTTCCTTCCTTCCTTCCTTTCCTCCCTCCCACCTTCCTGCCTTCCTTGTTCCCCTCCCTCCCTCTCCCCCTCCCTTCCTCCCTCCCTCTCTCCCCCCTCCCTCCCTCCTTCCCACCTTCCTACCTTCCTTGTCCCCTCCCTCCCTCTCCCCCTCCCTCTTCTCCTCCCTTCCTCTCTCCCTCCCTCCCTTCCTCCCTCCTTCCCTCCCTCCCTCCCTCCCTCCCTCCCTCCCTCCCTCCCTCCCTTCCTTCCTTCCTTCCTTCCTTCCTTCCTTCCTTCCTTCCTTCCTTCCTTCCTTCCTTCCTTCCTTCCTTCCTTCCTTCCTTCCTTCCTTTTCCTTCCTTCCTTCCTTCCTTCCTTCCTTCCTTCCTTCCTTCCTTCCTTCCTTCCTTCCTTCCTCTTCCTTCCTTCCTTCCTTCCTTCCTTCCTTCCTTCCTTCCTTCCTTCCTTCCTTCCTTCCTTCCTTCCTTCCTTCCTTCCTTCCTTCCACCTTTCTCTCTCTCTTTCTCTCTTTCTTCTTTCTCCTGAGCATTGGAGGGAGGGGCTCTTGAGCCTTTTAGTATTGGGGAATTATCTGGGCCACACTAAGCAATCTTCAGGGGCTTCAGGGATTGCACTGGGACCATGTGGTACCAGGGATCCAACTAGGGTAACCATATGTAAAGCATGCCTCTTTTTTTTTTTTTTTAAATTTTTATTAAATCACCATGTGGAAAGTTACAAAGTTCTCAGGTTTATATGTCAGTTATACAATATTCAAACACCCATCCCTTCACCAGTGCCCAAATTCCACCACCAGAAACCCCAGTTTACCCCCCGCCCCCACCCCCTACCCCCTACTGTATAACTAATGAATTTCACTTCATTTTTTTTTTACCTTGATTACATTCCATAATTCAACACAAAACTCACTATAGTTGACATAACTCTCTCTCTCTCTTTTTTTTCTCTTTTTCCTTTTCCATTTTTTTTTTTTTAATTTTTCCCCCTCATCCCCCTTCCTGCGCCTCATAGTATGGTGTACTCCACGCCACGTTGGCCAGCGTGGGGCTTTTGCTTAGCTCATAGTCCAGAGGTGGCTGTTACATTAAGAACCTTCAATATTTCAACAAAAACTTACTGTTATTATTTGGAGTTTCCCCCCCAAGTCTGACCTGTTCAAATGGAACCCTTTCACATTGATGACAATTATAAATATTAAGTCGCGCGGACGCTGCTGCGTCCGCGCGGTTTTGGATTTCTGTATAAAGTCCTGGGAAAATTCTGCCAGAAATTACATATTCCCTCCGTTAGCCGGCGTGGGGCAAAGGCTTAATTCACAGTCTCCATACATGGGTGCAGGCACTTGGTAAAGCATGCCTCTTAACCCCCATACTATCCCTTGTGTCTCTCTCTGACTCATTCCACTTAATGCAATACCCTCTGGTTCCCTCAAAAGGCAAGATTACCTCTATTTTTTTATATCTGAGTAGTATTCCATTATGTATATATGCCACCATTTCTTTATCCACTCATCTGTCACTGAGCATTTGCCTTGTTTCCAGGTCCTTGCTATTGTAAACAGCATTGTAATGAGTATAGGTGTGTGTGTATATATATATATATATATATATATATATACACACACACATATTTTTCAAATTAATGTTTTGGTATTCTTGGGTTAGTTACCAAGCAGTGGAATTAATGGGACATATGGGAGTTCTATTTTTGAATTTTCAAGAAGACTATATTCTGTTTGCCATTCTAAATGCTTTAAGAATATATTCTGAGCTCAGAGAGACTGTTCAGGGGTTGAAGTACTTGTGGTGCATGCCCTGAGTACCCACAGGAGTGATCCCTGAGGATAGAATCAGGAGTACTCTCTAAGCATTGCCAGTAATATATACTTTTAAAGTAAAAGAGATGCTGAACAACTCTATATTTTTGAGGTGGGCACATCTGGCAGCGCTGAGTGGCCACACATGGCTCAGGAATCACACCCAGTGTTAGGATTTGAACCCCGACAGTGACTGCAGCCACAGGCTAGGTAAAAACTTTAAACTTGGTACTATCTCTCTCTGCCCTGAGCAACTCTAATTTTAAGAAACCTTTCTGCCCCTAGTAAAAGTAACACACATCTTCCAAGTGTTACCTCTAAACATTTGATGAAGTTCCTTAAGTGGTTTGCAAAGGGAAGAAAATAGCTGTAAGTGCCAGTTAGAAACTAGGCAAAAATTTCAGCTGGAGTCATTAAATTTTCAAATGGCTAAACTTTTCTTGGGTGGGATCAAGTCAAATCAGGAATTTTGCTGTGGTCAATAGGTAGATAGAATGTTACATATGAGTTCTAAAAGTAGTAACTTTTAGGTTCAGGAAAAAACTTGTGGGAAAGCTCACCTGGGGAGGAACTTTTGGCATGAGTTTGTGAGCTCTGTTCCCATAAGCCAAATGTGATCCTTATGGCACTGCTATTTGGTATTTCTGTACCAACAAAAAGATGTGCAGAGCGCTAACACCAAGTATGTATGAACACTACAACATGCATCACAACTAGAAGACTTGGCAATCACTGCAACAGAGTGTCTGATTACTGCAACAAAGTCAAAATACCATCTCAAAATACCATCTAAAAGGGTTTGCCACCTTCATTCTTTTGTAACCATCTTAAATTCCATGATACAATGATGAACATTTAGGGCTTTAGCATAGGATATGGTTTTAGAGATTCAAGAAATTTGGAGGGAAAGAAGAAAGGAGTGAGAGGAGACATAAGGAGGAGGGAAGGAGGGAAGGAAAGAGGATTAAGAAAGTAAGTTGTTCATAGATTAAAAGAGATAAAGTTAAGGATCAGTAATGCTTAGTCTTTGCTTAGAAAAAGGGCTTGAGTGCAACATCTACCGAAATGTTTATATATTAAATAACTACCCAAAGGCTCAAATGGGATATTCATTAATAATTTACAGTTAAAAATATTGCCACCTGTGACTGAGAATGGTGTCCTGACAGAACTTCAAGTTGACTTTATCAAGTTTAGGGAAGCACTAGTGTGGCCTGGCATTTTCATTACAACCCACAATGACACAATAGAGAAGTCATTCATGTGACTGTTGCCACAAAAATAAATTCATTACTTAGTCATCATGTCCTTTATATGTTTTGGATTTGAGGGGATATAGTGAATTTCTGACCAGCTGTGCTAATTTTATTCACTATCATACTCTCATATTGTAAGGATTTTGGTAATACATTGTTCTGGTGTTTCTTAAATATTCTCATGTATTCAAATCTAAATTCTGTGTTTCTTCTATTGTTAATACTACAGTATGAGGAGTATCTTTTTTTCCCATATAAAAGTAAAGGATATAATAGTAACATATAGGTTCTTTGACCAGCAATTTTCATTTTTACCATCGGAGAATCTTTCTACTCTTCAAAGTAAATCAGATAGCAAACATTTCGCGAACACCCCTCATGTGAATTGTTTTCACCTCTTTAACAAGAATAATCTTCAGCACTGTGGTGTGTGAGCCAAATACTTATTTTCTATGTTAGAACAAGGAATATGTGAGACTTTCCTGAATAGGTGATTACAATATTTAATACTGATAACCTTTTACTAAAGAGAAAATAAATTGAATGTGAAATTACTGAAGAGCTCTTCTTAAATTTAAATGTCTTGCAATCATATCCTCAAGGTAAAACCAAATCAATAGGAAATCATTGACAAATCTCTTGCTAAAAATACCCTAAGTACTGCATAAACAATATCTCATTTAAAATCAGTTATTTATTGAGTTCTTACTATGTTGAATAGGGATACATGTCTTTATATTTCAAGTTGGTTGATATACTTGTGATAGGGAATAAAGTTGAGTAAAGCCACTAAAATATTGGAGTGTGCCAAATGAAGGAGAAAGATGGGATTTTAGGCACCCCCTGATTTACCTTTTAAAGACACGATGGAGAACTCCACAGACTCTGGTGCTAAAGGGAAGTGAGAAGTAGTGTATAGAGGAGACTTTCTCTTTATTTAAACTTGCTTCTTTAGTCAGAGGCTATTTTTACTTCCTGATTTCCCTCTCAGTGAGGTCAAACTAGCAAGCTCCGTATATTTTTAACTACTCTCTTTCCTTTATGCCCGAGATGAGCATCATAGTGCCAAATATACTTAGAGAGATAGATGCTCAAAGCTGTTGGGTTTTATTCTACTATTAAACAAGATGTTCTTCTTGGCTAATATTTTATCAGATATTTTACTAAGTGAGTTTATATTGTGCATCTTCTGGCAAATAATTTGAAACACTTCTCCAAAACCTTTGACCACAGTACTGATATTAGCCACGATTTTTCTGATGACTTTTTGAGTGTTTTTTTTTTTTTGAGGAGGGGTGGAAGGGGTCATATCCAATGGTACCCAGGGATACTTCTGACTCTGCTCCCAGGGATCACTCCTGGTGATGTCCAGGGGACCATACAAAGTGCTGGCCATTGAACCAAAGCCAACCACATGGAGGTCAAGCACCGTACCCATTGTACTATCTCTGAAGCCCCTTGAACCTATTTTTAATTGAACTTAATTATTAACAAACTGAAGAAGATACACCCATTTGAAAACTTTAATTGGTTTTTAAACTTTATAGAAAATTTATAACTAGGTTCCAGATGTGATTGACTATGAATCACAAAATTCTTCATTACTGTTTCAAATTGGTCCTAGATCATCCTCAAATGAGTATACTGGTGAGAATTGCTGAATAGTCAATGAAAGAGACTTCTTTTTAATTGGTCACCTAGTAATCACTTACATCTTGAAATGTATAATGGTAATGGCTTTATTTTTATAAATGGATCATTGTATCACTGTATCACTGCCATCCCGTTGGTCATCGATTTATTTGAGCAGGCTCCATTGTGAGACTAGTTGTTGCTGTTTTGGCATATCTAATATGCCACGGGTAGCTTGCCAGGCTCTGCCTTGTGGGCGAGATACTCTCGGTAGCTTACCAGGCTCTCTGAAAGGGGTGGAGGAATCAAACCTGGGTCAGCTGCATTCAAGGCGAATGCCCTACCAGCTGTGCTATAGCTCCAGCCCTATAAATGGATATTTTGGGAAATTTTGATTTTTTTTCTAGCTTAAGGAAATTATTCCAGCAAATTAGAAATTGGATTCCTTGGGGATACTTATTTCTTTTTCTACATATTTACTGTGTTCTCATGGTCAATCAGAAGAAGACCTATAAAATAAACCAAAATAATTTAGAATTTATATCACTGAAATCTTAAATAATTTTGGCAACCCATCCCAGGATGCAACTTGATTCACTGATGACAATATTTTGAAAGATTTCAAAATAGTTATGTGGTTTCTTAGTCATCAAAAGTAACTAGACTATGCCTAACAATAAAATACCATTTGGATATTATTTATTATATTGCTAGGAAACTAGTTACTCAAATAATATACAAATGCATACCTTATTAGAATTATCTGCTGAAACAGATTGTTTGGCAAGCTGTCTCAAACCTTTTGAATGCAATTCTTAAGCATTCCTTTATATTGTAAGATCCATTTAGATAGCAGCTAATATAAATTAACAAGTGTTTATTCAGATGTTCTCATTTAATATACACAAGGATGTTATGAAAGAGGTAACCTTTTTTATTCCATTTTTTTTTCAGAGGAGGAAACTGAGGCATGTGGGAGATTTAATCAAACGGCTAATGTTATCCAGTTTATAAATGCAGGGTGTCCAGGCAATCTAATTCTCAGACCAGTGGAGTGATCACTGTTAATATAATGATTGATTGCTTTACCTGTGAGATTAGCTGACAACATTGCCTCAGGCACAGGAACAATGGGAACATTCAACTTTATCTCAAATGTGTTCTCACACACACACACACACACACACACACACACACACACACAAACAGATTAAGGGGAAATTTGCTTGATGGTTCAGCACACTTTGGTTTTAGCAGAGCTTTTGTGCTCTTGACTTGGGTTAAAAAGAGTTTAACAAAGCTCCCATAAATAAGAGCCCAAGTAAATAAAAATCTCATATTTGTACTGTTACACTAATAAGCTTAATAACAATAATCCACAAACATCTGCAATCATAAAATAAAAACTTCATTACCATTTCAATGCAGTCACTACAAATCCTCAGGTTAGCCAGTACACCAGCTGTGTCCTGGTGCTTCACAACACAAAACAGCAATTCATTCCAAATTACCACTCTCTGTTAGTGACTCTTGCTCTCTGGCTCCCATCCCAAATGCTCCTGCTGTTCAGGTCTATTGTTTTCCCTCACTGGAAGCCTTTTATTTCCTGGGAAAGCTTGAAGGATTGTCTCCATGATAAACTAGGCTAATCTAACTTTTGAGATCCTATTTGTTCTTCAGTGTTGTGAGAATACCCCGTCTTCTTTTTCCTCTATGCAATGACCTCTAATACACATTTCTAGAAGGTATGTAGAGAATTTTACCGCAAGAATGAAGTTGAAGGTGTTAACAAAGCATCTGCTATTTTGTGGCTTTGTAAAATGAACTAGTCCAAGGCTCAGCTAATGAGCTTTAGTGTCCCAATAGGAGCGGTGGAATTGAGAAAACTCTCACGCCATCAATCCTAGTATGGGCCTGTAAAATCATCAAATTCATATAAAATTACAGAGGATTTCCCTCTGAGAGTTTATGGCCCCCAAACAGCAGGTTAAAACGAGGCTGCTGGAGAACGAAGGATGGATTTTGAAGCACACGTAGCATATACACCAGCTTATAGAAATTTTATGTCGCTTAAGAGACCATGCTTAACAGCAGTTTATTTTAATGCAGCAAAATGCTTATGTATTATTCCCTTTCATCCATAGCTTAAACTTTTTTGCAATCATGAATAAAACAGAAGAGGAGCAATGAAAGAACATTCTCTCTGCATTCTACTGATGATGTATAAAACTTCAAGAAAACATTGTCTTTTAGAGTAACTCTTCCAGTACACAAAAGTAACTAAGATACTTGTATCTTCTAGGATACAGAAATCCAAGCCAGAAAGAAATGCAGCTGTCATTGTTTGGATAGTTTTTGGATATAATTCCTAGAATTTTGGATATAATTCCTAGCCAAATGCTACATGTTAATGGGAAAGGTGTGCTTTTGGGATTTTTATTTTGTTTTATTGTCACAACCCAGTATCTAGTTTTGATGACCAGCTACACTTTTCTTAGGGATCTGTTTGTTAAACTTCATCAGGATCTTTCACAGAGCTCTGAGCACTCTCCTAGAACCAAGGGCTCAACTTAGAGACCAACTTTTCCTTGCACTATGAAAACTAATTGAAACTGATGGCAACTCTATTAGGTAACCCACATACCCAAGATATGTCAACTCTTCCATGATGTGCCTAATTTGGACTTGATCAAGAAAAGAGTACTGTTTTGCCCACAAAGGTAGCAGGGAACTCTGCTGAGCTGCAACCTGGCATCTATTTCTAACACCACACATTCTTTTTCCAAGCAGCCTGTTATACAGATAAAACATTGTTCTGACATGGCAGGTTTACAAAGGCAGAAGGTAAAAAGGGATCTGCAGAGTTCCATGGTACATTACAGATACAGCTATTGGAAAAAAAAATTGGTAATAAACCTCGCAACAGACTCATTTCCGTAGATTGAGCTCATTAATCTTGTCAAAAACTGCTTTTAAATCTTGACAAGAAATTTGCTGTGCACTATAGATAGAGTGATATGAAAAATGCAAATGAGAAACCCTGAAAAGCTGATTCATTGTAAACACAAAGCTAAAGGTACACCAAACTATTACTTATCACTACTGTACTATCTTCTTCTTGACATCTAACAAATAGTCATTAGCATATTTTTGGGATAAAAAAAATTAAGTGATATCTGTTTTATAGAGTTTACCAGCAGAGTCATACATTGTTTGCTGTTTAAGCCATTGGCTTCTAAAAGTAGATGTAGGGCAAATGTAGGCATGCTTTGCCAGGGTTAGACTTATCGAAGAGTGCCTCTATCATCAGTCCTGGCACCTGAAATGCCTAATTTTAGGAGACCTCAAGAAGTGAGATTTTATGATAGAGTAGACCTCATCTGTGAAGAATTTCTCACCTAGAAACTCTTAGGAGATGGATTTCCATTATAACATGAGCTCACAGAAATAAGGTCCAACAAAAGGACTGAAAACATTTATTCTCAAAGTATTACCCTGAACCTTGCTTCATCTTCCCAAGATATTGTAGTATATAACAACCATTGCAAACTTACTCTGCTCATGTAGATGTCCTCTACAGGCTGGGTTGAAAAATACCATTGTTAAAAGGGATTAGAAAAGTTTACTGATTATAAACACTGCTAGACAGGAATCAACATGTTACAGGAGAGTTCAGACTTGAAAGACACTAGAAAGAAGAGTTCAGTCACAACATCTGTTGGTTCCAATTTGGTACAGAAATGACATTCAGTACTTTTGTATAGACACAGAATAAGATAATGTATAGTGAGATGACTTTTTTCTGGTATAGAGAGAATAATGCATTAAAAGCTAATGGGTGGTGAATAAAAGTTGTTCTAAAAGAATAAACAATCCTCATTGAAAAATTTTCACAGAGTATATATGCAAATCATGATATATATTAGTGTGTATATATGCAATAATACATGTATGCAGTTCAGTACATTAATAAAATGCACCATATTTCTGTGAGTACATACAGTGTCATATGTAATCATATTATACACACATTAATATATACAATATGTATAAATATGCCAATACACATTACACCATATTTTTGTTTAGAAAATATCTGTGTTCTCAAAATACATTAAAAGTATTTGTATACATCAAAATCTTCTAGAAATAGTACATAATATATCATCCAAACAAAATTAATATTACTCTAGAAATATACAGTATAATTAAAAGTGTAGAATATTGTTTGGCAAAGCGTTAATGAACTACAGAGGTTGAAGCAATAGTTGAGAAGGTAGGGAACTTGCCTTGCATGCAGTCAATCTAGATTTGATTCTCAGCACCCCAGATGGTCTCCTGAACCCTTCAGAGCACTCCGTGAGTACAGAGTTAGCAGTAAGTTAAGTCCTGAACACTGCTGGGTGTTTTCCCCAAGCAAAACAATACAAAAGTGTTAATGAACTCTAGAATTCTTTTGAAAATTCTGATTTCAATGAACAAATGTTGATGTTCTATCAAAGATACAATTGATACAATTTTTTATTTGTGTGCTAACCTGCAGCAAACATGTCTATTGCTAACACTTGTTTCATCCTTTGCTTTCTCTTGTGACAGCTATTTTGACTTATATTCTTAACGTTTGTGATAAAAAACATCAGAATCTTTTTTTTTTTTTTTTTTTTTTTTGAAGGAAGAACACAAGTATTTTTGACAAGACACCAGTTAAAGAAATTCATGACCAACAATATAGCTCTTCAAAAAGTAACAAAAGTTTTTCTGTAAAGAAAAATAACTCATTTATCAGTAGCACAAAATTTAAAAACAAAATATGAGAGAGAAAATGTATAACTGAGCAATTTTAAAATAAACTTGTGGTTTCATTTGCTTTAAACTAATATGCATATAAAACATACATATAAATATATAATATATAGAATAGATATCTGATATAGGATATGTCACTGTATCACTGTCATCCTGTTGGTCGATTTACTTGAGCAGGCACCAGTAACATCTCTATTACACTCATCCCTGAGGTTTTAGCAGCCTTCTTTTTTTTTTTTTTTTTTGTTTTTTTTTGTTTTTTTTTTTTTTGTTTTTTTTTTAATTTATTTATTTTTAATTAGAGAATCACCGTGAGGATACAGTTACAGATTTATACACTTTTGTGCTTATACTTCCCTCATACAAAGTTTGGAACCCATCCCTTCACCAGTGCCCATTCTCCACCACCCGTAAACCCAGTGTCCCTCCCACCCTCCCCAATCCCATCTCCCCCCCACCCCACCCTGCCACTGTGGCAAGGCATTCCCTTCTGTTTTCTCTCTCTAATTAGCTGTTGTAGTTTGCAATAAAGGTGTTGAGTGGCCGCTGTGCTCAGTCTCTAGCCCTCATTTAGCCCGCAACTCCCTTCCCCCACATGGCCTTCGACTACAATGTAGTTAGTGATCGCTTCTCTGAGTTGACCTTTCCCCGGAACGTGAGGCCAGCCTCGAAGCCATGGAGTCAACCTCCTGGTACTTATTTCTACAGTTCTTGGGTGTTAGTCTCCCACTCTGTTATTCTATATACCATAGATGAGTGCAATCTTTCTATGTCTGTCTCTCTCTTTCTGACTCATTTCACTCAGCATGAAACTTTTCATGCCCATCCACTTGACTACAAAATTCTTGACCTCCTTTTTTCTAACAGCTGCATAGTATTCCATTGTATAGATGTACCAAAGTTTCCTCAACCAGTCATCCGTTCTGGGGCATTCGGGTTTTTTCCAGATTCTGGCTATTGTAAACAGTGCTGCGATGAACATACATGTGCAGATGTTGTTTCGATTGTACTTTTTTGCCTCTCTGGGATATATTCCCAGCAGTGGTATTGCTGGGTCAAATGGGGATTCAATATCTAATTTTTTGAGAGTCGTCCATATTGCTTTCCAGAAGGGCTGAACAAGTCGGCATTCCCACCAGCAGTGAAGAAGGGTCCCTTTCTCCCCACATCCTCTCCAACAGCGGTTGCTTTTGTTCTTTTGGATGTGTGCTAGTCTCTGTGGTGTGAGGTGGTATCTCAAAGTTGTTTTGATCTGCATCTCTCTGATGATTAGTGATGCAGAGCACTTTTTCATGTGCCTTTTGGCCATTCGTATTTCTTCCTTGGTAAAGTTTCTGTTCATTTCTTCGCCCCATTTTTTGATGGGGTTGGATAAAACATCAGAATCTTTTATCACGTTTTCTTGATCAGAAGATTGAGCGATCTTATTTTCCAAAAGGTAGGTACGTTGCCCTGTCATTAAGATGCTCTTTAAAGTTGCTAGTGAAGGTTTATTTTAATTTGAACATCTTTCTCAACTTCTTAGAAACTCTTGGGTAGAACAAATTAACAGTAATTGTAGAGAGGAAAATGTGTAGCTATTAAACTTCTTGCTAAAGACAATTTGGAAGTCGGGGTGAATATGATACTGGAAATAGGGGTCAGAGGAAGGTGATAATTAAAATCACTCTATTTAAATTTAATGCATTGAAATATTTCAGTGAAATGAGAGTCATCATTTATGCCCTGAGGGAAAATTGCCATTTCATTCTGGGTGAAATTCCTATTTTTGAGAGCTGCAAATTTGTGAAAGTTGTAGATTCATTCAAAATTAGCTTGTAAAATGCTTCCACTAAGCAACATCTCCAAATCATGGTCAAATGGCATTTGTGTGGGTAATCAGTCACAAAAAATCTTATAGAGATTAAGTACAATTATGAAAATGTCTTCTCGTTCTCCAGAGTTTTATTACCATGTTTTACAAATTTAATATCCTATACTGAGTGAATATGAGCCAAAAAATAATATATTACTATGTCTGGAAGGGTACCCAGCTTCCATAATTTAGAACCAAAGGAGGCTGTTCTTAAAAATATGTGCAGTTTTGAACCATGGTGAGTCATTGATAATACCAGGCTAGATCAACAGCCTTATAACTTCCCTTTGGAAGTCAAATAAAAAATAATGTTACATACCTATAGTATGCAAAATAAAGATGTGGTAATATTTCAATGAGACAATATTGTCACAGTAGAGGTAGCACTAATCTGTTCTCTCTTTTTGATTTATTGGCGAATGGATCTGCAGTTTGCCCATTTGGCTTAGAGGTGTAGTAAAGACAAACCTTGACATCTCACAAGAGCCCTAACTCGCAATGTGGCTTTCTCTAATTTTTTATTTTCTTAGAGCTGAAGCTGAATGCAAATGTATGATGCTTCTAGAAGCCATGTTTCAATTGATCCCTTTGTCATCTTTTGGTGTAGTGTTCTCTCTTAGTTACTTACCATGCTTGCATTTGATATGATATGATGTAAAATTATTTGGGTTATTTTTGTATTTATTCAGGTCAAGGTAGATTTCAAGCAGGGCTATCAATCACAGGAATTTTAATTTATAGAAAATACTTGAACGTTTTTGGGAGGTGGCAATGTTTGGACCACAATGGGTGGTGTTCAGTTGCTATTCTGGCTCCAAAGCCTCCCTCATGCAAAGCATGCATTCAAATTTCTATGTCCTAGTCTTTGAATTTTTAAATGCATCAAAGCATCCTTGACCCCTTTGAAGTCAGAATCCAACTTGACTAATTTGAGAAGTTCTCAGTCTGTTTCTACCTCGAAGATCCAGGAGCTGTGGGATGGTTTTAGTTTGCTAAAAATGAATCTACTGAATGAAATTTCTTTACAGGTAACAATGGACTCAGTGCCCCAATATTCAGGTTGCTTTTCCTGCATAAATAGAACCTTTCCACCTTCCCCTTGAATGGAATAGTGTTAATATGCTTTAGAATGCAGCAGAACTATGGTACTGAAGTTGCCATGTAAAGATACCTCTTAGATCCCTATGAGATGCACACATAGCACAGAGAGGTCATGTGCAGAGGCATGCTCTCAGCAGCCCCTAGCTGGGATTTCAGCAACAATGGATCATCTTAGATTCCAGATTTCTCTTTCCCTTTCTTAGTACAGCACCAAGCAATAACACATGCAGTAGCAGAGCAGCCTAGCTGGGCCCAGTTAACTCATAGTATCTTTAGGGATAAGAGTGACTATGAATGTTTTAAATCACTAAGATTTTTAATGATGTGCTATATGTCCCAACCCATAAGGTATTAATTCTCATTCCAGTGTGCATTGAGACCAATGACATTTATTAGATGGCTAGCTGGGAATTATCTATTGATAATTATCTATTGATAGATAATAGATAATAGATAATTATCTATTGATAATACTTTTGAAAAAATTTTTCTTAAATGTAATTATTTTGAATGGATAAAAAGCAATGTTAAAGACTGGAGTACAGGTGCTTATCTTGCATGCTGTCAACCAGAATTTGATCCTTGGCACCACATATGATGCCCTGAAAACTGCTGAGTGATCCCTGAACACAGATCTAGGAGTTGTGCTTGAGCACTACCAGGAAGGGCCCCCAAACAAAAACAACAACAAGAAAAAATTTAAATCGGGATGAGAAAAGTACCATGATGAGAAAAGTACCAACTCTACTTTTAAAGTGCCAGGAAAGAGGTACTACCAGACATTATAAAAACAATGAAAGACAATATAAAGAGATCTGTGTGTCAAGAGGGTGGGGAGATGACATTAGTATTATGTGGTCATTGGAAATGCTAGTACCTCTAATAGAAGCTCTCAGATTCTTTACTTGAGTTGCTTAAGTAAACGTTCATTCTTTTATTACTTTCATATAGAATTAGACACTTTTAGATAAATGTAATTTTCTTCAGCATCTGAGAGGACCATACAATTTAGCAGGAAATTAAAAACATGAAGTCTTGCACAGCGTTATGCTGAGTTGTACAAGTTAAGTTTGAAATAAAACTTTATCTAATTCTGTCAAGAAAATCTGTGTTTTAAGAGCATAAGGCCTGACAAGCTCACATTACTCACGTTTGTGAATGGCACCTCCTCCATCCTCCTCCTGAGATGATTCTGTTGTTTGCTAGTTTGACAGGCCACTAGAAAATGTATTGGCCAATAGCCCGGGTCAGGTACCAGCTGCTTTGGGCTCTTTTGATTGCCACGTCCCTTCTGGAGAAAATAGGTTGCCAAGAAAGTCGCAGTAGTCAGAACTGAGTCAAGGTCAAGAGACAAAATACATGGCAACAACCTTAGTGGAAATGAGCAGAGTTCACCCAGGGATGCATGCATCAGGTAAAAGGCCAAGAATCTGACCTGAGCAATTGAGTCAAGTCTTGAATTTTAAAGTTTAGAGTTCTCTAATTATCCTATGGCAAAGGAGTTTAAATTCTGAGAGAAGAAGCTGGCCAGAAAGTAAGTTTATTTTTGTGTCCATGTAGAAACTAGCAAAAAAATGGTCAAATCTGAATTCAGGGTGGTGGTTTTGGGTAGGGGTTTCTGAGCCCAGGGAACAGGTTCTAAGATTAATGGTGAATAAAGGACAGGTAAAGGGAAGTGTGAAATTTCAGGCGTAAAGAAGTAGGCAAAGAGCAGGATTGCAATCAGTCATGAGGGGTTGGCAACAGAGAGGGTTTGTGAAGCAGAGCCTGGAAAGATTTATGGATGCAAATTGTTACAAATGGTGAGGGATTTTAAAGTATTATCTACAGCCAACTGTGTGTGAAAAGAAGGATTACTAATAAGTACCAGAAAGGTCACTGGGTTAAGAAGCCAGAAGGCTGTATTATAGAACTACGTTGGAAGCTGACCAGCTGAGTGACTTTTAGTTAAGTCATTTCACACCAGAAAAACTCAATGGCAAAATGAAAGAGTTTATATATTCAAGGCATTGTGTTGTATCAGCTTACTACTAAAATATATGTTCTTCTATAATGTTTCTCAACTGAGAGTTATATGACATCAGTTGGACCCCCAGTATATTCCAAGGTAGGCACAGGTGAAAATTATGTAAATGGTGGGCCACCAGAACATGAGACCAGGAGTCTCAATGGTAGGACAGGGACAACAGGAAGGACACAAGGTCAGAAGGTGGCTGCAGTTTGGATAAGATTGAGAAATTGCATTGTTCTATAGGAGAGGACTTCTAAGAAAGCTGTCTTAGTAGCGGATAGAGCATTTGCCTTGCATATGGCTGACCTGGGTTCGATTCCCAGCATCCCATATGGTCTCCTGAGCCCACCAGGTATAATTCCTGAGTACAGAACCAGGAGTGACCCCTGAGGACTACCAGGTCTGCAACCCTTTCTCCCCTCAATAAAAAAAGGAAGCTGTTCTATAGCTTATGTATTTTAATTTACATTTTTGTTGTAACAAAGTTTTCTATACCAAATGGTCCATCCGCCTTTGACTCTATGTTTTGCTTATTTAGTTTCAAATTTATGTGTCAGAGTATGTTCTTGGTTAGTTAATTGACTGTCAAAATTCTGTGTACAAGAAACTAGCAGCAAAAAGCTACAGGCTCTTGGTGGCTATTGGAATTAGAACGTGAAACTTTGTTATTCCTCTGAACTGAGATTCTTGAATGTAGGGGAAAATTTGGGTATAGTTTTTGAGCCACTGTTTATGAGTTGAGGGAAGAGGTAAATATGAAGCAGGGATGGGAGGTCTTCCAAGTGTAGACCTTTAGAATGTGTATATTTCAACTCTGTCTCTTAGTACTCAGTGTGAAGGATATTTTACTAAAAGTCACAAAGGTCTGTAGGACAAAGGACTGATTATGTCAGAGTTCTTTGGTAGTTCTCCAAGACAGACAGGGGTAGAGAGGACAACTGTTTATATAGACAAAGAAATATGTCATCCTATATAAGACATTGAACTGGAGCGATAGCACAGCGGGTAGGATGTTTGCCTTGCACGTGGCCAACCCAGGTTCGATTCCTCCGTCCCTCTTGGAGAGCCCGGCAAGCTACCAAGAGTATCCTGCCTGCACGGCAGAGCCTTGTAAGCTATCTCTGGCGTATCCGATATGCCAAAAACAATAACAAGTCTCACAATGAGACGTTACTGGTGCCCGCTTGAGCAAATCGATGAACAATGAGATGACAGTGCTATAGTGCAGTGCTACATAAGATATTGCATAAGTCTTAACAGTAATTTGTCCTCTAAGTGGCCAAAAATTATTTTTCTTTCCTCTCCCAAGTGATCCATAAGAGTGTCCTGAGATGCATATCATAATAAAGTATATGGAAGTCCCCATTTCTGTTATTCACAGGGAAGATAAATAAAACATGGACATAGATTAAACATTGTTTCTATAGTCAAAAATATGCCATCAGTGTTATCAATAAATCTTTCTAACTAAAGTTCCGAGATTTCTCCACATTACTGTGATTTTATAATCATCTTCACTGATACTGCAAATCTAAATGTGCTTCTTTCACACAAGGCACTGGGCCAAGCGCACTAAGACTGCAATGAAGTTGGTTTTATTGATCTTATTTTCCACATGGGGAACTCTTTAGGCTGGGTAAAAATGCAAACTATTTAACCACTAGTCCCACAAGGTCAGATAGATCTGAATCTCAGCAAGATATTTTAGTGATAACAAGTTGAAAGTTAGCTCTCATCTTCCGTCTACTCTTCCTGGTTAAGATCAATTCTTTCCTCAAGTCTCGGTTTAAATATTAATTATTAAAAAGGTGCCTATTACCTAAGGCCTGATCTAGTGATCCCTCTTCTCTGTTATCAGAATACTTTTCCTCTGCAGAAAGTTTATCACAAAACTAGTAACATTCAATCTCTTATCCTTCCCAGAACAGAGATTTCTAATCACATTCTAATCACAATCCTGTCTCTCTTTGCAAAAGAGATACACAGAAATGTTCTTTTGAGGTGGCAAAGTTTAGGAGTCATTACTAGGATTAGTTCAATTTTTTACTTTCATATGGTTATAATCTAAAAACAAAGCATGTACATTTTATCCTAAAAAGGCATATTTACTATTTGTACCATGCAATCGTCCTTGAATTGCCATGGGTACAGGAGAAAAGAATAAAATCTAAGATGCAAATAGAACATTTGTGCCAAATGATGATCAAAGAATGTCCCAGGGATCTGTATAGACAAAGATTTACAGAAATTCAGATTGAGAACACATGCAGAATCAGTGCCTTTCATAGAGAACTGGAACTTGTGTGAGTCAATGTAGTTTCAACAAAACCTCTTGCAGGATTCTTTATAACACTGATTGATATTTGGTATGGAAACCAATTTTGCTTTATAATTTAGATTTTTTAATAACTGAATAAACTGGACACGTTATATTTTCACATGTTATACATCTTATGTTAATACTTCAATATGATTGATTTAAGTCAACCCCGCGTATCAAGGCAATATCGATTTATGCCCAACAGAGAAGATTTTGATTATCTTCAAGTTTGACAAAAATGGGGTGAATTTTTTGTCAAATTTTGTCCAATTAGCAACTTCATGGATTTGCTTTGTCCCTTTGGCCTTCCTTTATTCTCAGGTCACTTGAGCATGTCTGAGAACTCCTGTTTGCCTGGGCACAGGTGAGGGGCCAAGGAGAAACTTACCTGCCCCGTGTTACCACTTTTTCAATCTCCTCCACTATCACAAACTGATAGCCCTGTAACTATGAATTAGGTAGTACAAGAAGACCCATGTAAAATCACCGTGCTCAGTATCATTTTTTTTTTCAGTATGATTTTGTTTTGTTTCATGTGTGGCACACTCAGAGTTGCTTGGGGCTTACTCTTAGCTCCGTGCTTAGGGATCACTCCTGGAGCTGCTTAGGGGCCCATATGCCTTGCCACAGATCAAACTGGGGTGGCTGTGTGAAAGCCAGTGACTTCACCTTTGTACTTTCTCGCTGGCCTTTCCTGTATCTTTTCAAGTTATTGTTTATCTTTTTATTTCTTTCAAATTTTTCCTTTCCCTTGAATTAATTTCTCCTGTATTAGTCTGTTTTTCCTGTATAAATCTCATTCTTTGAACTTCAAAATGAAAGGGCATTGACTTATCTGAAATTCTTTTCTCTCCCTGCTAAGTAATGCGAGGCCCACATTTCACCCACTTTTGAGAGCACCTTGCTAAACCCTGTATTGCAGTTTGTCTGCTGTACGGTTCTTTCTGGGTGATTTTCCAGTGTCTGTAAGGAAGAAGAGATGTATTGTTTTATAAAAATGAGTCAACTCGGAATCCTTTATACACTAAATTTTTTGGAGAAGTTTGTATATATGACTTAATTTTTCAGAAGTTTCTAGAAAGTTCAAGAGTAAAACTCTGAATGGGCATATTTAGAATGTCACATAAATAAAAAAGAATGTTTTATAAACACAAGATTATTCCATGACACCAAGTTATTTAAGTCTCAAAGTAAAATGGCATTAATGTCTTTTAAGTGCATTTCTATTGAGATATTATCCAAAACAATAACATTATTATTTTTTTTCCTTGGGGGCCACACCCAGAAATGTTCAAGGATCCTGGCTCTGTGCTCAGGGATCACTTCTGGCAGGCTTGAGGGACATTACGTGGTGTTAGGGATGGAATCCAGGTTGACCGCTTGCATGGCAAACACCCTACTTGCTGTACTCTCACACTGGTCTGTCTCAAAAATATTTTTTTAGGAAGCAGAATTTTAGGAGAGATAGCAAAAATGCTTTTATTTATTTTTTAAAAATGCTTCTTTCCTTTTTTGCATATATTTTATTTTTCCCATTTATGTATTTTAATTTTTAAATGAAACACAGTGAGATAGAATTACAGACTTACATACTTTTGTGATTACATTTCAGTCATACAATGGTCAAATACCCATCCCTCCGCCAGTGCTCATTCTCCACCACCAATGTTCCCAGTATCCCTCCTGTCACCCCCACCCTATCCCCTCCCTGTCTCTTTGGCATGAAAGTAGACTATAGACCGAGCATGATGGCCACTTATTACCCTAATTGCAAACCATAACACCCAAAAGGAAAGAGAGAGAGAAAGAGAGAGGGGGGGGAAGGAGGGAGGGAGGTAGAGGAAGGGAGAAAGAGCAAAAGAGAAAAATGCTTATTTTCTATCAAATGACTAAAATAATCAGCATTGAGGAAGTAGGTATCTTGTGTCTTTTTAGAGATAGAAACCTGAATTAAATATTTGTACTCTACCTATTTCTAGACAATTACTTTGAGCTTTTTATTTCACTTCCACAGAATTGCTGTGGGATGATATATAAGTGTATATAAGTGTAGTTTTTATTTCCAAATGGAAAAACTATAATTATTATAGATGTTTAAAAGCATTGGTTTAACACATTGACATTGGTGTGTATCACTGGTGGCTCACGCTTGAATGTGGCTTAATTAACACAAATTGTAGTTGTGTGTCAACACGTTATATGACTTATTTAACTGGCTCATATGAGACCTGCTGCTGTTTACTTTGAAAATAACCATCTGAATTACTTTCCTACAACCTTTAATGAATTTACTAATTATACCCAGTTTGAAATACTGCTTCACTGGTGACTTGAAGTTGACATGTGTCCTGGTGCCCATTTAACTGAACTTTATCACTGTAGAGAATTAGTGTTGCATTGTATAATACTGTTTATTTAGCATCTGCTTAAATAATTTTCAAATCATCATTGGGTATTGGCTAGATTATAAAAATGCGAAAAATAAAGATTAAAGTATCAAATAAAGTAATGTAACAGAACATAGTATTACCTGTAAAGACTATTTTTTTTCCTTGAGTATGTTTTTTCTTAGTGTTTAAGCATTGGGTTTGTGACAGATGGGGAATAATATGGGTCATCTGGTGGTTGAAGGCTGCCATTATAGCAAACACCTGTTCTGGGTGTTATTTTTTCCCCCTACCACTTTTTGATAGTAGTAGAGCTAATTTTCTTTCCCAGCTAAAGGGAAAGAAAACATTTAAAAAGAAAAAAATATAATGAAAAAAGAAATGCAGGAAAAGTGTCATTCATATCCTGCTTTTTTTTGCATGGTTCTTTTTTTTCTTTACTTCCTAGATGATAGCAAGTGCAATATGACCAATAAGATCTGACTAGGGAGAGACAAGAGAAATGTGTTCGACATCACTGCCGTTTACTGCAAAGATCTTAAGCACTCTTATCTTTTCTACTTCAGTATTCTTCACTGTGCTTTGAGGGAACAGTGAGAAAAATGTATATGAACTTTACAAAGCAATGTACAAAAAAACATCAAAGTTAATCTTACTGAAGCAGGGTTCTCTGGCATGTATCTCATGCTGGTAACATACATTGTGAAAAAATCAAAGAAAATATAGGATTGGGCATTTTAAAAACTAATTTGCCCTGGAAACTTTTTCACCTATTAAAATTCAGTGCAATTGTATTCAATGGATATGGCATGTCAAAATCACTTGCAAGGACATGGCAAGACTTGCTAGGACTCTTTCCACATCTCCTAAAGCAATATGGCAAGTGTGGAGGTGGTCAGGCCACGCAAGTCTTATCCCTACATTCCTGATATGTGTCCTAATTCTGAACATCTGCTGTAGCCAGGATTTTCAAAATTTTGTGTAAGTGGAAATTACTTTGCGGAACTTACCAAATATTCAGATGTATGGGTTCCAAGCATAAAGGTTTTGATTAGGGCCTGGAGTGATAGCACAGCAGGTAGGGCATTTGCCTTACATGCGGCCAGCCTGGGTTCGATTCTCAGAATCCCATATGGTCCCCCGAGCACTGCCAGGAGTAATTCCTGAGTGCCGAGCCAGGAGTAACCCCTGTGCATTGCTGGGTGTGACCCAAAAAGAAAATAAAAAGATTTTGATAAAGTACATTTATGATGAGGTCACGAAAGCAGGATTGTTTTCTGGTGGTACTTGGAATTGAACTCAGAACCTCACACATGGCATGCATGTGCTTTACCATTGAGTCATAGTTCCCTCCCTGGGAATCTACTTCCTTCCAGAGTATTCCAATGGATTTTGTTACAGAAATTTATGGCTCAAATATTGAGAATCATAATGCTGTTGTTCTCATTCCCGGTTAAGCATTTGATCTGGTCTGGGAGCTCTTACAACCTACTGCTACATAGATATTACCCACAGATATCCTGATATTATTGGTCTGGTATAATCCCTGGTCACTAACAGTTGAATCTAATATTTAGTTAGGACTGAGGTTTGCTGAACCAGGGGTCCCACATCTGCAGAATAAAATTCACCTGGACATGTTTGATTAACCCACACTCTGGTAGCCCTGACTTATAGGGATTCTGATTTAAAAGTCTATGTTGAAGTCCAGGAATCCATGTTTTCAAAAGGTCAGTAAGTTAAGAATCATCATTAGGTACATTTGGGGTAAAGAATAATAGGTTTGTGAACAGGTTTCTCAGAAGATTTGCTGCCACTGTATAAGATAGAACAGAAATCTCTGAGTGTGAGATCTGTGTTATCAGAGATTTGCTGAAGAGAGAGCAAAATCAGAATAAAGACAAGTCTATAGAAGGCATAGGAAGAGGGTCTCAGTGGTTACAGGGAATTTAGAATCATAATCGGAAGAGCATGAATTAAGAAAAATTCCTATATAGCGGTTTTGATTTTGGTGATTATTTTGTACTTCTGAAGCCTAATTAATCCCAGTGGAAAGAACTTTCAATTTTGTTAGAGTCATGTAAAATTGATAATAACAGTTTCTAAAAAAAATAGAATTTTCAAATTTAGAAAAAACTATAAGTGAAAAAAAATAAATACTGAAATGTTGATATACTGATTTTTGCCTCCAGTGTTCATTAGTTCATTCAGGTTTTAAAGTGTTGATATTTATGGATGTGAAGTTTAATGTAAAACTGCTTTTCTCTTTGCTACCTTTTGAGGTGGTGAGGGTTTGTATGTGTGGGTTAAGACCAAGGCTGTAACTTGGTAGTAGTTGTCTTCCACGTGTGAGGTCCTGGGTTGAATCTTATTGTAAAAAGGCAAAAGAAAATGAAATAAAATTTGTATGTGTGCCAGAATCACAAGTATTCTTTACCCTTTGCGACTATTATAATTGTTAGATTTTTTAAAATTATGATATAAATTAGGTTCAGTAGTCAGAGTGTAATGTGTGTCTGGGTGCGTGTATGTAGTTTAAAAGCCTTACAAAGTGCCTGTAGACATGCTTCATCATGGTATCATTTAGACAATTTAATATCCAATTTTCAGAAACATTCAACAAAATTGCTATTATATGTATTCATTCAAAGATACTCTAAATATCGAGTTTTCCCAGAGAAATTAACAAAGTTACATTTGTGTGATCTGGGATGGTTTATGATGAGTTTCCAGTTTTAGCAAAGTAATAAAACGGGTGAGAAAGTATGACACGTTAAAAATCAGTGACTCAGTTATGAAGATGTTTGGAATGTTCCCTTTTAGAATAATGGCTCTTGGATTTTGCTATATAAAATCCACCCAGAGCTCCTCCCAGGTGAGTAGGCTTCCTTTCCATTTTCTATTCCCTTATAGTCCTGTGGCACTCCCCCCCCCCCCTTTCTACATCCTCCTTTATCTCTGGGTTTATTCTCTGATTAACCAGTGGCTAGAAATGGTAAATAGTGGTGGTGAGCAAATATGGTACAAATTCCACCAGACCTCATAAACAAAGTTGAAGGTTAAGTAAATACAGGGAGTTATTTAATAAATGCTCCATATATAATGTTAGGTGTTTACTGAGAATCCAGGAGAAGGGACCAGTGAATTGAACCTTTTCTCTGGTAGTGGGATTCACTCACAAAAACTGCCCTTGTTGCTCATGTTTGGGGATTTTTAGAACTTTGACATATGCTTCCCCTTAGCTATCCTCTAGTCTTCATCCCTTCCCCACATCAAATTCTTCCAGCCACTTCACCCCCCTCATAAAAAGACTGTTTCCCAATCTTTCCAAAAACATTTGGATCAAAATGGGTGAATCTGTGACTCCCTGAAGTCCAAGCTCATTAGGAAAGGATCATCTCACAGATGGCCTCTGCAGGAGCCTTGAGCGCTATTTTCATAAGATATTCAGACCTAGTTCTATTTATATCAGTTATGTGGTCTGTGTAGTATTTGGAAAACATTAGTGAAACCTGCCAGGCCCACCATTATTAGAAATGGGAAGAACTGGAAAATTAGACTTTTTTCTTTTATACCTTTTCTTTCTTTCTTTCTTTCTTTCTTTCTTTCTTTCTTTCTTTCTTTCTTTCTTTCTTTCTTTCTTTCTTTCTTTCTTTCTTTCTTTCTTTCTTTCTTTCTTTCTTTCTTTCTTTCTTTCTTTCTTTCTTTCTTTCTTTCTTTCTTTCTTTCTTTCTCTCTTTCTTTCTCTCTCTCTTTCTTTCTTTCTCTCTCTTTATCTCTCTCTTTCTTTCTCTCTCTCTCTTGTTCTCTCTCTTTCCCTTTCTCTCTCTCTCTCTTTCTCTCTTTCATTTTCTCTTTCCCTCTTTCTTTTTTTCTCAGGGAGGGATGGGGATTCTAAAGATCCCCATGTAATGTTGTTTATGTACCTATTTGGGGTTGAAGGAAAAGAAAAAATAAAATGCAGAACTTTCCCTGCCATATTTTTACTCTGTCATTGGTTTACATAATGGGAATCACGTGTTTGTCACAAGTCTCAACATTTCCAGGGTGGGTGCCCACAGTGTGAGTGTGTTTTATGTTTAAGTAAAGCAAAGTTTACTTAGGTCTCTGGTTCCAGGGGGAAAAGGTTGCTTTTGGAAAACACCAGATTTGTATTTTAATTTAGAGTTTCTGTTATTTTTAACAAAACAGCTGGCTACAGCTGTAAACTAATATATATATATATATATATTATATTAGTTTACACACACACACACACACACATATATATATATATCAGTTAAGAAATCACCAAGAATAGTGGTTGACTGAATCAACAATACAGCACATTGTAGGGATAATGCTTTGTCATTAGCCACAAGGTATGCCTTGTTCAAATCCCTTTTCGAAGACACTTTTTTTTTTCTTATTTCATTGTTACTGGCTACCTTTCTATCAACAGTTACCAAACATGGACTGCAAATTCCTTCTTGTTTTATTACTCTCAATTTCTTTTGTATTCACTTTTTTCCCTGCCTTATTAAATAAAGACATAGTACCTTAATTATGGAGCCACAGAAATCTCTTCTTTATGACTCGAACTTTCCAAAAGGAGAAACTAGGCCTAAGGACATTCAGTGATTTGCCCAATGTCATAGTTAGTTGATGAAAGGATCAGAATTTCAATCTCTGAAATGGATCCTTGTGTTTGCTTGCCTGCCTCTGCTGGAGGCAGATGAAAGAGAGAAGGGAGGTGAGGGGACCTTACGGGAGAGGAGGGGAGAGGATTGGATGTGAGGTGAGGGAAGGGGAGAGGAGAGGAGAGAAGAGGAAGGGAGGGGAGCTGAGGGGAGAATACAGGAGAGGATAAGAAGGAAAATTACGTAGTGGGAATGCAAGAGGAGGAAGGAAAGACAAGGTGACTTTGTTCACCCCACTATAACAATGGCTTTCTTTTTCTTACCAGTTTCAAAGAAAGGACAGAAGGTTTCTTTTAGCAAGAGTTAATTATGGAATTCTGAAGGCTTTGTCAGTTCAGAAGAGATTCCAGAATTGATTTTCCTTATTTCCTCTACTCTCCTGAATTCTAAAAATGAACTTTGTGTGCATATGTAATGAATATATCTCCAGCATAGGTAAGCAGTAAAATGAAGGGTGGGAAATGTAATGATGCAATAATGTTTAGAAAAATTTAGAGCATGCACATTTAAATGACCTCTCTTAACTTGAAACTTCCAAGGATAATGACAAGGTCCCTGGAGGAGGGGCTTTTCTTACTATGACCTAGCTGTGGCTGTTAGAGCTTTGAAAAATAAAAAAGCTGTTTAAAGTAATAAGTTGCTTGAAGCCAAAGATATGGTACAGGAAGTAAGATAGTGTCTTGCATGTGGCAGAGCCCAATTTGCTTCCTGAAATTTTTGCCAAGGGACAATCTTGAAGATTGTCTCAAAATAGTCCCTGAGCATCACTGAGAGTGACTCAATCTCCCACCCCCCATATTAACTGTTAATGTTAATCAGTAAGTGTTGGATTTTTACATCTATTTTATATACTAGATATTTGTAATTATATAAATAAAAGGGTTTGCAAGTATAAGTAATCCAGGTGTTAGTACAGTCATATGTACATACCTAAAGAACATTCCTCCCCCCAAGTAAACCAAGGGACATATACTCCTTTCCCACAGTCTAATGACTTTTTCTCTCCCCCTCAACCATTTGATAATACTGTGGGGAAATAGTAGTGATGATTAGGAAGCATACATTTTTTGATCATTGAAATGCCTTCAGTTCTTCTGCAGTCACGCATCTCTGCTTACATTTTAATTAAAAATGTTATAATTCCTCTCAAGAGGACTTGCAGTGACACCTGATGAGGCCCTGCCTTTCATCAGTATGGTCTTACATTTTACCCTCCAGTGCTTAAACCACAGAATCACTCATTTTTTCTCTCCTTTGGATCATTGTTCCATTGCTTCGGTAAAATGCTTGTTCTCATTTTTGTGTCCAACAGAAAGGACAGGTAACAAGAATTCCATTTCAGCTTTCATTTAAAAATTAGTTAATGCTCTGGGAGATAGTCCGCAAATATGAAGGTTTTTAGACCTCAAGGAGCAAATTTTGAAAGGATCCAAGAAAACCTCTGCTTTAGCTGATACCTAATTAATTTAGGTAAAATAAAAAGAACACTAATTTTTTGTTACGTATCAGCATTTGGAATATTTGTCATGCACATTTTGAGATATTCAAATATATTTTATTACTGTGAACCAGAAGTAATTTAAACTTATATATTATATATGTAGATATTACAGGAGTTACCAGAAGCTGAATGGTATGGAAACATTTGAGTAATGAGAAAATGAGGTGAACTATGAAGTGTAATCCTGGGGAAGAGGCCAGTTATATAAATTTTATACAATCATCTCAGCCTCTATTTTATCAGCCACTTGAAAAATGTAACAGTGATTTTTATAAGTAAGAACTAGCACAAATCCTTCATTTGTTCTTTTAGAAAAATTTAGAGAATTCATTTGAAATGCCCCCTTGCAAGTTATTCTTGCCAACATAATTCATGGGAAGATTTAATTTTTTGAGGTGGGCATACCTGGTGGTACTCAGGACTTACACCTGATTCTGTGTTGGGATCACTCCTGAAAGTGCTCAGGGGACAAGGGGGCTGGGGGTGAAACTTGGGTTGACTATGTGCAAGGCAAGAATTCTACCACACTATTGCTCTAGCTCTGACAACATTTTATTATTATTTTTTTATTGAATCACCGTGACATACAGTTACAAAGCTTTCATGTTTGAGGTTCAATCATACAATGATCAAACACCCATCACTCCACCAGTGCACATTTTTCACCACCAATATCTCCAGTATCCTAACCCCCCACCCCCCGCATCCCAACCCTCCCCCTGCCTCTATGACAGACAATTTCCCCCATACTTTATCTCTACTTTTGTGCATTATGGCTTTCGATATGGATACTGAGAGGCTATCATGTTTGGTTCTATGTCTACTTTCAGCACACATCTCCCATCCTGAACGATCCCTCCAACCATCATTGACTGAGTGATCCCTTTTTTATGCCAGCTGCCTTCTCCCACAGCTCATGAGGCAGGCTTCCAACTATGGAGCAGTATTCCTGGCCCTAATGTCCTTGGGTGTCAGTCTTATGTTATTTTATATTCCACAAATGAGTGCAGTCTGTCTATATCTGTCCCTCTCTTTCTGACTCATTTCACTTAGCATGATACTTTCCATGACCATCCACTTATAAGCAAATTTCATAACTTCATCTTTCCTAGCAGCTGCATAATATTCCATTGTGTAGGTGTGCCAAAGTTTCCTTAACCAGTAATCGGCACTTGAGTTGTTTCCAGATTCTGACTATAGTGAACAGTGCTGCAATGAACATCCAGGTGCAGATGTCATTACTACTGTGCTTTTTTGCACCCTCAGGATATATTCCCAGAAGAAGGTATTGCGAGGTCTTACGGTAGCTCAATTTCTATTTTTTTAAGGAATGCCCCTATTGTTTTCCAAAACAGCTGTATCAGTCGGCATTCACATCTGGCAATATTTTAGACCTTTTTGAATACATAAGAATTTGGGGTCCTTCCACAGTTGCAATGATAATAGAATATAAACCAAGTATACAATTTAAAATTTTCTAATAGTCACATTTAAAAAGTAAAAGTGCCCACAAACTAAAGAAAATAAGTAAAAACAATTTTAATGTCACATTTTATTGAATCAGTATATTAAAATATCACTTATACATATTATCAAATATAAATTTTGTTAATGAGATATTTTCTATTTTCCCATACCTTGCTTTTTAAATATAAAATACACTTTATACATACAGCATATCTCATTTTGGATTAGCCACATTTTAAGTATGTAGCAGTAACCATAGAGAAGGGCTATCATATTGACAGTGCAATGAAGGTGCAGTATGACTGATGTAAATACATAGTCTTTTGCCATTTATACAAATGTATTGTCTCCATTATTCTACTTGACTCACACACTAACTCTGAGGAGAATAATAAAGAGAAGAAACCAAATTCAGAGGTAGTAAGCGAATTACCCAAATCCCAGTGGAGACAATTTCCTCCAGTCACAAATAGTATCTTCCAGTTGTCTGAATCCAAGAGAACTGTCACATCTGTTAGTTCAAAATGTGCGTGTGCGATGCATTTGGTGGCTGACAACTGCCTCCCCAGGCCTCCTCAGCAGAGGAAAAATGAGATGGGAGACCAGAGACTGATGGTCAAAATGGCCTTTCAATGCAGAGCTGCTAGCATGCTTACATCTGGCGGGATTTCAGGTATAGGACTAAAGATGAGTGTGACTGATCATTTACAGAGGTAAAGCGTTTCAGCAGAGGCAATTCTATTGGGGGGATTAACTCCAGGAGACACTGTCTCCCAGGGACATTTATATTGCTTTTCTCTTTCTGTAGCTAAAAACTAGTAAATATTAAAAACAAAAATAAGCTTCCTTCTTGTTAATAGAAGAACACTTGTATCACTTGTCTTCCTGTTGATCTTCGATTTGCTTGAGTGGACACCAGTAACATCTCTATTTGTCCCTGTCGCATGCTAGTGTAGCCCAATGATATCTGCTCGCTCCAGGAACAGGAAGAGCCTCAAATCGTTCATTCAGGGTTTCAGCAAAGAAGGTGACCATCTCTTTGGTGGGTGGCCACACGGTCTTTTAATGTCCCGTGGAATCCAGTCGGTAACAGTTGTAGTTCAGCAGTCATCTCTAAGTCGCATTACATGTCCAGCCCATCTGATTTTTGGTGTCTTGGCAAACGAGACAGTGTCCCTGATTCTTGATTGTTGACGGAGGTCGGAGCTCCAGATTCCTTCTCTCACTAGAGTGAGACGTGATACTCCTAGCCTAGCTCTTTCCATTCCTCTTTAGGAAAACACTGTGAGAGATATAGACTCCAAAACTTAGTTCTCTGGGCTCTGAGGGCAAGATTGCTGGATTTCTGTCCCAGACTAGGTCCTCAGGCCAATTTAGCTCTTCCTTCCCCATGGGGGTCCTATCTCTCTCTCTCTCTCTCTCTCTCTCTCTCTCTCTCTCTCTCTCTCTCTCACTCTTTTTTTTTACAGAAACCAAAATCTTTCACAGTAAAGCAGGCTCAGATCAGTTCTTGTAGCCTCTGGCCCTTCTGCCTTGGGCATGCTCGAACTTGCAGCCCTTGGAACGCACATAGGGTTTGGTGTGGCTGCGTGGGGTCCCGGGAGCCATGCCAAAATGCCTATACACTTCCCGGCCTTTGCGGGGTCCGGAAAGCAGGACAGTTCCACAGCCTTTGGGGGAGTCCAGGGCCAACTGGTCAAAGGTTAGGATTTTGTCTCCAGCCTTGAGGATGCAAGTTCGGGCGCGGCCAGTCACACGCAGGGCACACACCTTCAGTTTGAGCACCTGCTGAATGCGCACATCCTCTGGGATTGTCCCCACCCCCACAGCTGTCTTGCCTTCCCCACCAGGAAGCTGCATCTTGCGGATCATACGGGACAGGGACAGAGGTGGCCGGTTGGTCCGGCTCATGAACAGTCTCTTCAGCGCACCCTGATTGAACGTAGAGTTGGTGCGTCTGGCCAGAAACCAGTAGCTCTTGCCCAGCAGCCTCAGGGAGATGTCCTGACTCTTGGGCTCTTTGCGCCGCACCTCCCCGTCTTTGTTGTGGTGGATATTGACTCCCATGATGGCGCTTTCAGTTTGGTCAGGTCCAGAAAGTGGAGGTCCTATCTCTTAAGTTATGAAGGCTTGCATCAAGACCATGCTTTTATGTTTTGAGATTGTCTCATTTCAATGCCAGGGTAGCTTTGTCGCTCGCCATGGGTCCATCCCGGTCTCGTCATGGGACCTCCCTTTGTGGGATGTAAGAACAATGGCAACTGAAGCCTTAGTCAAGTAATAATGACAGATGCCCAGGAGTAGATATATTTGAGAATCAATCAACTCCAAAATATTAGGAGTATAGCATTAGTGGTCTTTCTATGTTTAAGCAAAGAACATTGCTCTAGAGTGAAACACATAAAGACTATAGGGGAAATAGAAAAGCAAGTAATTCACTACAAATACAAAGTCTAGAGTTACCAGAAAGCTTGTCTTATTTTTTTTTCTTTTTGGGTCACACCTGGCAATGCACAGGGTTTACTACTGGCTCTGCACTCAGGAATTACTCCTGGCCGTGCTCAGGCATCCGTATGGAATGCTGGGAATCGAACCCGGGTCAGCCACGTGCAAGGAAAACACCCTACTGCTGTGCTATAGCTCCAGAAAGCTTGGCTTTTAAGTAACCAACCCTGACTCGGGGAATTGTGACAATGAGAGGTAAAGCACAAAGGAAAGGTTAAAGATAAATTCAGGGGACTAGGAGTGTTTGCAAGAGCACTGTAAGCTTCTCTGGCGGGGGGGGGGATGTGGCAATTCACTGATGAAGCCTAAAACACTTAGGGTTAATATCCAACACACATCACCTCAGGACTTCTGTAGAATGGGAGCTCAAGTGAATGTGTGGCACCGGTATTATTAGCAGGTAAATATTTCTTCTATATCTGGTCAATTAAGGATACTGGAATGAAAATGTAAGTTAATGGTAACAGTTCTCAATAGGAAAGGTAGAATGTGGGTTCTATAAAAATGATAGAAAATTTGCTATATTTTCACTTATAGAACATGTTGGCCATATGGCAGGCATTACATTGAATGTATAATTGCTCACAGCTTACTGATATTAATGAATCAATAATTGTATGACAGTTCTTTAAGTTTTATTGCCACAATATGAATTAGTTTCTGTGGGAGACCTGAAGAGGATAAGTCCTCTGGAACTAGGCTTGGGAGGAGTCCTATACAATTCACAGGACTGAGAAGACGTGAGATGGCACATTAGACTTAGAGGAAATTCATAATTCTCTTCCCGGAAGCAGATTTTAAAAATGGAGCAGCAAATGGAAAGTGTCACTTATACGCAAATAAAATGATGCTTTATAATCGTGGTTTTACTTTCTCTGCCATTATGCATCTCCATCTCCTTTCCATGTGTGTGTCTGTTAGGGCAGTTCACTCAGTGCTGCTTATGAGCCAAATTCTGTGGTGTTTGGAGTTTTATGGTAGGAGGTATTGAACCAGGGCCTCACACATGCAAAACAAGTGCAACACCACTTGGGTAACATCTCCAACCCTCCATTTCTTCTCTGTTTTAAGCAACCTCTTTCCTTGACCATTCTACCCAAAACACTATATGACTTCTTCAATGTATCTCCATCAAAATTCCCATAGTAAACATTAATAATGAAACAAATACTGTTAACATTTATGTGGAATAATAAAACTCTAAAAGTTTTAGGTTGAAGACATAGTTCAATGGGCAAAGCATATGCTTGCATATGAGAGGCCAGGACTCAATCCCTGATACCACAGGGTCTGAGCAGCTCTAGGATCAACCCTGGAGCACAGAGTTGGAAGTGGCACATAGGTATTACCAAGTGTGGCCTCCAAACTCAAAGAAAACAATAAAACTCTCCAACTAGTTAAGCAATCCCAAGGGGGAAAAAAGATGAAAGGCTTCTCTCTCTCTCTCTCTCCCTCCCTCTCTCTCTCTCTCTCTTTCTCTCTCCCTCTCTCTCTCCTTTTTTTTTCTTTTGGGGTCACATCTAATGGTGGTCAGGACTTACTTCTGGCTCTGTGCTCATGGATCACTCCAGGTGGCATGGAGGACCATATGGTACTCCAGGATTGAACCTGAGTCAGTCATGTGCAAGGCAAGGGTGCTACCCACTGTGCTATCACTCTGGCTCCTTCTTGAATTTAAGTTACATTCTAAAGCTATAGTAATCAAAACTGTGCAGCTGTGGGATAAAGATAAATGCTCAGACCAATGGAATATAACTGAGAACCAAAGAGACAGACCCTCAGCTCTATAGAGAGTTAATTCATGACAAAGGATCTATATTCTTGAAATTCAGAAGCAAGAAAAGTCTCTTCAATAAACTGGTTTGGAAAAACGAGTTAGCTACATATTAAGAAAAAAAAGTAAGAACATTCTGAGTTCTATCTTATGCTATTTTACAAATGCTAACTTAAAATAAATATTCAATATATATATTGAAAAAACATAGGAAGAATTCTCCATGATTTTATAATCAGAGGCATTTTCAATGAGTCAATGTGTTTGGTGAACAAAAAAAGCAAAAATAAATGGGACTGCATCAAACTAAGAAGAAATGACGACAGAAATAAAAGGGCACCCTGAAAAATGGGATATATTACTTACTTACAAAGGGCTAATATCCCAGATTTATAAAGTACTTATAAAACTTAATGAATAACAAAGCAAGAAAAACCCTTTCAAAATGAGAAGAGTATCTGAGAATATGCTTCTTCAAAGAAGATATACAGATGCCCCCAAAATGTATGAAAAACTGTTTTTTGTTACAGTAAGGAACTTCAAATCAAAATAACAATGATTTATAACCTCAAACCAATAAGAACAACATGTATCAAAAAGATTGGAAACAACCCCTAGGAATATGTGAGAAAGAAACCCTTATTCACTGCTGATAGAAATGACTTCTGGTTCAACTTCTATGGAAAACACTATAGAAGTTTCTCAACTAGTTAATAATAAAGCTTCTCTATTTCTCCAATTCCTTGTATCTACCCAAGAGCACTAAAACAGTAGCTCAAAAATATTTACATTCCTATGTTTACTGCAGTGCTCATCATTATAGTCAAAATCTGGAAACAAATGCCCAACAGCAGTATGAGTGGATAAAGAAACTGTGTGTATAGACAATGGAATACTGTTAAGCTACAAGAAAGAATGAAATACTGTAGTTCACTGTCACTTGGATGGAACTGGAAATTCTGCTGAGCAAAATGAGTCTAAGGGAGAAGGACAAATACTGAATCATCACACTCATATCTGGAGTATAATGAAATATAGTTAGGCAACAGGACCCTCTGTTTGCATCTTCACCATCCCAGGTGAGACTGGTCTTCAACTGATACCTCTGGGCCTATTCCAAATGACAGACAGAGTCCCTTCATCCCAGATGGGGCCCAGCAGCCTCCACACCTGACCTGCACCTTAATAAGGGTCATGCATCACAGCTCCTGAAGCACACGGAACAGACAGACTTAACAAATAACATGCAGCATTGCTCACAGTTATTCTGACATTTTGAAGACAGGCAGAGAAGACAAGACAGAGAGCAACCTCTATCTTAATCCCTCAGCATCTTCTAGGGGGGTTAACTACAAAGAGTCACCCCCAGCACAGCAAGAATGCTGTAAAAAATCAATGGAGTAAACACGTAGAAACCCACAAAGTTCAATGAGCGAGAACAATATTACTGACAACATAACCAGCCCCAGTAAATCCTCAGCGTCTTTAGTGACACTAAGATGTGGATATTGAGTGAGTTCAAAGAAACTATAGCGCTGATAGTCAGCAAAGCACAAGAAAGTATGAGAGTCCAAATGAGAAAAACGACTACAGTCAAATAACAGAAATGAAGAACATGGCAGGTGACATAAAAAAGTCGATAGAAGCTCTAAACAGCTGAAGAACAGCAGCTAACCTAAAGATCAAGGTGCTCCACGATGAGGAGGAAACTGTTAGGAAAAAGCACTGTAGCACTGCACTGTCGTCCCGTTGTTCATTGGTTTGCTCGAGTGGGCACCAGTAACGTCTCTATTGTGAAACTTGTTACTGTTTTTGGCATATTGAATACGCCAGGGGTAGCTTGCAGGCTCTGCCATTCGGGAGGGATACTCTTGGTAGCTTGTCAGGCTCTCCAAGATTGAGGAGTCGAACCTGGGTCAGCTGCGTGCAAGGCAAACAGCTTACCAGCTGTGCTATCACTCCAGTCCATTAGGAAAGAGCAGAAGGTGGAAAATAGTCTGAAAAGATAAACAGCGTACCAGAGAACTATCAGATTATTTTGAGAGCAGCAAGATAAGAAACACTGGAGTCCTGAAGTAAAACAGGAAGGTAAATGTATTGAAGAAATATGAACTAAATTGACTAGAAATTAATTGACTAGAGCTTCCCAGAGTTGAGGACTAGAGCCACTGAGATCCAAGACACCTGAAGGGTCCCAGTGAAAATAGGCCTGATTAGGAAAACTCCAAGACACGTTATACTCAAAATGATAAAACCCAAAGATAGAGACTGAATATTAAGAGCAGAAAGATCAAAAAAGGAATTTATACACAACAGAAATCCTATAAGATGTACAGCAGATCTATCAAATGAAACTACGAGCCAGAAGAATATAGTACAGAAACTCAATGAAATGAACACTTCACTAAGAATACTTGATCCAGTTAGATTATCATTTAGATTTGATGAAGCTCTACAGCATTTCATGGACAGGTAGCAGCTTAGGGGATGTATAGCCTTGAAACCAGTACTGCAAAAAGCATTAAAAGAGCTCCCTTGAAGGACAGGGGAAACTTCCCATCACATGGACTCACTAATGGTCCATGATTGTCCTCTACAAAATTAAGAGAGGTTAACAGAATATAGAAATCAATCATCATAAGTTGATTTCTATTGATTTATTTTTTGATGGGGCCGGAGTGATAGAACAGCAGTAGGGCATTTGCCTTGCATGCGGTCGACCCCGGTTCAATTCCTCCGGCCCTCTTGGAGAGCCTGGCAAGCTACAGAGAGTATCTCACCCGCAGGGCAGAGCCTGGCAAGCCACCTGTGGTGTATTCAATATGCCCAAAACAGTAACAACAAGTCTGACAATGGAGATGTTCCTGGTGCCTGCTCGAGCAAATCGATGAGCAACGGGATGACAGTGATACAGTGATACAGTGGTTGAAATCGTATTGCAGTCAATCGCTAAAAATTGACTTTTGTTGGTTTATTTTCTGATATTTCCTTTTGCAATTTCTTTAAGTTTGCTGGAGCAAGTAACATGAAATAAATTTGTTTTATGCCTACCAACAAATTTGGCAGGAACAGACTGGGAAACTGGAGACACTGGTGGAAGAAAGAGGACATTAGTGGTGGGATTGGTGTTGGAAGAGTGTGTGCCTGAAATGACTATTATGAACAACTTTGTAAATCACAGTGCATTAAAAAGCAAAGAAAAAACAAACAAACAACATTCTGAATAAACAATAGTTAATGATAGCAGATCCTGAGAATGAGTTTCCTCTTTCTCTGTGGGGTGTGTGTGTGTGTGTGTGTGTGTGTGTGTGTGTGTGTGTGTCTTTAAAAGGAACATAGAAAAAGTGATGAAGGATGCTGCTATTCTAGTGACAGGTGTAGTAACATTGTATTTATAAAATATTAATATTTACACCACTGTGAATCACTGCCTAAATAATTTTTTAAAAAAGAATCTCTTTCCTTGATTTGATGTTATCAGCCGTAAGATCAATTTTTTTCCATCTCCCTCTTAAATTTTGACTTTTACCCAAGTTCTGTCTTTTTTTTTTTTCTTTTTGAATCACACCTGGCGACACACAGGGGTTATCCTGGCTCTGCACTCAGGAATCACTTCTGGAGGTACTCAGGGGACCATATGGGATGCTGGGAATCGAACTCGGGTTGGCCTCATGCAAGGCAAATGCCCTACCCGCTGTGCTATTGCTCCAGTCCCCAAGTTCTGTTCTTAACAGTTTTTTCTTCCTCCCCTATCAATGAATGAGAAGATTTAACCCAAGATTCATATCTTGCTGGCATAGAGATTCTTGATCTGACTTTTGCAAACTCTTGAATGAAGTAAGACTTCAAGAGGCAAATGATTCTCACAAATTGTATGCACATATTATGTATATATGTATCTAGAGAAATATAGATAACACTCATTAGTTTTCCAAATGACTTTATAAGCAAGTATAAAATTGGCCCCCCAAAATTATAGAGATAAATTTAATACTAGAAACCAGAAAACTTGTCTGAGCATAAAAATGTTTGAAAGCATCAATAATGTGCACAGGTCCTGATGGATGAGCCAGTGGAAATCTTAATGAGAAATCTTTATCTGTGCATGGATACATGGATACATACCTTAGGGGAACCATGAATTTATCATTCCTCCAGTAACCCTCCCAGTCTGTAACCCACCCTTATTAAAAATGTCCTTCTCTGCTCTCTTTTCTATAAAACTCATTTTTCCTCCAATGTACTTTTATTTTATTTTTTAAGTTCAGTTATCTTTTGTTTTTCCCCACAATTATAAAGTTGTTCATGTTTTAGTCATAAAATATTTTAACACCCATTCCTTCACCAGTGTACATTTCCTACCACCAATGTCCCCAGTTTTCCTCCCACCCACTGCCCCTGGATTGCTTCTATGACAGACAAATTTCTCTGTCTGTCTGTCTGTCTCCGTCTCTCTCTGTCTCTGTCTCTGTCTCTCTGTCTGTCTCCTTCCTTCTTAATGTGGGCACACAAGATAATTACCTCAGGATACAAGTCTACCATCTTTTAACCTGCTGGCATGCTGCTGAAAACAGCTCTTTCACTAGTTAGTCCCTCACTAGTAGACTCACTAGTTAGTCCCTCAGTTGACTGACTCTATAGTGAAGGGAACCAGACATTTCTGGTCACCACGGTTTGAAGAGCTAGATTTCTCTTACTCATGTCATCGCCTTTGTAAGTTCTATCTCCTTTCTGACTTACCACCACAGCTCTAACTCTGCTTTTCCTAGTCTGTTTCTTTTTAGATGTCCAACAGGTACATCAGTGTGTGTGTGTGTGTGTGTGTGTGTGTGTGTGTGTTGTTTTTCTAAGAGCATATTTTTAATTGAAAAAATCTGAGGGGTTGGGGGGTCAGTCCCTACTTTAATGTTGGCTATTTAGATTGTTCAGAACTAAGAGATGATTCACAAAACTTTGACACATAAGTTTAACAAATCACATTGATTCAGTTGATTGATGCTGTATTGGTTTTCTGGCCACACTCAGCTGTATTCAGGCCTTACTCCTGGCAGTGTTCAGGGAACCCTATGTGGTGCCATGGATAGAACCTGGGTAAACCACGTGCAAGGCAAGCACCTAATATACTGTACTATACATATAGTACAACCTTTACCATATCTCTAGGCTTGATTGACTTTAAACTTGTTATTTACTTTTATTGACATCTTTATAAGCTAGTCACTATTTTTAGAACCACAGCTGACCTTCCTGCCCAAGCTGGAAATCCACTGATATGAGTAGTCACTGTATCACTGTCATCCCATTGCTCATCGATTTGCTCGAGCAGGCAACAGTAATGTCTCCATTGTGAGACTTGCTACTGTTTTGGGCATATCGAATATGCCCTGGGGAGCTTGCCAGGCTCTGCCATGTGGGCAAGATACTCCTGGTAGCTTGCTGGGTTCTCTGAGAGGGACAAAGAAATCAAACCCGGGTCAGCTGCATGCAAGACAAACGCCCTACCTGCTGTGCTATTGCTCCAGCCCATTTTTATGTATAAATATATCTATATATCTATATCTACATATAGATATATAGTTTGTGGGGGTGAGGCTGGGGGTGGGGATACACCCAATGGTGCTCAGGGCTTGGTTTGTGGACCAAACCAAGGTCAGCAATGTACTAGGAACCTACCCACTGTACTAGCTCTCTAGTTCCTGGATTTAAATTTAAGATAAGAAACATAAGAACCCTTAACAAAACTCTGACACATAAGTATTCTCAAACTATTATGATATGAGTAGAGGCAGAAGAATTTGTTCTCTCTAGATTATTCTGGAAATGAAATAGTTCTATTTTACATTCAGTATGAAAAATAAATACAATATTGTAAATCAATATTGCTAAAATAAAAAATATAAAATCAAAAGAGATTCTTATTATTTTATATTACAAATAATATAAATTTGATATTTCCTGGTCACTAGGGCTAAACACACTAAAATACATTCTTACTTTCCAGATCTTTCTCAAGTCCTTCTCTTACCCTTCTCTTTCCATTGCTTACTGACTGGGTTATCTGGTTTCTCAGCAGCATCTTCTTCCAGATTTATTGAACTATTTGAAAATAGCCTCCTCTTTGGACATTCTCACACCCCCCCCTCCCCCCCACACACTCTGTTCTAAATAAGAAAGTGAAAACAACGTTTTTTAATTGGAAATCAAAAATTTTTATAGGGATCACTCCTAGTGGTTTTCAATTTTTTTTGGTTTTTGTTTGGGGACCACACCCCACTATGCTTAGGGTTTACTCCTGGCTCTGTGCGCAGCTGGCAACCAATGGGCAAGATATGGGGTGACTGGAACAATCTTCCGTCTGCTGCATGCAAGGCAAGCACCTAACCTGCTGCACTGTCTCTCTGGCTCAGTTTTCAATTTTATTTTATTTTTATGAAGTTGTTCACAATATTTGATGATATTTGATATTCGAACACCAATCCCACCACCATTACACCTTCCCACCATCATATTTCAGATGTTTCCATCCCAATCCCCAAACCCTGCCCCTAAAGCAGAACCAAAATCATTTATTTTGTATTGCTTGTTATGAATAATCCACTAAAACTGAGACAAAAAAGATTAGAGGAAAATGTGTGAAGATTGTTGCGCTTTACCCAAGAGCCACTAAGCCCTTCAATAAGAGATTAGTAACATGTTGTTAAAGGTTGAGCCTTGTGTGCTTATATTTATATCTGTATAATATATTTCCCCCTAAGATTGGTTGCCTTCTACTTTAAACCAGCAAATGTGGTGCGCTACTCTTGTTATATTGGTGGTTTAAGGTATGAGATGTCCACGAATAGATTCCTTCATGGGTGAAGCCGGTCTGAGTGTGTGGAGAACAGCTGTGAGCATGGCAGCGTTGAGTTCTGGAGGTTTCGGCTCCTGGGGGTTGTGTGGGTGGGGTTTGTTGGGGTGGGGAGGGGCCTTACCCACCCTCTCTGGGCTGCCCTGAATGAAACAACCTGGCACAGGCTCTGGTGGCATGGTTATGGGGTATTGCTCTATGCTCTCTTCCGAGAGAGTTTGCTTTTCAATTTTCTACAGGAAAATATTTATATTTTAAACACATTTGGATTGCTATACAACCTTTTAGAATCTGATTACTCTGACCTGAGCTTTTGGATCGTCTCCTCAAAGGCATTCATGGTTAACATATCTTTCCTCTTCACACTGCCAGTATGAGAAGCCAAACAAATCTTCCCAGTGGTTTAGCAGTCACACACTCACACAGAGAAAGGATATCATTAGTAATCCTCTTTCCCAAGGTCCTCCCTGAGTCCTGAGCATCCAGTGAGGTGGTTGTTTCTTTAGTGCTTCTGATCTGCACCATGAGCTCAGGAACAAATTTCTTTCTTTCCTTTATTTAGAAATAAATTTCTGCATACTAAAATTAAAACAGAGATTATCATTAAACTAACTTTGGAAACTCCCCCCACCTCTTTCTCATTAATCTTGAACTCAGAAGGATTTATTGAAGTCTCATATCCCTTGATCAGACACTTTAAGAGTCAGGAACAGCCACAAAGACTACAGCTGGGAGATAAGATGTAGATTAAAAGAACCATTAACTCACAATGGCATTAGAAAACCTTAAGTGTTGAATTCAATTTGGATGCGGTTCAAAGAACCAAGTGGAATGGGAGGTAGAGGCTGTAAATAGTTTTTAGTGCCCTGGAACTCAACTTTTTTTCCCTTGGAGGAGACACAGCAAAATCACATTGCTGAAGATGAGGTCATGTGCTAGTCGCTCTTTTATGAGCACTGAAATTGGGCTCCTTTATTCCGAGATGCTTCGTGTCTGGAGGTTAGGAGTGCATCCTTCCAATCACACACCTGGTTTGGAATCTCTGCATATTGACTTGAAGGTCACATCACCGGCAGGTGCTTAATGATCTTGTGTTTCGTTTACTCATTTCCAGTTTATGCACCTGACTTAGGGAATTTTCAGCTGTTTTAATCGATAATGGGTGTGGGGATAGGGGGGTGGGGAAGAATGATTTCTCAAATTATTACAGGGGAAGTGGAGAGGGTAGGATAGGGGTGCCAGGTTACCTAGTAAATACAATTGGCCATTTTAAATCCCTCCAGCAAGACTCTGTAGTCAATCAATTACATAATGGAACAGTAAGGGGTAGAAACAGTAACACTTGAAAGGAGAAGAAAGGCTAGGTAACTTCATCTTTTACTGTATGCCTGGATAAATGGAAGGAAAAAGAAACAGTTTTCACTCCCCAGCTCCTGGCTAGAGAATCAGGAAATGCCAGAGGGACAAACAGCAGCAAACACCAGAAAGGTGTAGTGTTGGGGTCTCAGTCGCTGGCCTGAGACATTTTTTTTTTTAATTTGAGATAGTTACAAGCTTTCATGTTTGGGTTATAATCTCACAATGATCAAACACCCGGGATATTGGTGGTGGGGAATGTGCACTGGTGGAGGGATGGGTGTTTGATCATTGTGACTTGAGACTTTGACCAAATCCCCTGCCCCTGGAAGCAAGAGCCGGCCCCGTTTACAAGGACCAGGGGTTTGCTTCAGCACTCCACACATGTAGGCACTCTGGTTGAAGATGAGGGATGTAATAGGTATCATCTGCCTGAGTTAATACACCTGGTCCTGAGGTGGGGGGTGTAAATCATTGACATCTGTATTGAGCCTAACAAGGTAAATGGGATACACGTAGATCGCCCTTCAGACGTGTGTATAAAACCCCCTGTGTGAGTGCTAATAAACGGATTGCTGATTGACCACCAGCTTTCCCCCTCCACAAGGGTCTTTCTTGGTGGCAGCGGGAGTCCACAGGTGCCTGGAGGGCCAAGGCAGAGGTTCTCCCCTTCCCACTCCCTCTCCGATAGGGAGTAAGTCCAGCGACCAGGGGGATCGTACTCCAGTGTGCAGGGGTCAACTGACCAGGTCCCCGACAGTGTAGCAGATCACAAGGCAGCAGCCAAAGCAGCAGGCCACTGAGAGCACCAAGGCATGGAGACTTAGCACAGCTACTGTTTTAAAAACATCTATATACACCCCCATTTTAGAGATAAAGAAACTGAAGTACACAAGGCAAGCAACCCTATCCATCAGACACCACTTCAAACCTAACTGTGGAATCCATATCACATGGTACTTATTTATTGAGGTGACCTTGGCTTGCCACACTATGGTTGGCAGTATAGGTTCATACTTGACATGTGTGTTAACCTATCTCATGTCTCACCGACATCTCTCTTCACCAACAAATACCAACTCTCCACCGCAGATCACAGGGATCATGGAACTGCCTCCATTTTTATACCCACCTCCTCTCTGGGAATCCTCAGTTCTGTTGTCAGGATTCAAGGGTTTGTTTTTATTTTGCTTTGTCTATTCATTGCTTTATTACACTTATGAGTGACATCCTCTTATCTGCTGTCTTTCTCCTTCTAAATTAAGGCAATCATCTATTCATCTCTTAATTTAACATAATCTTAAATTCTGTTCATACTGACAACAGGGGCAGGGGGAGTTGGGGGCTACACCTGTCTGTGCTCAAGGCGTACTCCTGATGTCCTCAGGAGAACTTTGGGGGGCCAGGGGTCAAACCAGGTTCAGCTGCAGGCAGAACATGCAGCTTACTCCTGTACTTTTTTCTGACTCCTTTCCCTCCCCCCCTCCAAGTAGTAAAGTACTTAATTGTGTATATATACGGCATCAATTTGATCCAATTCTCTCTGGTACTTGGGTTGTTTCCAAATCTTGGCTATTATACATAGTCCCACAATAAACAAAGCATTCACATGTGGAATAAGTGACTTCATAATTTTAAGATACACACCCAGGGATTTGATTTTTCTTGCATTATATGTAAAATGGTCTCTTATAGGGGTTATGCCCAGAGGTGTTTGGGGGCTTGGGCCACTCCTGGAAATATTCAGAGGCCACATGGTACTGGGGATTAGACTCAATATTCTGTCACACGCTAGACATGTGTGCTGTGACTTGAGCTATTTCCCCACTCCATGGTAGACCTATTTATATTTATTAAACATTAAAATATGATATCTGATTGCATATTTTGGTAATGTTACATAGTTTAGGTAACAGGGTTACAATAAAATTTATGGCACTGATGTACAAAGTAGCTGCAACTCACCACCATAAAATTGCTTAAGACCCTCCTCATTGTCCCTATGTCACCTCTAGTCTGATCTTCACTCCCCAGTCTCCTTCTTCCCACAATGCTTGGGAATCAGATTTGTAATATATGATTTGTCATTATTTGGGGCCAGAGTGATAGCACAATGAGTAGGGCGTTTGCCTTGCACGCGGCTGACCTGGGTTAGATCCCCGGCATCCCATATGGTCTCCCCAGCACCGCCAGGAGTAATTCCTGAGTGCATGAGCCCGGAGTATACCCTGTGTGTTGCTGGGTGTGACCCAAAAAGAAAAAAAAATTGTCATTGTTCAATACAATCTATTCTCTTGTTTTGTCTCTCTATTCTGTCTTTCACAGATGAGTGAGAACCTGTGGTACTTGTCCTTCTTTCTCTGACTTCTTTCACTTAAAATGATACTATGAAATCTTTTTTTTTTTTCTTCACCTTTTGGGACTATACCTGGCCATGCCCTGGCCATGCCCAGGGCTTACTCCTAGTTTTGTGCTCAGGGTTTTCTTCTGGTTCCCTCCTCCTTCTGTGCTCGGGTTCACTCCTGCCCTTATTGGTATATCTCTTTTTAAGCATTTTGAAGGACCATTGTTTTCTAGAGGCTCAACCATTTTACATTTCACCCACAATGTATACAACACAGATGCTTTCTTAGGTTGTTTATAGTCTTTAAGATACATTTTTAGATTGTTTATAGTCTTTAAGAGATAGCCCCATTTCACAGGTGTGAAGTGTTATCTAATTGTGGTTTTGATTGCATTTCTTGAGAATAGAGATAATGAGCATTTGTTTTTCATGTGTCTCTTGGCTATCTATGTGTATCCTTTGGCAAAATATGCAATCAGATACTCTCCCTAGATTTAATTTTTTTTTGCTGCTGTTTTAGCTGTTGTTGTATGAATACTCTATGTAGCTTGATAATTACCTCTTTTTGATGTATAATGTGAAAAATATCTTTTCTCCTGCAGTGAGGTGTCTTTCATTTTGATATATGTAAAGGTTTTTAAGTGGGATGTAATCCGTTTGTTTTTTTTCCTTTTGTTTCCCTTTCTCTAGGAGTCCAGTCCTCAAAGACATCTCCAAGGCTGACATCATGGAGTGTATTGCTTATGTTTTCTTCTATGTGTTTTATGGTTTCAGGCCTTACATCCAAGTCTTTAATCCATTTTAAATTAATTTTTTGTGTATGGTGTTAGATAGTGATCTAGTTTCATTCTCTTGCATGCAGTTCAGTTTTACTAATACCATTTGTTGAAGAGATTTTCCTTTATTCATTGTAAGGCCTGGGCTCTGTTGTAGGTATATGTGGATGTATTTTCTGAGCTCTCAATTCTATTATACTGATATATGTGTTTGTTTTTATTTTGAATATTGCCAGAGGAAGGACAGTTTTAGTAAGAAGATTTAAACTGTTGAATTGGCCTCACGTGTATGATTCTTTCCTTATATTTTCTTTTTGTTGAAGTTCTGTGTTCATCCACATTTCTTCCAAGTTTGGTAACATATTTATGATCATTGCTTTGAACTCTTTAGCCAGTGAATTATTTATTACAGTTTTTTTCTAAAGTTTTATTTGTTCTTTTGTTTGGAATTTATTGTTTTTGTTTCTTGATTTGCTTGATTTTTGTTGTTGTTTGTTTCGGGGCCATACCTGGCTGTGCTCAGTGTTTATTTCTGACTGTGCTCAGAAGTCAGTACTTATGGGGGCCAGGGGACCACATGGGCTGCTGGAGAATGAACTCAAGTTGAGAGACAGAGAGAGAGAGAGAGAGAGAGAGAGAGAGAGAAAGAGAGAGAGAGAGACTGTGTGTGTGTGTGTGTGTGTATGTGTGTGTGTGTGTGTGTGTGTTGAGTGCCACACTGGGGATGCTTTGGGGGCACTCCCAGTTTTGTGGTCAGATTGCTCTTGTAGCTGTATCTAATAATCCAGGTCAGCTGCAGCCAAGGCCAGGACATAAATCCCTGTACTATAACCCTGGCCCCAGTGAGCCTCTTCCACGCCACAACTAAGCACATTTCAAAGCCTGTTTCAGCTCAGAGGAGAGGGAGATGGTGTGCTATTTCTCAGATTAGTGCTGCTCTGTGGAACTCCTGGCTTCTAATCCCTATGGCATTTTAAGGATAGATTTTTTTGGTGGCTTGACTCTTAGGTGCAGTTCTTAAAAGATTGGGTGCCTCACGTGACAATGAACACTTTGTTGAGGCTGGAGTGATGGTACATCAGTTAAAGCACTTCTCTTGTAGCTGACCCAGGTCGCATCCTAGCACTGCATAGGGTTTCCTTCCTTCACCCACCGAGAGTGATCCCTGCATGCAGAGCCAGGAGTAAGGCCTTAGCACCACTAGGTGTGGCCCAACAAACAAAAACAAAACATAAACACTTTGTTTCTCAGGAGAAACTGTTGTGGGTCACTATGGTGGGGAGCTGACGGTGAGATACCTTCTCAGTCTTTCCTGCCCTCTTTAATATGACCCCCCTTATTTATTCATGTGAAAGAGAGATTCCACTACTTTTATTTAATATTTTTTGTTTGGGGACTATAGGAGGTGGTGCTCAGGGATTACTCCTGCCAGGGATTGGGGGAACCATATCCAGTGTCAGGTAACAAACTAGTGTCAGCAGGTAAAAAACTAGTGTCAGCTTTGTACAAGGCAAGTGACAACTTGCTGTACTGACTGCATGGCCCCTCTGCTAGTTTTCAGTCACCCCTTCCCCTGTGAGAAAATTGTTTAGTATGTGACTTTGGATGACAGAGATGTGACAGAGATGAACTTAGGATCTTTTTACACTAGTAATTTGAACCAGATTCTTTAATTCCTCCTCTTAAACTTATTGAATCCTAGAGAAGTGGGCCTGAAGTGAATAGGGTATCTGGCCATGGTCACCTATTAATATTGCTGAAAAGCTGCATGCAACCAAAAGTCAAAATAACCTGTAAAGCAGCAGGCAACCTCTTTCTGCCCAATAGTAACCACTAGTAGTACTAGTAAAGGCTAATACAGATACACAGCAGGGCACAGTGGTAGAATCAGAAAGGGAACCTAGAGGAAGACCCCGGGTGAGTGAACGGTAACCCATCCTTTTACATGTGACAGCAAAGAACAGAGAGAAACCCAAAAGAGACCTAGATTTGACATGAAAAAATTTTCTTCAATCTATGCCAAAACAAAGGCACCTGTAAAATAGTCTTATATTTTTGTATCATAGTGCCACATTGGAATTAAGAAGAAGCACTGTTTCCTAATATCCACACAGGCAGCGTAGGGCAAAAATGGAAAAACTTAAAGATATGTGCACAATATTCTCATTGTAATGTTACTCCACAAACGGTGAAAGAATTGAAAACCACTTAAATGTTCAGCTTGGGGAAATAAAAATTAGGAATTTCCACTCAATTTAATATTATGCAGTCATAAAAGTGATAATTATAAAGAATAAGGGGCACTGAGGCATATTTAAACTATTTTAAGAGAAAAAAGCAGAGTATATGATTTCATAATATAACTAAGCTAAATTAGGTAGGTTAGCAGAGTTAGTGCAGACACACCGATATTTATAAAATATGAATTTAGTTGAGGTTGTGAATGATTCTTTTCTTTGATCTATACCTTTATTATAATTTGGGGAAGGGATAGGGAGAGTTCCGGGCTGAACAATGAACAGTTGTAGAAGCACAGGGTGAAAGAGAAAGATGCCTGCCAGGGAACTTGGTATGTCCCAATGGAATTCTTCCTTCCCAGATCCTTCCCGCTTTTGCTTGGAAAACACATTCTCATTCATCCCGACAGCTAAGATACCAACCTGGGAATTATCCCAGACACTTTTGTTGAACATCCACATCTGAACAGACACCTAATGGTGAGTCGAACTCAATCAGTGCCTCCAAGTCAATCTTTTTGTCTCTTTCCCTACTGCTGCTACCTTAGGTCAGCGTATCCTCTCTTACTTGCAAACATTTTTTTCTTTGCCAATATCAGCCTTCAACTCATACGCACACTAGACTTCCCACAGAGAGATAGGATCATGTCAGTTTTCTCTTAAAACACTCGGTGACTGCAGGGATGGATAAGAAAGTGATCAGTTGTCTGCCATGGCTCAAGACCCTACCTCACACGGCAAGGCCTTCTTGTTGCAGGTGTTAATTCTGTAACACACGAAGAGGATGTGTCATGCTTCAGGCTTTTGCTTTTGTCTTTGCTCCCTCAGTCTGCATAGATGTGGATCTTGTCCTCTTCCATGTCTACATGTACCCCTGACACTTGATTAAATGCTTAGAAAATTCTAGGTATCGAAGAAGGAATATATCTAGAACACTCTGGACCCTCAATTATAGAAATGAGAAAGACAGGGAAGGAAAGAAGATGAGGGAGGAAGTAAGAAGTAGTGAACAAGAGGTAAAAGGGTCTGGGATCAAAACCCCAATTTAATGATGTGTCCATGAAAGAGAGAGGTTGGGGCACCGGGGGCACCCTGGGACCACTGGTAGAGGGAAAGTCATGTTGGTGGTGGGATTGGTGTTGGAACCATGGAAACTATTGAATGCCTGAAATTCTATTATGAATGACTTTGCAATTAATAAGTAAATTGATAATAAATTACTAATAAATAAAAATTATACCAAGTAAAATGTGATTGGAGAGCCCGTGCGGGAAGGGAGATGCATGCTGAAAGTAGACTAGAGACTGAACAGGATAACCACTCAATACACCTATTGCAAACCACAACACCCAAAAGGAAAGAGAGAGATCAAATTGGAATGCCCTGCCGCAGAGGCGGGGTTGGTTGGGGGGGATGGGATTGGGGGTGGGTGGGAGGGATACTGGGTTCATTGGTGGTGGAGAATGGACACTGGTAGAGGGATGGGCTCTCAAACATTGAATGAGGGAAAAACAAGCATGAAAATGTGTGAATCTGTAACTGTACCCTCACTGTGACTCACTAATTAAAAATAAATTAATTAAAAAATTATATTTAAAAAGAGAAACAAGGCAGGAAAAAGTAGCCTGTCTAACTATCAGACTTCAGGCTGAACATCTTGAAAGCCTTGCTCCAGAATCATCTCAGTCTTTGAGACGCAGTTGAGAAAGCTGATGGCATTTTGATGATTTCTAATTCTTTGTCTATGTTCTGATCCCATCAACCTTCCATCCTTTCTTTCTCTGGATGCTTTTAAAAGTATTTATTTCTGATGATCTGCCACAGTGCTAGATCCTGGTATTTCTCCTTGATGCTGCCGGAGTGATGGGTGCTTTTTCAATCAAGAAACTCATTTCCTTTAAATGTGAGGAATTAGCTCTATGATTTCTTTGATAGTACTTTCTGCCTCATTACTCCTAGTATTACTGGATCTTCTATTCTTTGAATAGCGCATCTATGAATGCTTTTCTAATTTCCTTGTATTTAATTTTCCTGCTTTTTGTTGTTCATTTCCCCCCCAGGTTTTCTCAATAAACCTTTGTATTACTTATTATTATTTTTTAATTATATGTGTAGTTCCCAAAAGTTCTTTATAATTCCCTCAGTAATTCATTAAAAAAAAAATCTGGGGCCAGACAGCTAGCTCTGTGGACTGGGATGTATGCTGCTTTGCATTCATAAATCCTAGGCCCAATCCCCAGCACCATATGGTCTCTTTTGTACTGCCAGGAGAAACTCCTGAGCACTTCTGGGTTTGGCCCCATGCTCCAAATAATCTGTTCTTAATTTGTGGATGAAATATTGCTTTGGTAACATTAAAGGCAGTTTTATTTCAATCGATCTATTTCAGTTGTACCTCAGTTCTCTGTATTGGTTCTTTTACACCCATATTTTTTTCCTGTGTGTTTTGGTTCCTCTGTTCTGCATAAAAGAGAGCCCACAAATGCCTCTTCTGCCTTTCATGAATATATGTTCTTATCATAGAGTAAGGTACTGTGCAAAATAATTAAAAATGTTGAGATTGTGTATTTGGGGGGAGTTTTTTTCTTTGCTGTTACCTGGAAAGCTTTGGAGCAGGGTGATAGACCTGTCTAATATGTTTTCTCCTTCTTCCTTTTTCTTGCTATATTTTTAATCCTAGAGTAGAAATCTCCATTTTTATACTCTAGAGATAAAAGGAAATATCTGAGTGATATAATCCTAACTGCCAGCAGACTGGGAGATAATCAAAGGCAAACTATTAAGAAATCCAATCAATCCCAACAACTCCTTGACTCTTCTGTGTTTAGCTTGATGCTTTATCCTCATCCTCACTCATAGCTTGCTGATTCCTGGGCGGCAACTGAAACATCCACTTTTCCTGGCTGAGGTTTGGCCTGCTCATTGCTGTTCTTCTCAATAAACACTTCTGTCTCCATTGCTCCCCAATCTGTGGTGTTAACTCAGCATTTTATTTTCTACTATTTATCTAGCTACTTGTGGCATATTTGATATGCCAACATGTAACAAGTCTCACAATGGAGACATTACTGCAAATGGATGAACAACTGGACGACAGTGCTACAGTGCAGTGCTACTATTTAGCTGATAAGCTTTATTGACTATTGTATCCACTCTTTTTATTTGCTTTGTATTTTGTTAGTATGTTACTTTTGCTATTAAGAACTTTTGGGGCCAGGATGTGATCCAAATGGTCAAGCCTTGTATGCATGATGCTATGGGTTCAATTCTCGACCTGGCTTCTTTAACAACCCAATTGGACAGGGGTGCCCCCCCCCCACAATACAACAATTCTTTACTGTCATTTTGTCATTTTATATGCCTTGGGGTGGGACTGGTGATAAGTATGTGCATTAAGTTTGTAGTGCTCCATGAAACCTCTTTGACCTCTGTGGTAGGCTAGAGACAAATGGGATATAGTTCAGATGATGCATTTAGGAGGTATGTAATTGTGGTCCAGCAAGAATTTCTTGTATGGGTGGACTCATGGATGATAATAGTCTCTTCCACAGTCTAGAAGTTTGTGCATCTGAAAAACTGGATTCCTTGTTCCTCTCACCTTGCAGTTTCTTCTTACCAAGCCCACTAAACTTCATGGGCACTTTTGTAGGAGCAAGCAATGAGTTAGGAATAATCTCACGATTTGCACCCTTGCTTTTTGCAGAAATGTTGTTATTTTGAAGTTTTGTTAATGAAAGGAAAAGCAGTCTTAAATGCAGTCTTCATTATCTTTCAGCTCTGGGTCTCTGATCTAACTTTACTTTTATCTCTAGGAAGAAAGATTTGTCTTGTTCTATGTTTGCTCTCTTTCAGTGTCTGTGTCTCCTATTCCCCAAACTGTAATGTTTATCATATTTATTAGTTTTATGTCTCTTTTCCCCAGAAGAGCATCATTTCCTTGAGGGTAGGTCTAACTCACATTTGTCACTGTATTCCCAGTGGCATTCTTGCCACATTATGGAGGCTTAATATTAATAAATGACTATAAACACAGTGACGTTTCAGATGAAGTACTTAAGATTAGGTCAGTTATTTGGGTCACCTGCAATGACACAGAAAATTAGTATTGATGGTTCTTAAGAAAGCAAATCATTCTCAAAGAATGGACAGTACTCTACCTTCTTTCTTTCATTAAGAATTCAAGTCTCTATTTCTATTGTTTTCCTCCCAGCTCTCTCTTTGGCAGCATGCTGTTTCTACATCTGGTTAAGATTTATTCTGCTTGGTGTTACGGTTAGTTATCCATCTGCTTTTGTAAGATTATAAGCTACTTGAGGGCAGAGGTTGATTTAATTGTCTCTGCTTTCCCATAGAAATACATACAAAGAACAGATGCAAAGAGCTCAGATTCATGTTTCAGAGAATCTGGATTTGTCACACATGCAAAGGTGGAATCTGTACCAGTGAGGTTGTGAGACTTTCAGTAAACAAAGGGAGATTAGTAGAGATTAAGTGTTTTCTGTGAATCACTTTAATTTAGCAGCAGATTCTTATACTATACTGTGGTATATTTCTTACCTCACTTGCCATAGGCATCCTTTCTTCCGTTTTTTCCTTCTCCCTCTCTTCTCCGTTCCTTCCATTCCCTACTTCTTCTTCCCTTCCTCTTCCCCTTTCTTCCCTTCCCCTTCTCCTTACCCTCCTCTTCTCTTTACCTTCCTCTTCTTCCCTTCGCCTTCTCCTTCCCTTCCCCTTCCTTCCCTTCCCTTCCTTCCCTTCCCTTCCTTCCTGTCCCCTTCCTTCCCTTGTCCTTTCTTCCTTTACCCTTCCTTCCCTCCCCTCCCTTCCCCTTCCTTCCCTTCCCTTCCTCTTCTTTTTCCCTTCCCTTTCCCTTCTCTTCCTCCCCCCCTTCCTTCTTCCTTTATTGAGGTAACATTGGTTTTCACCATGCATGTTTCAGTAGTGTTTTCTCACAACTCTTCAAATGTAACTTGTTGCACAGTGCTCACCACTGACATGTGGGTGTTTCTCCATCACAGTCAACTGAATCCCTTCCACCCTTTGAAACTTTTCCCCAAACCTTCCAATCTCAGTCATTCAGTCTTTGGAACCAGTTTAATATGTTCTTTTGAAGAGCATATTTTCAATGGCCATGAGTTGTAAAGGTTTATTACCTGTCAATAATATATCAATGTACCCCATAAAAAATTTCTATTAGTCCCCACCATGCAGTCAATGATTTGAGTAATCTTAGGCTTGTTATCTTTTCTCTAAATTTTTATAAACTCTTCCAGATTTATATAAATTAGTTATTTAAAATTTATCTTAGGATACTACCATGAGAAGACCGATTTTTCCTCCCACTTCTTTTTTGTTCTGTCAATTTTTGAGGCATCTCTCAATGCTCAGGAAGTCTCTGGCCTCTCCCAGGCTACCCATGGTACTTGGCCATCTGGGCTGGCAGTTCAGGAGTGGGGCTAAAGAAAATGATGCTGCTTGGGTCTTGTGGGGTCAGGGACCACTGGGATCATCAACTCATGATTGGGGACCTCCCAGGTTATATGAAGCAATGCTCAGGATGCCATGCGGTGGTGGGGACTGAATGCAGATTTCACGGTAGATTATCTTGCATATGTTCAAACCCTGTACAATATGCCAGGCCCTTTCCTACTTCCCTCTTATTAGGAGGGAGCAACATGTGTAAAGCTATTGGTGCTGATTCATAAATAACTGAATGGTAAGGTAAAATGACTAGAGGGAAGTGTTAGGGACAGGGCATATAGTTCAGTAGTAGAGCAGTTGCCATGCAGATGTGAGGTTCTGGTTTCTATCTCTAGCACTGCAAAACAAAAACTGTAAACAAAAACAAAAAGCAAGTAAGATGAAGCGGTTTGTTATTTGAAATGATATGTCAGATGAGCAAAGATTTAGCCACACGGGTGGCATGATTCATCTCTCAAGTAAGTGCAGACCACTCCTTGTGGCATAAACAGAACCTGGTGGCTTAGATAGATGTTTCTGGAAGAATGTTATTAAGTTCTTTAAAACATTTAGAAAGTGTTTATTTTAATCACTGTAATCATAACAGGGGTGTGTGTAGGTTCTTAAAATAATACAAGTCACCTGTCTGCTACGAGTCACTGAGCAGTGAAAATAATTTCCCAAACTGCAAAGAGCCAGGATAAAAAATAAAATTCATGTTGAAAATTTGGATTACTTTTATACCAAGAAATAATTTAGTGGTAAGAGCATAATTTTACCTCAGTATAGTCTTGGTTTTAATCAGATTTCTGAAAATTATATTATAATCTTTAAAGCTACAAAAGTTATATATGCATATGTATATTTATAAAATTGACGGCTTATGGGAGTTTTAGTGGCCAAAAACTTAGGGCAATCCAGGTCAAGACTATAGCCAACTTAAGTCCTTGACCTAGAAGTAGATCAAGTAGGAGTGCAAGTGTGGCTGGGGTCCCAAGGTTATGAGCATATCATTCCGGTGCTAGACTTAGCATGGATTCCCTAACTTGTGAAATTTTTTTTTCAAAGGTGTATTTCCCTTTAGCCAATGATAACTTGTTAACTGGTACTTGCCTCTGGGATCCTCAGCTAATTCGTTGTAGGTGCTCACCCCAGTCATGTTTCTAAGTTCAGCTTAGTTACTGACCCAAATCATGCCTGCTTATTTTATTTGGTGGGTTTCCCTTGGTATGTAATTTATGCCTATGAAATCTTTAGTGACTTCAGGGGACAGGTCATATTCTTTTCATGGGTGGTCCAGAGGTCATCAAATATTTTATTTGGTTGTTTAAGATAAAGCAGTAACTTGAATAAATACGAAATACGGATGGAGTTGTGTTCTTTGGAAGAAAATTTATCAGCCTAAAAGCTCTTTGAGGACTATTTGAAATCTTGAATGAAAATGACTTTTGATTTTTTTCCAGGACTCTATGACTTGAGCTATGAAAATTGATGAATAAGTAAAGTTGTGTTATAACTTTGTTTCCTAACAGTGGAAGTCAACAAAATGTTCTTCCTTTATTTCCCCTGACATTTCTAAGGATTGGCCTCCTTTCTTTTTTAATTGATGCATCATTTTCTTAATTATAATTTCTGCCTTTCCTGCCCTTTCAGGTACCCATGTCTCTTGAAATATAGTAATTATTCTGAGTTCTATTCCTGTCTTTCCCCCCTAATTTACTTTGTTCCTCCTTTAGATTCTATTATCACCCCTGCCAGTAAATGTTCATATACCTTTAGTTTATACCTTTCAAGGGTCATAGGTACCCTTTCTATTGAAAATGAAATATTCTTCTGTCCATATCTACTTATTTAAGACATTTTTAATTTAAATTTTTCCCTCTACCTAAACACCATCGCATACAAAGTTGTTCATGATATATTTTGTTATAGCCATGCAATAGTCCAACCCTAATTCTACCACCAGTGTACCCATTTTCCCAACCAACCACCAAGCCTATGCCCTTAGAAGGCACAAAATAATTTATTTTATATTGCTTATTTCAACTAAATGGCTAATGGAATTATCAAATTGCTTTAGTAGAAGAAAATCTGTGAGAATTGTTTTATCTTACCATGGGGTCATTAAGTCCTTATCTGAGGGTTTACTAAGCTGCTGTAGTTGAGCCTTCTATGCTAATGTTTTTTAGTTGTTGAACTTAGTTTGCTTCTATGTTACTTTCCCATCCAATTTATTGTGCCACTAATGGGATGCCATTATTATAGAATTTGGAAGTGTCTTGCAGATGCATTTGCTGGCACATGCTCTAGAAACTTCAGAATATTTAACTGGGCCATGAATTTCCGTGGCAGTGGTTGTGAGATATTGGGTGTGGCTTCTGGGACTGTCCACCTCAACTCTGAGAAGTTAAAAACTTCTCTGAACTCTAAAGTTGAAAAAAATGTTTTAATGATAGTTGAGAAATCAAACAGGAGGTATGCTCTTACAGCTATTTTTTTTCTATAACTTTTATGAAAGAAAATCACTTGTTAAGATTCTTCAATGACTTGCACTCCAGTGGAAGACAAGTTTATAAAATGAAGCGGCTAACAAGACAGACATGTGATGGTCTATAATCAAACTCACCTGGTCCATGTTGTAGACATTTAGGGAAGTGGATAATTATTCTGTAAAGGATTATCAGGAAAAGCTTCCCTGAAAAGTTGACTTTTGGAACTGAATCTAACAAATAGTTGCACCCAGATGGTGGAAGGATAACCACGCCAAATAGTTCATGATAAGTTCTAAGGCCAGAATGAACATGAGTGTTATGATTTGGGCAGGGAAAGAAGCATGAAAAGTAACTCTGACCAATGCAAAAGGCACGGATTCAGGGATTGTGTTCAAATGGAGTTTTGTTGGGTTGGTGAGGCTCAAGATGAGGTCAGAAAAATGCTACCTCCCCCCACTATTGCCCCCACCAACGAATCATGAATCATGAAATCTTGTTAATCTTCGATTTCTCGAGCGGGCTCAGTAACCTCTCCTTTCATCCTTTCCCTGAGATCTTAGAAGTCTATCTCAACTCGGCCCTCCCAAAGATGTCACACTGGAAACTCTTGAAAGAGTGACAAAGCAAGGGTCAAGGGAATGAGATCCAGCTTGTTACTGGATTTAGCATATGAATACACCATGGGAAACTTGCAAGGCTGTCCCTTGTGGGCAGGAAACTCTCAGAGGCTTGCTAGTTTTTCCCAGAGGGAGAAGTAGGCTACATGATATTGCGTGGCCGCTTCTGGGAGCTTGCTTTTAAGTCTCTCTGGATGTTGGCCATTGATGGGATTACACACACCTGGGTTCCTCTCCTGGTACCTTCAGGCGTGAGGCCTGTCCAATCATATGGAGAGGGGCCTCGAGCATTGCTGTAGCTAGATTCCGGTGGTCTTCGGCTGCCGGGAGCTCTGCTCGGGGTGGGTAGGGAAGCTGGAGACCATCCTCTCCGAGGACAGAGAGTCTCTTGCCTGCACTCCTGGCTGTCTTCCCCGGGGTCCCCCACCAACATTGGGCTGAAAAGTTTAAACTTGAATAGAAAGGTCACAATGGGAAATTATAGATTTTTTAACAAGCAAATGACACATCACTGATTTTGTAAAGACTAATTTTAGTCTTGTGTATCAGTGTTTGTGGATGAAAATTCATTGGAAACTACCAATTTATAGGAAGATAAAAATCCATGTTTGAAAGAGTGACAAAGCAAGGATAACTACTTCGGATCATAAAAAGAAAAATGATCCCAGAAATAGAAAATTATTAGAGGCAGAGCAGAAAAGCAACTAGAAGATGAGTCTAAGGTCTAAGAATCTGAATTATTTGGAAATTGTGATGGGAAAGAATGGAGCTACATGCACTGAAAGTTAATTAAAATGGGAGCAGCCTTGCTTTAATTTTTAGTCAGTTGGCATTAAAGTGGAAATTCTGGTGTTAAAGACCTAAATGTTGACATTCTGTTCCCTAGATGTGTAAAATTAAAGCTGGAGTCAATTCATGTTGGAAATACAAAAGTTGTGCTTAATAAGGTAGAGATGAAAATTTAAGCGCTGGAAATGACTACATAACTAAGAATGAGAAAGGTGAAGATAAAATAGCTGAAGATGAAAAATTGAAGTCCATTAACAATCCACTTACATTATGTCTAGATAAGTAACTACATATGAATGGTAAGTAATTACAAATGAACGGTAACTGGAAGCTATATGTTAATTTACAAAAAGACATAGCTTGTTTTGTTAACTTTAACACTACACTAATCCAGGAAATATAACCTCTTTCTTCCTGGTTGCCTTATCTTGCTTTGGCTCTTAAAAATTCCCTTGTTCTTCCTTTGGAAAATGTGGTAGGAATTAACAGACAAGAGGAGAGTAGGATCCAGCTGTATTTCTTCATTCTCCCCTAAATCATTCCCACATCCTGTTCTTTATAGTTATGTCTAGAAGGAATTCTCACTGGATTCAAATATTAAGGGATGAGGAGGTATCTGCTTCGAGATAGTATGTTAATTCTGTGTTTTATGCTTATTTCTTTTTCATTCTGATGGTTGAAGATAGTTTCTGCTTCTGTTTCATAGGGACCTAGTGAGGACTAATGAGAAAAACTCTGAAGGGCCCAGGGGATGCATATCTATGGGTATTTCACAGTACACTTAGGCAGCTTATTGTCTTTAGTTCCAGTAAAAATGTCTACTGGGGATAAGTTAAAAGTCTGAAATCTGGTGTTAATACAACAAGACTCATGATGTTGGAAAGGAACTTGCTTTTTGAAAACTTCTCTAGAACTTACATGGTTTGTAAGCATGGTGCTAATAATAAAGTGAATAATTAGAAGTAATACCTGTTAGAAATTTGTCTCTCTGATGATACAATTGTTCTCATGCTATTTGCCTATTTTTAATAAGAACATGCTGCTTTCTTAAATTGGATAGTGACAATAGTCTGATAACACATATCCGAACTGTCTCCATTTCATATCCTCTTGGTTGCAATCACAGTGTCATTGTATTTCTTTTCTTCCTGTACCAAAACAGATTGATTTTTAAGAGGAAAATTTCCTAGGTAGCTCTTAGATACCAAGAGAAACTGGCAACCGATAAGACTCCTATTATAACTTTCATTGTAAAATCAGCATAACCCCTAGGGAAGGTTGTACCATTTGTGAGAAAACAGTAACCCATCGGGAGATTTAAAAAAAATTAGACCATTTCAATGTAACAAAGCCTTTCAATATAGTAATCAGTGACTATTTTAAAAGAACAAGTATACAATTTAGATTGTCACTCAAGGACTGAAATATCAAAGAGATGTAATATCTCTCCATAAATGTTATAATAGTACATTGAAAAATTAAACAGAATATACTTTTTACTTCTTTGGAGAAAGAATAGAAAAAGTTAACAAATTTAATAAGATTCTGAAAAATACTCTGTTGACAATTATTTTTTTCATAAAAGAGATCCTACCAGAAAGTTGGAAGAATGAGTTTAGAAATTAATCCTGAATACAAATCCATCCTGTGTAAACACACAACAAAGGAAAGAGGACATGACACCGGGCATAGGGCAGTGGTGCTCTATCTCTCCCGTTTGGTAGGCTCCAGCTGCTTCCCCTACCCCAGGGAGCTTGATGGCGATGATGAGGCAGGTGAAGGAAGGAACGATGGCCAGGCTGGTTAGTCTCAGTTGCAGTATATTTCATTCCCATCTCCATTCTCCTCTTATTCTCCTCCTGCTTCTTCCTCCCCCATGCTACTTCATTCTCCTTTTCCTCTGGATCTGGATGTGGATTTAGCTTCTCCAGATCTGGCACTGGAACTGGCCCCCAGCCCACTTTTTCAGCCTAGTTAAATCCCCAAGCATGAGGGATTGGGGCTTACACATAGGTGTGGTCACAATCAATAGGGGTAAAGTTCTTTCCCTCAGAGGATGCTTCTTCTAGGACAGATTCTCTTTCAGTAGGGCACCCACCCAAGAGTGGAATCCCATGGGTGTGTTTTTCCTCTCCTTGTCCAACTAACATATAAGCATTCATAACATTAATCATTTTGTATGGACATAGCAAGAGAAGCATTAAGCTTATAGAATTGCTTTCCTGAGGTCACCTCGATCTCAGACTACAGTGCTCAGGCCAGATTAGTCTTTCCTATCCCTAGCAGGGCCCTAGTCTCATCGTTACTTTTGGATCATAACATGACATGTCCATGACCAAGCTCTTAACTTATAGTTAAGCATTAGGCACTTTGGCCAGGCCCATCTCGATGCCAGTGTAGCACATAACTCACCACTTGCCCTGGGTCTGTCCTGTCCCTTGTCGGGACCCTGCCTTTGGGGTGCTAGGAACTAAGGGCAACTGAGGCTTAAGTCGAGAAAGCAGATGCTCAGGAATGAATTAATATTCGAAGCCAATTAAATCTCATGTTACAAAAGCATATTAACAACTGTCTTTCTTTGTCTTTACAAAAAGGACATTGCTTTAAACTAAACTATTCAAAAGACACGAGGAGAGGAGAAAGCCATTATTAACTTACAATACAACTTCAGTGTCCTAGAAAGGTCTGACCTTATAAATTAACAGAGTCTGATTAGGGGAAAAGCTGATTAACTGGTTGGGGAAGAGAGCATAGAGAAGTGGTTACGGATAGACAAAGGAATGGGAGTGACTCGAGAGCACTTCGATGGGTGTGACCCGATAAACCTAAGCTCCCTGTAGCAAGGAGAACAGGACATACCAATGTTGTCTTAAAATGTTTAAAGATTATTACCAGATATGCCTAAACTTTTCGTGGCAAGGGAGAAAGGACAAACCAATGATATCCTACACATCCCATTTGACTACTTTCTTATATTATTTCCTCAAATAGATATTTAATCTGGTTTTTATTTCTTGATTTGTGAAATGAGAAATAATAACTATTTATTTGCAGACTAATTATGCTTAGCATGCAGTCAGTATCTAGTGAAATGCACTCATCCTTTGCTTAGCATACACTAGGTGTCTAGTAAATGAACTCATGCTTTTGCTTAGAGATACTGATGTCGGTGGGCCCCACGGGTGACTTACATGAAGCGGGGAGGAGAAAGACGGTCACTTTCTCTCCAACCGCCTCAAACACCCGGGACCCAGGGTTACTGGGTTCTCGTCTCGCTCACGGAAAAGAATTTCAGGAGTAGACAAGCAGTGAAGTAACAGATTTTATTTAGAGATTTCTGAGGGAAGGAGGAAGGGATTAGTGGGAGAGAAAATAGTAAGAATAACGCACTCAAGAGAGAACGCGGGCTTCTCCAAGGGTGGAGAGAGCTCTACACACATCCTAGCACTGGACACGAAAGCATGAAAGTACACATCTCAAGGGGGGAGATGCGGGCGACACATGTGCTCGGCCACATGGCACAAGCAGCACATGGGCTCAGGCAGCATATGCGGGCCCTTCCTTTGTTCAAGGTGGCCTTTATAGGGTTTCTCCAACCTGCCCCCACGTGGGGGCTTCTTCCCAAGTAAAAGTCCGTTGCTAAGGAGGTTACCAGGGAGGCTGGGTCTTCTTTAGGCTGGACCTCCTCAGGGTCTGCTGAAGGTCTTATCAGGTCCGTTTCCTGTATCCACAGGGTGGATCAGTCTCAGGATTCTCCTCCCCAGAGACTTTGATAATCTAAGTTTCATTGCCAGGGGCCTTTCCCTATCTACCTGCCTACACCAATACAATGTTGCTGTATTATTTCTTTTTAAATAACTCTCCATTCTAGTTTCCCAATGAGTGAAATCATCCAAGTCCACGTTTGTTTATTTGAAAAGATGTAACATCACATAGCAACTACACACTGATTTTCAGTGAATTGAAAAAAGATCAGAACAATGTGAATTGCTAAAAGTCTCATTATAGCTAGTTTTCAAGCTAAGTGCTAAGTGCTAAGAACATGTGACATCCACAATTTTTATTAAAATACATACAGTGAAATCCCTGGTTGATTTATAGCCACATAAAACACTGAGCATAGTACCATGCAACAAAAGATACCACCTCCCCCCTTTCTTGCAATCTTCCTCATAATAGTCTCAAACTAATTTCAATTCACATCCCTTAAAGATTATTTCTCTTCATATACTAGGCATCTTGTAGATATCACAACTTTCTTTCTGTAGTAAATTGTTTAGGATATCACAATGAAAGACACAAATACTGTTTGTTATTTATTACTAATTAAGTACTTTGAATTTATCATATTGGACCTAGGTAGTATTACTTTTACTGGATCTGTGATTATCAAATGCTGAACTGGGTCCTTGAATTTGGTGTTCAATAGAATCATCAGGGATATATATTTATGTATATAGTCTAGTACCTTACCTCAGTCTTCTTAAATAATTTTAATAAAATTTAATAAAAAATCATCTACACATAAAACATCAGGTAAATTTTTTCAAATGCATATAAAGTAAAATTAATGAATGATTCCTATTTTACTTTCCCTCAACTGCTAGAGAATTTTAAGTTTGATATAAATTTCAAAAAGAGAAAAAAAGATTGCTGCATCAATTATGTTCTGCTGATATTATAGATATAGTACATATAGCTTCTAAGTTATACTTTTAAAAATATTACACAGTATGAGAAAATGTGTAATATAAAATATTAAGTGGAGGAATAAGGATAAACAGTACATATTTTTTAAATAGTCCAAACATTTCTTTCTGCATATGCTGGTCTTAGTATAACCCCACAAGTTGGGAGAAGAAATATCCCTATCATACTTACAATCTATTTGGTAAAAAGAATTTTGTGGAAACTAAGAATTTTCAAGCAGGGATGGCATGGAAAGATTCTTATGGTTCCTGAATCTCAAACATTTCTACTACCTATGGATTCTCAATCTTTCCCCAGAGATTAAGAAGACTGGAAAAAATTAGAATGAGACACAGAAGAAAATTTGGAAAAATACTACATCGTTTAGCAGTGTCGTTAATAGTTGTATCTAATCTTCTTGATAGATTGAATTAGATACTGATTTCAAATCCTCAAGGGTGAGCTTTTCTTTTAGTCATTTATCTGTGAGTAAATGGCAACTGTTCTAGACATCTCAAAGTTTTAATTTTTAAATGTAAAGATTTCTTACTTTGCCTAGAAATTCGGTCTGTCTTCATAAAATAGAATAAATGAAGTATTTTTTCTTTCCATTCACACCTAAAGATTCATAATGGGTTGTATTTTGTTTGGAAAATTTTCTGGTATTCGTCAGGAATGAGAGTGAAAAAATGATCACCATTTTTCTATATGCTTTGCACATAGTAGGAAGTCAATAATTTAACACGATTGTATTCCACTTTTTACAGTGCTTTTTTAAAAGCTGAGTGAAATCATCAAAGGCTGATAAACAAAAGTTTCTAGTCTCAACATTCCTCATATTTCCTCCTTCTGCCTTCTGATACAGGAGATACATTTTATTTAAGTGTCAGGAGGGCTGCATAAGGCAGAAGCACAATGAATAATACCAATTTTGCTTTCACTCAAGTGTGTGTTTGATCAGTAACAGGTGATTAAACCTCTTATGGTATTACCTTGCTGACTGGAGGCACTCACCACATTCCGCTGGTTTCTAAGGCAACTGATTAAAGAATTTAAGAACTGAGGCCTCATTTATACTGATGCCCTTGGAAAGGTAGAGTTACTTTTCCAGCAGGCTAACCTGGGAGACAAGGCTTATTTGTTGTAATGTTTTCCATTTCACTGAATTTCACAACACAAGGTGCTCAGATACCTTTTGGTAGAACCTCCTGGAAAATGTTACCAATATAAATATTGGTAGAGCTCAGTTTTGCCAATCCCAAAGAACGGTTGGTGGTATAACTGGTAAATAGGTGGTAACTCAATGAAGACTGTGTTTTCCCTCTTAGCTTCACTTTTTATTTACTTCTTTGCACTCCAACTCACAATTGGTGATAGTGGTGAAGTTAGGCCAACACCTCAGAGAAGGATTCTCCCTTAGAAAACGCCATGGAGTTGATGGCCAATACAGACAGGCATTACATGCAGTTGTCTTTAGCCATGACATTCACTGTGATAAACTATCATTAAGAGAAATTCAGTGGTTTTCTGGAATGAGCTATTTTGAGTTATAAACTGATCTTCCAGGAGAATCAGTGCTTACTTCCAAATGGGAGGGTAAAGAGATTTCTTTTTCTTTTTTATTGAAGAGGCAGCAGTCTGCAATCTGATCAATAAAATTTTCACTACTTCTGTAGTATTCCTAGCTTCAACCATTGCTTTCTTTTTGTGATTAATAATCCAAATACCTGGAACAAATTATATATTTTTTTAGCTCACTGAAGTGTGATATGACTATTTCATTACCATGTAAAAGTTACCATCTCTGTTGTCTTTTCTTCTAAAAGAAACATTAAACCTAAATATTTAAATCTTAGCTATCAAATAGTGATAAGAGGCAATATTCATTACTCTGTGATACAAAATCAATGTTGATCACTTTCTTTATAATTTTGGACAATATTACTAGAACTCTTGAAGTCTTTTGCTAAACTTCAAAATTGCAATAAAATATGCACAGTTAAGGAATGATTCTCACATGCAGGTACATGCAAGAATGTAAACTATGAGATCTTGCCTGTTGGCTCACTACTGTATCTTGTTGCTGTTTATAGGTATAGAGAAGGTTCTGATGATAGAATGAATGAGTGAGTAAGTGAACGACTGGATAGATTAATGAATTAATAGAGGTATACTACATTGTAAATTAGTTGAATGAGGTTATTATATGTTTACTGGAGGTCCTAGCTCACCGATCAAAGCAGAATTTGCAGGGAAAGATCCAGCTGGAAGCTTGGGAAGAATTCAATTTTAGCAGGAGAATGTGCTTTTTAGTTGTGTGGATCAGTAGGAAAAGAAATAATGATAATAAGATACTATGCATTTCACAAATATGATGAATCCTTATAACATTGTACAAAGTAAATGGAATTATCTCCTTACAAGATGTGAAAAATTAGGTCCCTGGAAGTTAAGTGGCTTCATAATATCCTATAACTAGTAAGAGATAGTTAAGTTTCAAAATCCTGGTTACTTTCAAAGTCTATGTTCTTCTCCTAAATTGACAAGAATGATTGGCTTTGGACATGGCTAAGTGTTTAATATGAGGAGGTGAGAGAGTCCAGTGATCAAGTATTTCTCAGAATCCTAAGAGGGTTTTGAGACAGTCCCCCAGGCCCCCAATATCAGGAGAATCCTTTGATCAGGGAACAAGTCACTGTGCTGTTTTTTTTTCTTTTTTTTCTTTTTGGGTCACACCCAGCGATGCTCAGGGGTTACTCCTGGCTCTGCACTCAGGAATTACTCCTGGCGGTGCTTGGGGGACCATATGGGATGCCGGGGATCGAACCCGGGTCGGCCGCGTGCTATCGCTCCGGCCCCCTGTGCTGGGGGTTTGGGTTAACAGGCAGGAGGATTACTGTAGGAAAGAAGGAAGTAGAACCCTCAAGAGAAATTGGGTTACTGGTTAGGTTAAGTGACTGTGTCAGGACAATGACTCAGACACAGAGTATGTTTATTTTCTATTTCTAGATAAAACCACACACACAGCAGCTTGAAATAGCATCCATCTATCAGTTCACAGTTCTGTAGGCCAGAGGTCCAGGCAGCTTCCACTGGGAGCTCTTCTTCACAAAGCCCAAATCCAGGTGTGTGGAGGTGAGGCTCTTTCCTGGAGAGTCTGGGGAAGAATTTGCTTTTAGACCCAGGTATCTTGGTAGCAGGATTTAGTTCTTCGTGGTTGTGGGAATGAGGGTTCTGCTTCCTTATTGGCTGATGTCTGGGACCACTCTAGTTTCAAGGCAGCCCTCAGCTACTGCCCTGCTGCCTCCTCCACTCGCCATTGAAGACTTCCCTTGCAGCACATCCCTTTCACCAGCTGAATCTTTCTAAGTTCTTTTCCTACCAGCTGGATAAAATTCTCTGCTCTTAAAGGTCATGCATGATAAGAATTGAACCATTTGAATAATCTTCCTATTTCAAGGTAATGGCAGAATCTCCTGCCCTCGAACCAGGCTGTCTTCATCGGGGCCCCCTCAAAGGGGGGCAGATTGATCTCCTTCCCTACCCCAAGCAGAACCCTGGCAGCCAAAAACCTCCAGAACCCAGCTGTAGCCATGCTCAAGGCCACTCTCCACATGCTCAGATGAGCCTCATCCATGAAGGAACCAACAGAGGAACTGTATGTGGGACCCGGAGCTGAGATCTCCAAGCATGCTTGGATTGGGGCTGGGCCTCCTCCACCCAGATCCCCAGATTTCCAGTAGCTTGGCAGTCACACCCACAAACTGCCCTAACCCCCTACCCCCCACTTGTCCCCAGGTGCCATGTAATCTCATCAACGGCCAAGATCCAGAGACTATAAAACAAAGCTTCCAGAAGAGAGCCATGCAGAATCTTGCATGGCAGAGCCTGGCAAGCTACCTGCAGCGTATTCGATATGCCAAAAACAATAACAATAATGGGTCTCACTCCCCTGACCCTGAACATTGCAGGGACAAATGGAGATGTTGCTAGCATCTGCTTGAGCAAATCGATAAACAACGGTATGACAGTGACACATGATACAGTGATTTCAAGGTAACAAGTCAGTAACGTTAATTCTGTTTCCCTGGTTTTCCATATAAACTAATAGAATCATGGAAATGAGGTAAGAAATACAGATCGGGAGAATAGAAAGAAAAATCTTGGGTGGAAAGAATGTTTAGAAATCAGTCTTGTGCAAAAATATTCTCTTCCTAGAGTAAAAGCCACAGTGGCGTATCTAAGACCCGATATGTTTAGCTCTTTAAGTTCCTGGTGCTTCAGGTCAACTAGACCAAACTGTGAACCTAGGATGACTGCACCCAGATGACCAACCGTGATTCATTCTGAGTCCCTTTACAAGACTGACAGCTCAGGTGACTTAGGGGAAATGAGGAAGTTGCCCAGACAATGCCTCAGGTGGGGCTCCTCTGTTTCTGACCTCCTTAGAAATGACACCAGAGGCTTGCGAATAGCAGAATTTTGTCATTGAGAATTTTGTTGCTGGAGGAAGGTGTGCTATGATAATGATGAGAAAGTCTGTGGTGTCTCTGGCATCTTTGAAACTTTTTCATGGGGGAAAGAAGTTTTGCCCATGGCCCATTTCTCTGTTCCAAGGCAGCAGGCAGTGGACTCTGACCTGCAGAATGACTTCGTCAAAGTTCTCACATCACAGACAGCTCTGAGACTAGATGACTTGAGACAGAGGAATGATTATTTACAAACTGTAGTTATTTTCATTTTTTTCTGTGGCAGGAAAACTCCAGTGTTTCAGTGTAAAGTCTCTTCACTTAGGCAGACAACTTTTGCCAAGGGCAACAACTAAAAATAAAATCTTTTTGTACCTTTATTTCTGGACTTCCTCACTTAATCAGAAGCTTCTACAGGGATAGTAGAATAGGCCACAGTCTAGAGTATTTTAAAATCACTGAATTCTCCAGATAGCACAGTAACTGCATTGTATCAAGTGTCTAGCTCACCTATTTAATATGTTTGGAAAGGAGTTTAGAAAAGACAATTTAATATTCTGACAGTATTGAATGTCGGCATCAAGAGTTCAGTAGAGTTTAGATTTCCTTCCTCTACCTTTGAAACATGCTACTTACTTTTTAGAGGAGACTCAAGCTCTACATTTTCACTCATAATCAAGTGGAACAGATCTGACTAGTGGGTTCCTCAGAATGATTGCTAGACTCTGTAAATAAGCAGCTGTCCCCGATTAACCTGGAGGGGAATGAAAGACAGCAAGTTAATGGGAATATTCTTCACACACTCCATTTACACATCTGACCTGAGACCATGCTTTTGCTTTTCCCCTTGACCTTGTTATTTCATTTCTATTAGTGAATTCATGAAGATGATCTTTTCTTATTTTGTCAAACCACGATCATTAGAAGTCATTGACAGCATTTGCAGGGGTGAATCTTCTGGCTTCCTACTCCACCCCTTTCACCTTCCATTCCCCAGAACAGTGCAAAGCGGTATTTCTGAAAGTGGTGTTGGCACATTTCCTCTCTGAGGCCCTGATCTTTCCCAACACATTCCACTTCTCCTCCCCAAGTTGCTGCCTCAAGTGTGTGACACTTTGAGCTCTAAAATGAAAGAACACTGGTGAGATTTGAGTGGGATTTAACACTTGACTTTTAGGAACAAATACCAGCTTTGAAATGAATGGATGGCACAGCTTGGGAGCTGGTCTTATTTTGTCTGGCTTTCAGTAGATGGGAGACTAACTCCGTCTCTGCCAGTCTGTGTCTGGAATGCCTGGCTACTGGCAGGGGAGTATTGCCGGGTATTCCTCTGGGCCTCAGAGGGACACAGCTCTGAGCTGAGATGCAGAGAGATTAGTTTTTATTCTCCTTTGGCAGGACCAAAAGCATTGGTTTGACTGAGAATCTAGAACAATGTTTTTAATCTTTTCACACTGGGACGCAGACTTAGAGCTGTAGACTGGCATGAAGGCCTCTGATCTTCTCTCGCCTGTACTCATATTTGAGGGTTGCCATAGTGAACTGCTAACTTGGAGACCTCAAGTAGCCAAAATGTATTTTGGGGGTCAGAGACACAGTATAGGGGGTTTCATGCCTGCATGTTGCTTGCATGTATGAGGCCAACTCCAGTTCAATCCCCGGCATCATTTAAGCACCACCTGGAGTGATCCTTCAGCACAGAGCCAGGAATAGCCTCTGAGTACCCCGAGGTGTGGCTAAAAACTGATCCCAAGACCCACAGAGTGTCCTATATGTCAGTTCTGGGTAGCAAGTTGTTGGAAATCATATCCTAGGATCATGTGCCCTTGCAATCCTGGGTGGAAATTTGGCCCTTGGTTTTTGCTAGCTTCTGGTAGTGGCTGCCAATACTTGGTATTCCTGGTTCTGCAGTTCAACAATGTCATCTCTGCCTCTTTCTTCTAAAGGCCTTTATTTCCATATTTGTTTCTTCACATGCAGTTGTTCTTTCTATAACAGTGTCCATAGTTTCCTCTTCTAAACCCCTGAGTCATACGGATTTAGGGCCTGCTCTTCTTCCTTCTAACCTGAGGAATCAAAGAACCTAAGTCCAATTAAGGTCACATTCAGAGTACTAGGATGTAGAACTTCAGCAACCCACCACATTTTCTCTTCTAACACGTTGATTAGAAAATACTATGAGTTGAGCCAGGAAAGGCAACACAAACTCTTTATTATTGTTATTATTTTATTTGTGTATTAATATTTTATTGAATCACCATGAGATACAGTTACAAAGATTTGATGACTGAGTTTCAGTCATTCAATGTCCCAACACCCATCTCTCTACAAGTGTATATTTCCCACCACCAATATCCCCCATGTCCTTCCTATAATCCCCCACCCCAGCCTACCTCTGTGGCAGGCACTGTTCTTCTCCCAATACCTGTCCTCCCTCTTCCTGTCCTACCCTCTCTCCTTCTCTCCCCCTTTCCCTCCCCCACTTTGAACATCATGGTTTACAATACAGATACTGAGAAGTCCTCATGTCTAGTCCTTTACCTTCTTTCAGCACACATCTCCCATCCAGATAATCCCTCCCAACCATCATTGTCATAATGATCCCTTCTTTATCTCAACTGCTTTCTCTCCCAGCCCTTGAGGCAAGTTTCCAACCACAGACCATTTGTCCTGACCTTTCTTTCTACTGTCTTTGGGTATTAGTCTCATACTATGTGTTTGTGAGTGTGTTTAAATCTCACAAATGAGTGCAATCATTCTATGTCTGTCCTCCTTCTGACTTAGTTCACTCAGCATGATACTCTCCATGTAAATCAATTTATAAGCAAATTTCATGACTTCAATTTTTTTCTAATAGCTGCATAGTATTCCATCGTGTAGATGTGCCATAGTTTCTTTAACCTGTTCTAGGGCACTTGGGTTGTGTCCAGATTCTGGCTACTGTGAACAGCGCTGCAATGAACATATGCTTGCAGATGTTATTTCTTCTGTGCAAACTCTTTTTAAACGGAGATTTGCCTCTTTCTGCCCTATAAGGTCTCTGAACAACCCAAAAAGGGCAAATTGGCTCAGCTTTATGATATTGTCTATGAGTTCCTGTTTTTAGGCAAAAGTTCACTCCTTCAGAGAGAAGAGAACTTGATAAATTCTACTTTTAGAATGAGAAAAGTAATCTTGGAAGGATTAGCACTCAACAGTTTCTATCTTACGAATGAGAAAACTGAGGGAGAGATGATTTTGCCAGTAGCATACTGGTGAGCCATAGTTTTAGGCTGGTGCTTCTATTCAACTTATTTAAGAAATTCACTGTAGTTGTGTGACTTCTCAGAACAGCACAGATCCTTGAACCTTTTGGTGGCTTGGGCTTAAATATTAATTGCTACTTTTAATGGGTGCTAGTAATATGTCTCTGAGGCTTTCATTCTCTTATGTTCTTTTCTGAGTTCTCTTCTCCAACCAATACTGGCATTCTTTTTTCTTTCTGAAAAGCACTACTCTATGGCAAAGCAAATTTGCTTTACTTGCAACTTGTAATTATTAATTTTTCATCTTTTGTACTGTCTCTTCAGAATCATCTTTGGAGGCTTTGCTGAGTTCCTTCACCTAGAAAATCTAGGGACGTTGTATAGGACCCAAGTCTTTAGTTTTTTTGAAATCTTCCCAGATGTCTGTTGTGACAGAAGTTTTTTAGGGACATCTGGACCAGATGTTTGTGAGAATTTTTCCAGCTCTAAATGTTTAGGATGTTTTCTCTTTGGAGCCTGTCTCTATCCCCTGGCTATGGTTGAAAAGGACTTATTAGCACTGTTGATCATTCTACAAGCCTGTGAAAATTCTGTCAAAAGCACACCCAAGCATCAGTTAGCAGGAGTACCAACTCCTTTATAACTATCCCCTATATTTCACAATTTTCTTAAGATGCCTTTTTAAAAAGAATTTTTGGGCGCTTCCAAGCAGTGGTAAGGGTCCTTGGCACACATCGGAAGATATTTAGCCCCTCATGTTGGTTGATTCACTGCAAAGACTGGAAGATATTACTCTGGAGACCACCAGGGCCATCCACAGTGCTCAGGGGCCACAAAAGCCACACCCATGGGTGCTCGGAGGCCACCTGGGATTCACCCTGAAATTTCCAAGGACCTTGGGTGCTACCCACAGAGATGCTTTTTAATTTTTGAATTTTCATGTGATTCATTTTTCCCTTTATTTTCTAAAAGTCAGTGCTGCAGCAGGTGGGGAAAGTAGGGAGCAGGAAGGAAGGTGTAATCCCTACAGGGGGAGAGTGCTTCTGTGTTCCTGCTTGAACCCACCCTAGTCTCTGGGGAATGTGCTGGGGAGAGTCAGAACTGGGAAAGTTTGCTGTGAGCAGCTTCCTGGCATGGATACTACTATCCCACCAGCCCTAGTGGGCAGTGGTCATCCTGCACCTAAAATGAACTTAATCTGAACCATGCAGGAGCAAGTCTCCATGCTCTGAATTTGCAGGAAGCCGTGGTGTCAGGCTGGAGTGAGAAACTACTTTTTTCAGAGAAAAGATACACATTCCTTGCCTCTTCCCAGATTCCAGGGCCCATAGTGAGCCCTCTTAGAAATAAATTTCAGGAGGAGGCCAAGAGTGAAGTAAAAAGTTTTATCTAGATACTATGAAGATGAATATTCCCCTTTACAATCTATCTATCTATCTATCTATCTATCTATCTATCTATCTATCTATCTATCTATCTATCTATCTATCTATCTATCCACCCCTCCATTTTTGTCTTTCCTTCTTTCCATAGAAGATATTTGTTTTGACATTTCAGGCACCAAAAATGTCATCCTAGGTTATATTTGGTTATATTTATTTTAACTGAATACATCTGAACTCTGATGTTTCTTTTTCTACATAGTGCCTAACCCTAGCTTGCTTCTAGAAAATGTTTAATAAATATTTCTTATAAGAACAGTATTGTGAATATTATCATAGTATAACATAGTGTTCTAAGAACCAGTATTTAAATAGTCCATTAACAGAAATTAAACCAGATTTCTCATTAGCTCAATTCTTTGAAAGTCACAGGACATTGGCTTATTAGCAATCAGCGGTTTTCTTTTTTCAAATATTATGTTAGGTCAGAGAGTTTAATGAGATCTTGGTAGGTATTACAATCTTTTTGATTGATAAGCTTCACCCAACCAACCACACCCTGCCCTGACCTCCACAACATTCTGTCTTAAGGGTGGAGAAAGAGAGGCAGTCATTAATATTGGTGGCACTTAGTTTCTTAAGTATTCATTTTTTACATATTCATTAAATATCTCTCCCATCTACTATCCCTTATAGACCACCTGAGAGACTGAGAAGTAAAGTAGTATCTAGGAAGGATGCCTTCTTGAGTGAATTCGCAATAGAGCCAGATGTTTTTATGCTTAAGGAGTCTGTATGTTCTATGCTTTCTTCTCCCTTCCTGTTTACTCTGCCACTCCCATTTTATTCTCTCTGTTTCCTTCTCTGTCACCTGTGATTCATGGCTTCAGGATTGCCTAACACTATGACTGACTGTTTTTCTTAAAAGACAGGGGAAGGAGAGGAAAAGTTTTATATGAGGAGCACTGGAATCAGATCTTATTTTCGTCACTAGTCAAAACCAGTAGTCTTTGGAAAAACAAAACTCTAAGCCTCAGAGTTCTCATCCTTAAAAACTGAGATTTTATGTCCAATTTATAGGTTTACAACAAAGATTAGAAATAATCTTTGCACAGTCTATGATGTGTTCAGTGCCTGGTTGATAAGTGATGATATTAATGAAGATACATAAATGTTATATGCAAGTTAGCAGAGCAACTAACAGAAAATAACTCAACTCTGAGGAAATAATTGTGAAATATTATTAGGGAAGTAGAACAGTTGTGTTTGCTATTAGGACTTAAGTTGTTACTCTCCAATACATTGATTTTATTTATGAATCCTGTAAATTTGACAGAATTGTGACTTTATATCCCATCCCTTATTCTCAAAAGGAGAAAAATAACAGGAACCAGCTCAAAAACATGTCATCTATCTATCTACTTACCTATCTATCTTAATTAGCTAGATAGCAAGTACGATTTTGTTTTTGCACTAAATAAATATTTACTGAGTCTAATCCCAAGACAGTCCAGGAAAGAGAGTGGTTTCTTAGGTGGACTAGAAGGTCTTTGGTGTGGCTGAGTTCAGAGTAGAGCAGGAAATAAGTTTGGAGAGTTAGGCAGGGGCTAGACCATCTGGCGAATTCTAGGCATCTTCTCAGTTTGAACTTTATGCGTCAGCCAAAACATAACACAAAGAATTTTATTTCAAAAAAAAATTTTCCCTTAAAAAAATATAATGAAAAGGGGCTGGATTGATAGTACCGCAGATAGGGAGTTTTCCTTGCACATGGCTGACCCGGATTTGGTCCCTGGCATCTCAAATGTCCCCCCAGCACGACAGGGAGTGATTCCTGAATGCAGAGCAAGGAGTAACCCCTGAGCATTGCCAGGTGTGACTCAAAAAGACAAAACATCCATATATAAATGAGGGGTTAGCAAGATAGTACCTCACCCCAGTTCTATCCTCAATAAAATATACTCTCCGAAGCATTGTTAGGCATACTTATAGAGAGGCCTGAGCACTGCTGTGGTGGCCCTCATGATCTTTGGCTCTGCATGGCCCAAAGAGCACCACATCCTTAAGCCCTAGCACCTCCAGTTAGGTAGCAGACAGTTGCAGGGAGTCGGCCCTGGGCTCCTGAGCACCACCTGGGCGGTCCCTCTGTTTTACATATAGCATGTTCAGGTCCTGTCTTCAGGTGGCTAAGACTGAAAGCAGAGAACTCGACTTCATTTGAGACAAGGAGAGGATGGTATGAAAGCTAGGGAATGGGGTATCTTTAAGTAGAACACCTTGGCAAGGTGGAAAACATCTTTTTTATAGTGTCTTTATATTCTCCTTACTAGGATTGATGGGTGAGCACTCTGCCTGGGGCTCAAGACATGCCAGATGGGAAGAAAAAAGGGGGCTGGGCAGCAGGATATTCGAAAGAATTTTCCTTTTTTTGTTGTTGTGGTTGTCTGTTTTTTGGGCCACACCTGGCAGTGCTCAGGCCTTGTTCCTGTTGTTGTGCTCAGGGATCACTGCCACCAATACTCTGGGACCATAGGAGTGCTGGGGACCTACTCTAGACACATGTATGGCAAGCACTTTGCCCATAGTTTTCTCTCTCTGCCCTGAAAGGATCATCTTCTGTCTATCCTGGCTGTATAGTCTGGGCCCATTCTCAGGAATTTTCCTCTGGGCTCTTTGTTTCTCTTTTCCTGTTTTCCGCCCATCATGATGTAACTAGAGCACTTCTTCCCAACACCCTCCTATCCCCCCAAAAATAGGAAAAGAAAGATTATTATGGCAGCAGGTAGAATGCAAATCAGAAGAGACAAGAGTGAGAACTGGGCAAAAATTAGGGAGAGATTACTGAGTTCTAGCAAGAGATGATTTTTTTTTTTTTTTAATTCAAGGGACATCGAGAGAACCAGAAGAGCTTGAAAGTTAAAGGAGGCCAAATTCATGGTCTCTGAGATTTACTGAAACCATTTTTTTTTTCTAAATTTGCTTTGTGGCTGAAGAGGTAATATAGTGGGTAGCGTGCTTGTCTTGCATTCAGCTGACCTGGGTTTGATCCTAGGCACCACATGTAATCCCTGGAGCCCCACTAGAAGTGATCCCTATGCACATAGCCAGAAGTAAGCTTTGAACACTGCTGGATGTGACCCCCTATTAAAAATTTTTAATATTGCTAGAAAGGTAATAACATATGTGTGCACACATATATGCATATATGTAATATGAGGTATATGTAAATAATGTATGCTACATAACACTTAAGAAAGGTCTGAGCAATAATTGGGTATCAGTATTTCTATAGTAATGCATAGAGATACTCATAATAAAATGCACTATGACTGTTAATAATCTTCAATCACTTCAGATCAGGTGTTGCTGCCAGGTGAGTTATAAAAAATAATCTTTGAGATTTTAGATTCCTTTGTTTTGAAATTACAGGTAGGTAGTTGATGATTGTGTAATGCAAGCAGAATAAGCAAACAGGTGACTTAAGGTTGATATTCAGGGTTTTGGCGGTAATGTTCAGATACCAGGAAGTATACTTTTTGTGCCCATAGAATAGGCTCAGTTCTGGGTGTGAACATTTGGTATTTGTGGCACATTTAAGTAGTCATCAACTAGTAACACTTTAAAATCAAGGGATTTTTTTTTTTATCATCACATAATCAAAACTCAAATAGAGAATATAAAAGGTATGTATTTGAGTTTCTTGAAAATTAGCAACTGGAGAGGGTGGTGACCTTTGAAAGAACAATGTCAATGATGTGGCAGAAGAAAAAAAACCTAATATAATTGCTTAAGTGGTATAAGGAAGGTAGGAAAATAAAATGAGCAAATGCATAAATATCTTGAAGTTGACCGAATATTTATTTATCTTGCTGATTAAAATCTGTAACTGGCTGTGATCAATTAATTGTAAACACCACTGGACTCGACCAGCCTGAAGCACAGTGGGTAGGGTGCAGGCAGCCAACCCGAGTTCAATTCCTCCATCCCTCTTGGAGAGCCCAGCAAGCTACTGAGAGTATCCCGCCCTAACAGCAGAGCCTGGCATGCTACCAATGGCGTATTTGATATGCCAAAAAAACAGTAACAACAAGTCTCACAATGGAGACGTTACTGGTGCCTGCTCGAGCAAATCGATGAACAATGGGATGATAGTGCTACACACAGTGATATAGGCAGTCAGCTAAGGGAGAAACTGGGAGCCAGTAAAACCCAAGATAAACTCTGAAAAGGAGTTCTTTTCCCTTGCCCTAGCACCTGACTTAAGAACGGAGAAACCCAGCCCAAACCTGAGAAGGCCAGGGCCCCTCGGGAGACAATTGAGTGGGAACAAAGGCTCTGATAAGATGCCCAAGGGCCACTGGGTTCAAAGTCCTTGACAAGAACCCAAGCCAGGACTTTTATCTGCCTCGAAATCCTCAAGCAAAAGCAGCTTGAAAAAGACCCACACCTGTCCAAAGTTGTTGCACCCTGGACACTCATTCTGGGGTCCACGTGCATCTCATCTTGGGGCTATACCGTGAGGCTGGGGTGCATGTATCTCTTCCTTTATTTTCCAGCACTCCATTCCAGGCCTCCTGCATGTTGCAACTCAGAGAGCAGTTTCTCTGCTTTCCTTTAGGAGAGTTTCTTCTGTCTCTCTGTCTCTGTTTCTCTCTGTCTCTCTCTGTCTCTCAGTCTCCCTTTCCCTCTCCCTCTCCCTCTCTCTCGCTTACGCTCTCGCTCTCTCTCAAAATTCCTTAATAAAACAATTTTACTTTACTAGTCATATCCTCCTGAAGTGCCTTTTTAAGGGACAGAAAATTAATCCAAGAAAACTGAGTGCAGGTGAGGATTAATTTTTCTTCTTTGTCTGCAAGAAGTATAACTTGGCCTTAGCTGCTGGGTGAGAGGAGCCTGCCTCATCTTGTGTTATGAGAATGGCATATATAGAAGTGGGAAGAGAGGTAGATATTAGATGGTCTCTGAGGCAGCAACCACAACAAATAAACCATTGGGCTTTCTTTTGATAGTGTTTCTAACAGACTGAATGTCACCTTCATAGGTGCCCACTCTCTTGCCTTTAAGAGATTCAGTCTCCAAAAAAAAAAGTAATCAAACAGGTCTCAAGAGCAGTTACACTGACAAATATCTTCTGAGGCTAGCTGGACACCAGGGCTGGCCTGGGGCAGGAGCTCAGGCTGACGTTTTTACAAGTCCTTAGTTCTTCAGCACTCACATTGCTGGTAACCTGCAGGTTGAAACAAGGCCACCCTCTTTCATTTGCACTATTTCTTCCCACTTGTGGTTCTCTCCATACCCCACCAACCATGTTTTATGGGAAGGATAGTCATCTAAATTGACATCCATTTAGATGACTGGAGAGACAGTACAATGGTTAGGGTGCGTGTCTTGAAAGTGACCTCCCCATCTCATATACTCCGCTGAGCAAGGCCAGGAATGATTCTTCAGTGCTGAGCCTGGAGTAACCCCAGAGCATGACTGGGTGTGGCTCAAAAAAATAACAAAAAAATAAAAGATAAAATTAAAGCTTAGAAGGGGTTGATTTCAAGTATTACAAGTGGTAAGATGACTTTGGAACCTTTCTGGATAGAGCTATAATTACTCTGAAAGAGTTTAGTGGAAAGTATAGAGCAGTGTTGGCAAACTCGGACCATTGCGTCAAGTCCAGATCAGTGCTTGTTTTGTAAGGAAAATTGTATTGGGATATACAACCACACCTATTGAATATGTAATGTCTATGGCTACTTTGCAGCTATAACTGCAAAGTTAAGTAATTGTAGCAGAGACAGCCTCACCCATAAAGACTAAAATATTTACGATATGACCCTTTTAAACAGTTGCCAATGCCTGGTTCAGGCCAATGTTATCCAAGTTATGTTCCAATGCACATCAATTTCCCATGATTTGTTAATAAACATGTTTTTAAAAAGAACCCTGTGTTCAAATAAGTTAGGAAATTACTTTCCTAAATAAAGTTAACCCACTTTCTTCATAATTGTGTAACTGATAAGTTTTGTACCTTCACTGATAATCGGTAAGCGCATGTCCCCCACCCCAATTTGATTATCATATAATCATCTTTTTTTCTAGGAACATTTATAGTAATGCAGTATTATGCAGCTTGAAACATTTTTTAAGTAGTCTTTCTGAGAATCCTTGCCAAGGTCAAAAAACAACACAAATTTCTGGCCATGGTACTTTAATTTTAGGATGTCAACATAGAAACTACATTTGTTTCAGAAGTCAGCAAACCGTCTCCTATGGTCAATCACCTGAGCTACCTACCTTTGGGGCTGAAGGAAATTGTAGCCTGAAGCAAAATTCTCAAGTGTCATATGTAGAAATAAAGACAGAGATAAATATAGAGGGTCTCTGAAGTAGCAACCAGAATAAATAAAGCACTGGACTTCCTTTCTATGAGATATTTTTTCCAACAGTCTGAATATGAACTTCATAGGTGCTGATCTCTGTACCTTTTAGAGACTCTACTTCAATTTTTTAAAAATAGAAATATATATAATTTAATATATATTTATGTATATTAAATATATATTCTACACATATATTAATATATATGTACATAAATATATATTAAATATATATGTAATGTATATATGTATATATATGTATATATATATGAGAGTCTCTTGCCCACATGCCTGGCTGTCTTCCCTAGGGCCCCTCGGAGGGGATGGGCTCCAGCTTCCCTCCCCACCTCAAGCAGAGCTCCCGGCAGCCGAAGACCACCGGAACCTAGCTACAGCCATGCTGGAGGCTCCTCTCTACATGTTCGGACAGGCCTCATGCATGAAGGTTCCAGCAGAGGAACCCAGGTGTGTGTAATCCCATCAACGGTCAACATCCAGACAGTTAAAAGCAAGCTCTCAGAAGTGCGATATCTTTAGCCTACTTATCCCTCTAGGAGAAACTGGCAATCTTCTGAGAGCTTCCTGCCCCCATGGGACAGCCTTGCAAACTCCCCATGGTGTATTCATATGCAAAATCCAGTAACAAGCTGATCTCATTCCCCTGACCCCGAAGAGCCCCCAGTGCAACATCATTAGGAGGGCCAAGTCAAAATAGACTTCTAAGATCTCAGGGAAAGGACGAAATGAGATGTTACTGAGCCCGCCCAAGAAATCAGTGATTAATGGGATATTGTGATTGTGTGATTGTGTTACATATATAGCGGCCGACCCAGGTTCGATTCCTCTGCCCCTCTCGGAGAGCCTGGCAAGGTACCGAGAGTATCTTGCCCGCATGGCAGATCCTGGCATGCTACCCATGGCGTATTCAATACTCCAGAAACAGTAACAACAAGTCTCACTTGGAGACGTTACTGGTGCCCACTTGAGCAAATCGATGAGCAACGGGATGACAGTGACAGTGATGTGTATATATATATATATATATATATAGAGAGAGAGAGAGAGAGAGAGAGAGACTATGTTGATATAAAGACAAAGCTAGACTGAATGTATTTTCTTCTAATTAAAAATAATAGAGAAATTAAAACTTTTATCACCCCTGAAATATTGTGTGATAGATACTGCTTAAGTGCCCAGTGGATAAATCCACCCTAAAAAGCTGCCTCTGTTCTCTCTGAGCAGCCATCTTAAGAGCAGGGGGATACCTTTGGTCTCTTTACTCTCTGATCCACTTAGAATATCTTGTAAAACATTAGTTCATAATATTGTTGAGTGAATGGGTGATTCATCACTAGAGTTATAAAATACCTCATTAGCAGATGAAAGAAATAGCTTCACTAAAAGACCTTTGGGTTTCTTTCAAGGATCTAACCAAGTTAATACAAATTAATAAACTGTATTTAAGTATCATAATGTGATGGAAAGAACTCGGAAGTTATTAACTCTTGTCAGTAATTGCACTGTACCTAGCTATTTCACGACATTGGGCTTCAATTTACTTCTTTCCTCTTTTTGTGGGGCAGGGTGTTTGTGCTACACCTAGAAATGCTCAGTGATTACCGACTATGCTTAAGAGACCATGTAGTGTTAGGGCTCAAACCCTGAACTTCCTTCATGCAAAGTGGGTGGCACTCATATCTAGGAGCTGTTTGGCTCTGGGCCTCAAGTTCTTCATTAGCAAACTCAAATATTAATTAAAAATGAAAAGTTCCATAGTTCTAGCCAGAAGCCAGAGAAAATGAAATTCTCATTATAGTGAGGTTATGAAATACCTAGCATATTTTTGAAACAGTCCTAGTGATAAGCTCCCCAGTCCATTTACAGAGTAAACTCTCTCAAAAAATGTTAATAATAGAGGATATGTTTACAAGCCACATACTGTACTCTCAAAGGATAGTGGACAGATCCTTTCTATAGGCAAAAACAATCATAACATTCTTAAAATTTAATAAAACTTATAACAAGTCACATAATTCCATTTTCTTCCAATACAAACTTTTTTTAAAAAGAGAGTATTTTTACCTGTTTTTTCTTTTTATTATGTTCTACTTGAAAACTATAATACCCCACCACAGTGTTGCTTATACCAGGGATTTTTTTTTCAATTCAGTGTATAATTAGTAGAAAAGAGATGGTGAAGTTAATATACCACACAATCCGCAACACCCACACAGGACTGTATGAGTGGAAAGATTTAAACAAGTAACCAAACAAGTACATAGAGTGCTATCTACTTGCTATAAAGTCAGGAATGAGAGGTACTGTTTGATTTGTTATGTTAGCCCTTTGGGGAAAAAAAACACACACATCCCCATAAAGAAGGAAAATTGCACCAGTCACCTCTAAATTAGAGTTTTTCTTTGTCATTTTCTCCTGGGGATTAGTAGATAACTCAGGAAAAAGCTGGTCAGCATGCTTCTGTAATGTGGACATGATGTATGTACTGTGACTTTGACCTAAGTGTAGGCTGAAAATCCAAAAAGAACCGAGATTGGTTCTGTTTATTGCACAAATCTTCCTTTATACTCAGAGATATTTGAAAGGAAGAGTTAATTGGGATGGCGAATGCCCTCAATCTCACTCAATCATTTCATTCTATCCTGGATAAAGGAAGGGCACGAATTTATGGATGGAAACGAACATGGTTAGACAGGTCGCTTTGCCTTCTCTCCCCTCATTGTCAGTTCACAGAAGGATCATCTCTGATAAAGAGATCACATGTTTTAAATATCCCTAAGCCTCCCCACCCCCTCAAAAAAAGAATAAAAGGTATGACTTTTGCACATTCTGTTGCTATGATTTGGGGTTAGGAAAAAGTAGCTCTATTAACATGGAAGATTTCTGGCACCATAGACATGATGCTAACTTGAAAGCTTTGAAGTTACATTCACCTAGGACATTTTTAAGAAGGAATTTCTCATCCAAATGATTTCAAGCTATGCAGTTTTTGTTCACTTGATCAATTATCAATAGACTCGATTGTCAGTCCAGTTTGTGAACGTTTAAGGTGATTTTGGTTCAAAATGGCCCAGCAGTGCCTTTGTGAAATGTACTTTTTTTTTTTTAAATGTCTAAGACTCCTAATAAGACTGAATAGAAGCTGCTGTCCAAAGTGAATCTTTGACCTAGTAATCAAGATTACCTGGGATTTAGTTTTCCTCTCAAGGCAATAGCTTGTATTTTGTCATGGAAAAAATGAGAACAATTAGACTGTTTTCTAGATTAGATACCAGGTGTCAGAATACAGACGATGTCTGTACCTGCGGACTAATTGTTTTTCCAATTCCAAGTACAGTACAAAGTGTCTGGTTTACAATGCCTTCCTGTCCTGGTACCAGGTTGCTTTCTCTGAAAACCTGGAACACGAGGTTTCATTTTAATAGAGGTAAGGCACGGGGTCAGAGGTCTCTTTCAAAAGTCAGTTTATAGTGACCAGAGAGACCAACTTCTAGGAAGTCGTAAAGTGCTCTGGAGATCCTGTTTAAATTGTTCTCAAGCTGATATCTTGTTCTTATTTTACGGGGTTACCACTGGGAGCTCTTCCTGGCTCTGTCATCAGGGGTCACCCCTGGTGCTGCTGTGTAATGCGGGGCCAATCTGCAGCACAGCTGCATGCAAGACAAGCCCCCTAAACCAAGTACTCTCTCTCCAGTCCCTCAAACTTATATTCTGAAGGAAAAACGTTATTCTTATTTATTTATTCTGAATTTGGTTACCCAGATGGCAGGTGATCCTAATATCAAGTTGGATCCCATTCTGAATTGACAAGATTTCCGAGTACCATTTGGGTTGGGGTTTATGGCCAGTTCGTGGGGTACCTGAAGAATGACACATGTCACAGACTGGGTCTTGACTCTGTGACCGAGTTTTGCTGAGCTGTGTATTTGCAGAAGAATGTTGAAATGGGGGTAATCATAGATTTGAATTCATTGGGCAATAGACACATTAAACTTCAAAGCAACAACAATGAAAATGTTTGAGGACTGAAAGAGAAATAATAGGGTACAAAGTTGGGAGAGGAAACCACAAAGCAGCCTGAAAACAAACCGAAAGAACCATGAAATAAATCTTTTCTTGCAGTGAAATGAAAAGCACTTCTGTTGGAATGAGAAGTGGCTGCATATTGATACGCTTGATGTAATGTTGGACATGATGTCTAGAGTAAGATGGTCTGGGTTCCCTTGTGTCGGGTTCCTGGCCATTCAACCCTGGCAAACTGGGGTATGATCCTCCGAAGTCGCCGGACTTACTCCCTAGGGGAGAGGGAGTGGGAAGGGGAGAAGCCTCTGCTCACCGCGGGATTCCTGCCACCACTGCTGTCCAGAGAATGAAACTGACAAAGAACTCTGCAGAATGGCAGAGGGGGGGAGTCTGGTGGTCAATCAGTCTCCATTTATTAGCTCTCACACAGAGGTATTTATACACCTTTTCAGGATGGGATTCTCATGTGAGGCACATAGGGCACGTTCATCCCCTCGGGCTAGTACAGATATCAGCAAATGATTTGCACATCCTGCTTAGGGCCACCTTATCAGTATGGGTAGGTGGTCACAGTCACGCCCCTCACCCTCAGCCAAAGCCCCTATGTGTGAGGAGCGCTGGAGCAAGCCCCTGGGTCTTTGTAAACAGGGCCGGTTCTTGCAGGGGATTTGGTCAAAGTCTCAGGCTAGCTGCTGAGACCCCCAACGCCCCCCTCTCCCCTGCCCCCCGCCCCCACACATATACCTACTCTTAGTATGATCTGGACTGGAGCAATAGCACAGTGGGTAGGGTGTTTGCCTTGCACAAGGCCGACCCGGGTTCTATTCCTCCGTCCCTCTCAGAGAGCCTGGCAAATTATCAGAGTACCCGTGGCATATTCGATGTGCCAGAAACAGTAACAGCAATGGAGACGTTACTGGTGCCTGCTGGATTTGGACGACAGTGATACAGTATGACCTGAGGCCAGTATATGCTTTTTTGGGTTAAAATAAGCACTTCCCCCCTCCCCCCTTCAAAGTTCATTAGTTCTGTTTTTGCCCCTAGCAACAAAAGCTAGTGGCTAAGATTAAAAAACACAAAACCCCCAAACCTTCAATTTCATGTCACAGAGACTTAGAGTATCTTGAAATTCCCATTCTTGTCAGGGAGGGTAAGATAGTTCTAGCTGAATCTGTCTCTTTTATTAAGAGGATCCATTGGCCTGTGTGACTTGAGAGAGAGGAATCTTGGCAAGACAAAAGTGCTGATTCTAATCCTGGTAGCAATCTCGGGGCTCTCAACAACTCTTTGTGTGGGTTTTCCCCTTCCCCCTTTCAAAACTTGCAATTAGCCCTCTGCAAAGAGTCTTTTTATTGAAATTTACTTGAGGGACCCGTAATTTAAATGTACATTGGGAAACAACAGAGACAGAAGCTAGGAGTTTTGCCAGGCACCTGGGAACAGCTCTAGATTATCAAAGTATCTCAAGTGGGAAGGGACTTCAGAAATCTCCCAGCTCAACCCCCACGCTCAACAGAAAGGAGGAAGGAAGGCACAGATAAATGACTGGCTCACAGCTTTTCCAGAAGATTTGTGGCAGAGAAGAGATTTGCAAATTGATTCCTCACCTTTTCTTGTAGTTCAAGCTAAGAGTGGAAGAGAAAATAAAGTTTACTTTGAGGTAGAAATGCTTTCTACTAAATGCTTTCTCCCTGTCTCTGTCTGAGAGAGACAGACAGAGACAGGGAGAGAGAGACAGAGTGAGAGAGACACAGAGAGAGAGAGAGATTGATTTAGAGCATCTGTGGGAATGGATTCTGAGCTTGGTCCTTTATATCCTTGTTCCCTTCGTAGATTCTGGAACCTTTAGGATCTGCCCCTGTATCAGTGAACTTGATCCTATGATCTCCTGAGCACCTTTAGGTTGTGAACCTCTATTAGTGTAGGTATATTCTTATAAAGAGAAAAGGGCTGGGAAAAACCCTGTTAGGTGGAAGGCCCGATTTTAATATCCCAAGCACCACTGGCAGTGACGTGCTCCCAACTGAGCACAGAACTGGAGGTAGCTTCTGATAGCTGAAGCTGTAGTGCAATTCTAGAAGTAAAAGGAAGCATTCTGAAGCATTTTGGAGCATTGGAAGTAAAAGAAAGCTTTCTCAGCTCTGAAGAGGCTCTTGTCCTTTCTTGAACATCTATCACTCTCTTTCTTCCCTCTCACATCTCTCTAAATTTCTTTCAGGAAAAACCATTTTTTTCTTTACTAAAAAAGAATTTTGTACCATGAAATATTATTGGGGAACATGTGTAATCTCTAAATCTATTTATTTAAGCATACACACATGATAATGGTATAATTTAGCCAAAGGAGGAAATTACACCATTTTGACAAAAATGATGAATTTAGAAGACATTATGCTAAGTGAAGTAAGTCAAATACCGTTGTGTTTGACTTAATCCCACTCATGTATATATTATATGTAATAAAAACAAAAGCTGGTGTCACAGCTGAACTTGTATCATATTCATAGTCTATGTGCTAGAAAATAGAACAGGGGCCAAGGGTGCCTGGGGTGGACTGAAGAGATAACTCCATGGGGCTAAGACATGCTTTACAAGCAAGTTGCCTGGCTCCGATTCCTGGGATCTTATGTTCTCCAGTATAGAGCTTGGAGATAAACTTGAACACTGTCGGTGTGTGTAAAAAACTAAAGCTCACCGAGGGGCGCTCACACTCGCACTCGCGGGCTCTCGGGGCGGCTCTGTCTCCCCGCCCACGTTCAGTGCCCTGGAACCCCTGTGTGTGCTGTCGGTCGAGGGCAGGCGATGGAAGGAAGAAGGCCAAACTGGTTGCTCGATCAGTTTATTTCATTCTCTCTCCCTGCTTCTCTCCTGGCTCTCGGTCTCTCTCTGGATCTCTGGATCTGGCCCCCCAACTCACTCTTACAGCCTAGTTAAATCTCTCCAGCACGAGGGGGTTGGGGTGTACACCTAGGTGTGGTCACAATCAATAGGGTAAGGTTCCTTTCCCTTAGGGGATGCTTCTCCTGGGATTTAATTCTCTTTCAGCAGGAGGATCCACCCAAGGGCGGAGTCCCATGAGTGTGTTTCTCTTCTCCTCAGCCAGCAAACATATAAGAATTCATAATATTAATCATTTTGTATGGACACAATAAGAGATGCATTAAAGCTTATGGAATTGCTCTCCTGGGGCCATCTCAATCTCAGACTACAGTGCTCAGGCCAGATCAGTCTTTCCTATCCCTAGCAGGGTCCTAGTCTCATCATTACTTTTGGATCATGACAGCATTTGTCTATGATCAAGCTCTTAACTTATAGTTAAGAATTAGGCACTTTGTCTGCATCACTAATCATCAGAGAGATGCAGATCAAAACAACTTTGAGATACCACCTCACACCACAGAGACTAGCACACATCCAAAAGAACAAAAGCAACCGCTGTTGGAGAGGATGTGGGGAGAAAGGGACCCTTCTTCACTGCTGGTGGGAATGCCGACTGGTTCAGCCCTTCTGGAAAACAATTTGGACGACTCTCAAAAAATTAGATATTGAATTCCCATTTGACCCAGCAATACCACTGCTGGGAATATATCCCAGAGAGGCAAAAAAGTACAATCGAAACAACATCTGCACATGTATGTTCATCGCAGCACTGTTTACAATAGCCAGAATCTGGAAAAAACCCGAATGCCCCAGAACGGATGACTGGTTGAGGAAACTTTGGTACATCTATACAATGGAATACTATGCAGCTGTTAGAAAAAAGGAGGTCAAGAATTTTGTAGTCAAGTGGATGGGCATGAAAAGTTTCATGCTGAATGAAATGAGTCAGAAAGAGAGAGACAGACATAGAAAGATTGCACTCATCTATGGTATATAGAATAACAGAGTGGGAGACTAACACCCAAGAACTGTAGAAATAAGTACCAGGAGGTTGACTCCAGGGCTTCGAGGCTGGCCTCACGTTCCGGGGAAAGGTCAACTCAGAGAAGCGATCACCAACTACACTGTAGTCGAAGGCCATGTGGGGGAAGGGAGTTGCGGGCTGAATGAGGGCTAGAGACTGAGCACAGCGGCCACTCAACACCTTTATTGCAAACCACAACAGCTAATTAGAGAGAGAAAACAGAAGGGAATGCCTTGCCACAGTGGCAGGGTGGGGTGGGGGGGAGATGGGATTGGGGAGGGTGGGAGGGACACTGGGTTTACGGGTGGTGGAGAATGGGCACTGGTGAAGGGATGGGTTCCCAAACTTTGTATGAGGGAAGTATAAGCACAAAAGTGTATAAATCTGTAACTGTACCCTCACGGTGATTCTCTAATTAAAAATAAATAAATTTAAAAAAAAAAAAAGAATTAGGCACTTTGGCCAGGCCCATCTCGATGCCAGGGTAGCACATAACTCACCGCTTGCCCTGGATCCTTCCCGTCCCTCGTTGGGACCCTGCTTTTGGGGTGATAGGAACTGAAATTCAGTATCCTAGGAAGGTCTGACCTTACAAATTAGCAGAGTCAGATTAAGGGAAAGCCTCGGATTAACTCTTTTGGGGTAGAGAGCATGGAGAAGTGATTATAGCTAAACAAAGGGATGGGAGAGATTCGGGAATATCTTGATGGGTGTGACTGGGGTAAGCCTAAACTCTGGGAAAAACCCAGACAAGCTACTCATGGCAAGGAGGGAGAGGACAAAGTAATGTCATCCTACAGGTGTGTCCCAGTGTTCCCCACCCCCATCTCCCAAACAATCGCAACACCATCAACAACATCTGAGGTATGGGAGAAATAGATTCTTAAAAAAGAGGGACCTAGAAAATGACTCAGCTCATCAAATACAAGGCAGTGAGTTCAAATGCTAGTGCCTCCCATATATGTAAGGTGACTCCAGTAGCCCCACTGTTTGTTATTCCCAGTAAGGGGGTAAAAATTTTAAAAAGGTGGAATGATGGCTTTACAGACTGAGGAGGGTGAGAGAAGTGGTTGGTACTTATGAATTTAAGTTTTATAAGATAATGGAAGTTCTGAAGATGGATTTTGGATTTGGATATTAAAACAAAGAAAAGTACATAGTGTGCAGTCTACCTATATTTAAATTTATTTGGGGGGTTCATCACATCTGGAGTTGAACAGGGCTTACACCTGGCTCTGTACCCAGGGATCACCCCTGGTCCCTGCTCACTGGTGTGACAGGTATCACTCATGTGGTACTTGGGATTGAATCTGGGTCAACTGCATGCAAAGGAGAGGCCCTAACTGCTGTCTGTATTATATCTCTGGACCAATATTTAATTTTTAATTTCAACTTTCTAATTGCAGAACCTCAAATATGAATACCCTTAAAATACTGTCTTGAGGATAACGGTTAGTAAAGGAATAAATTGATGGCATTTCAGAGAGGATTTTTTAAAAAGCCATTTTTAAAAATGTTGTGCTTTTATTACTAAACATTTATTACTTCATTTATTTATTACTAGAGACAATACTGACTGCCCAGGAGATGCACAGCATCATCTCTACAGTGTGGCATGGAAAAGCAAAATTCAGCACCTTACCAGACAGAGAACAAACACCCTGGATGGATGGGTGAAGCAGAGCACTAAGGGAGCATGACATGGCAGAGTCCTTAAACCTCCACCACCTCCTCATCCTTGAATTCCTTCTCCTCTGCTAAGAAGTTCTGGTGCAGTTGGTACTCGGACACCAGGTTAAGGATGTTGCTTTTGACCTCCGCGAATTCCATGTCGTCCATACCCTTGCCCATGTTCCTGTGCAGGAGGCCCTTGCACCAGAACGTGACCGAGAACTGCTCCAAGAGGTCCTGTTGTTTCGAATGAAGGTGTCTGACACTTCCAGGCCCGGAAGAGGGATGTCACGCCTGGCAGTTTTTTAAGTCATAGGGAAGCCACTCAAAGAAATAGCTGCTGACTTGATTTTACATCTGGAACATTAGATCAGTCCACCTCCTTCATGGACACGAGGCTCCGGAAGATGACAGAAGATGACAGCCAAGGAAGACCAGGTAGCAGCCAGTGTGCGGATGGCATGCCACCGTCATATTCCATGCATCAAATATCTGCTGGACCAGCCCGTGCACCATCCTGGCATAGCACTGCTGGCTGACCTGGCTGGTCAGGGCAGGCAAGGCCTGGGATAAAGAAGTGCAGTCTGGGAAAGGGCCCCGGGCTCATCGCCATCTGATGCTACTCAGATTTATGCTCACCTAGGAAGTGCAAGCAAGTGGTCACCCCGCTCATGGTGGACAAGTTCAGCTGGTTAAGGTCTGTGTAGGTGGGCCTGGGTAGTTTCAGGGTGTGCAAACAGATATCATGAAAGGGCCTCATTGTCCATGTAAAAGATGGTCTCCTCTGAGTTTTCCACCAGCTGGTGGACGTCCAGGGGGTGTTGTAGCGCTCCCTGAGGCATTGATGTCACATTGTGGGTACTTGTCCTGGATCTTGTTGACAGCAGGGCGCCCATCTCTGAGCCTGTGCCGCCCCCACCAGTGAGTGGATCAGCTGGGAGCCCTGAACAAGTTCTGCGTCTCTCTCCGAACCACGTCCACCACCGTGTCCATCAGCTCTGTGTCGTGGCCTCTGGCCAAACACGAAGTTGTCTGGCCTGAAGAGCCGGCCCATTGGGCTATACCTGATGCTCTCCATGGTGTCCAGCTCCAGATCCACCAGGATGGCCCAGGAAGCAGACATGTCTCTAGTGACATAACTGTAGTAGAAAATATGCAACATAGAAAAAAAAATATATGGTCTTCAGCTGGCCTGTCTTTGAGGCACTCTCACCATGTGGAAAGTTTATAATCCATTGCTTTCTAGGCTGTTTTGTTTCAGTGGTTCTGTGCTTACCCCCCTATTAAGTGTTAAATTGATTTGGATGCCTCCCTGCTTTTTACCAAAGCATAACTTTAGATTTCAGTGATGAAACGTTCAGAAATTCTTTGCAGGCACATACATCCTCTTGCCCTCCAGCCCTACCTGCTATTTAGGTGAGGAAATATAATTCAATGGTGAGAGACATTACTCAGTGCCTTCTAGCATGTTCTCCTCCCTACTGCTCCCCAATCCTCCATCCCCCCATTGATAGAGGGCAATCAAACTCCAGAATCAAGCTTGAGGAGACAGATTTTTTATACGAGGCAGAATGTTTTCTTTAAAAGAAAAAAAGCTCTGCAACAAGGCCAAGTTTTCTTTACTAACTGGAAGATAACAGTTTAACCAAGATTAAAAAACAAACAAAAAGCAGCAAATGGTTATTTATCTAAAATGACTATTACTTCTGCACCAGGATGCTATTTTCCACTCAATTCAAACCTGTTCCAGAGAACTTACTGATTTCTTTCCATTGAAGGAAAGTGCAGGACTGTTTTTGCCAATGTAATAGGGCTTCCTTTTCAACAAACAGCAGAGTAAAAGCTTTTTTTTTTTGTACACTTGTCTCCATGTTATTTTTCCTTTTTGACACAATGAATAGCACAATTGTCCTCTTCTAGTGATTTCAGAAAGTAAAATTTTAGCTTATTAAAGACGATCTACAGTTTAACTTATTACACAAACCCAATTGAAATAATTAAAGTGTTATTTTTCTATTCTTAAGAGACTTTAAGTGTAGGCTCTTTTTTTTTTGTTATTTTGGGGGTGCGTAGGTGTGTGTGTGTGTGTGTGTGTGTGGTGGGGAGGAGAGTTCCCGGTGGCGCACATGGGGCCTTATAATTCGGGGACTCAGGTCCTTTATTCATCAGGCATGCATTCCAGTCCTTGAGCTACTTCCTCAGCCTCCAGAATTTAGGTTGTTTTTTTCTTTTATAATTAAAAAAAAAACCCAAACACTCTCTATCTTTGTTAGCTTAACTTCTATGTCCTTATTTAGAGATAGGGAAATAACAATGACAATCATAATAAAATGTTTTTCCAAAGTTTATTGGGAGTTTTAAATATGTGTGTAGCAAAGCAAATATTTATTTTTAATTTCTACAGATAAAGAAAGTAATTCACTCAAAGTTTATATTGGCTTAAATCAGGTCCTTGTTTGTATATTAGTGAATAATTTGATCTTTTCCTTTCTATTGACCCAACCTGATTGTTTCATCAGTACATCTCTTTCTTCCCGCCTACCTCTACCCTACTGTTTTGAAGATCTCTTTTTCAGTTCTGTTTGGACAGCATTTACCATTGTCCTCATCATGTTCTTTTAAGCCTCATGCAGTGCAGTGAGGATTACGCTAAACATTCTATGCAGTTCATCTAAGAAGCAATAAAGAAAGTTATCAAATAAAATTAAGCAAAAACATCAAGAGACTTATTTAAACGATTAAAGCTTTTGAATAAAGGTACAAATTTGATAGAATACCGATATGGAAGCAATAAAACCTTTTAACTGCATTTGCATCCTAGATTACAATCCACCTAGAAACAATCTGTGATAGAGTGAATCATATTTACTTGTTGACTCATAATCTGGGTAAAAAGTTTTTCCTTTCCTGTCGTTTGCTGATTGCCCTAGAACACTCTCTGCCTTTCCAAGCAAGCAGGCTCCTATGGTAACAAGCCAGCTAAATGGACCCCGTTGCCAGGAAAGCTTCGTGAAACAAAACCAAAACAGGGCAGACAGGAAGACAGGGGCTTCCCCAGTGGTTGAATTGAGAGGTGTTAGGGGAAGCATAAAAATACAATGATTGAACAGCTCATTCTAATGTTTTTACATGGAGAGTGATAATCTCAGCACTGAATGGTGCATCTTTCCCCTGTTCCTAGTCTGATTCAGGTAAGCACATGTTTCTAGGACATGTACAATAATTTGTCAGTTTTTTTGAGAATTTGCTGTTTACTAGGAATTTTACATTTATTTGCAATATATATTTTTGTAGCGGTATCAGGAATCCAACTCAGAGCCTTACATATGAAAGAAAGAAAGACATTATCTCTGGACTAAGCCACACTCCCAGCTTTAAAAAAGTCTTGCAGCCACCTAACTTCAAGGGAAATAGTGATAGACGGCTTTTACAAGTTCTTTCAAACTGAATCTAATTATCAGATCTCCCCAGTTACTCTGTTTCCACCTGCGTCCTTCAGTCATGTAGTACAAAGAACAATCCACTTTATAATTTTAACACACTTGTAAGTATGTAGTTATCATGATTCTTAAAGTTTAAGGTTCTTGCTATGATGGCTTATAGAATGGGGCAGGGACCATTTCTGGGTGACTTGTCAACCTCAAGTCCAGCAGAGCAGGGCTCAAAGAAGTGCAATTGTACACATCTACATGACCAGGTGTCGTTCCACCAAACAGTACTCCCTAGATACTCCTTTGACTTTCAGACAAAGCATATAGACCTTCTCTACTTTTGGCTGTAAGTCACATTTCAGTAGTTAAAAAGGAGAACTCTCTCCTTTTTATTTGAAGATGCAAAGGTTTACTCTCTTCAAGCCACACATGTTGTATAATAAGTACATAAATGATACAAATCATGACAGAAATGACTTATATGGTATGGTGCATTCCTAACACTGATTTGTATACTTTTTAGGCAAAATCTTCTCTAAACTTGTACTTACCATATTTGATGATTTTTTCTAATATAATTGATAACTTATTAGTTATATTGTAGACAAGTTAAGAAGCTGGTTTTAATCTTTAGCTTGGTCCTTGGCAAGATCTGCTCAGTTATTTTCTTTCCAGTTGGTAGTTTGGAAGTCCCAGCAGAATAGCTTATGGCTGGCAGTCAATTAGTTGTGAATTTATTTTTAATCTTTAGAAAATGTCCCTAGTGAGAGGCACAGGATGCATCATAATTACCATCCACTACTATCTCTTCAACTCCCCTGTGTGCCTGGCAGAGTACTGTACAAAGGAGAAAAAATATAGATATATCCCCAAGTAGCTGACAGAGAAAATAATAGTCATTCTTTTTTAACCATATTAAAAATAATTATTTTGTTCTGGAGGAGTGATTTTTTTAAATTTTCTGATAAAATGCTCCATGGAAAAATAATTTTAAAGACTTTACAGGGTGCCGAGTGATAGTACAGTGGCTGGGCCATTTGCCTTGCATGCCACTGACCTGGATTTGATCCCTGGCTCCCCAGATAGTCCCCTGAGCCCTGCCAGGAGGGGTCTTTTAGCACAGAGCTAGGAGTCAGCCCTGAGCATCTCTGGGTATGGGCATCCAAAACCAAAATTAAATTTAAAAATAAATAAAGTCTATTAGGAAAGAAAAAGGAATAATAATAGAGCAAACTATTGAATGGAATCCTTCAAAAACCATTAAAGTTTAGTAATTAATAGACGATGTTTATTACCAGGTGATGATAGTAGTTTGTTGTGTTGAAGATAAAAGGATGATATTATTTTGTGACATACTAGTATCTGACTCTGTTCACTTAAATGTCCAGTTACTTTTGGATATATCTCAAAATATACACAATGCATGATTATAAGGTTCTCTGACTCATTATTAAAGTAGAAATGGTATCAACCTTTTTAATGAACAGAACCCTTTTCTTGTTTTTTAACGGGAAGTAAATATCAACCTGATTATAAGTAAACCTTTCAAAATCTGCCTTCGCCTGATTTAAAATACCATTTTTCTTGCATTGACTTTTAATCTGTGAATAGAAATTCTCCTTTCAAACTTTTAATAGGGTACATGTATTTGAGAACAAATGGGCATTTTATTTTTAACAAATTTTTAGTCCTGGAATAGAAGAAAAAAGTTTGCCTACTTCCAAGCAACTACTTGGTTATTTTGTGTATAAAATACCTATAAAATTGACTGGTGAGAAGGATGAACTCTGTATGTTAAATGATATCAGAACTGCCATTATAATCTAAGGATATTTTTGAATAAAACCATCTGGGAAATAATAACTAGTAAAAAAGTTGCTCAAAAAGAAATGTACTAATAACTTGTCTCATTCTTTTTGCTCCCTCTATTTTCTTTTTTACCTCCCAGAAAAGAGGTAAAACTATTTTATTTAAGCATTGGAAATATGATATTTTTATTGTTCCAGAAAGAGAATCAAACAAAACATGTTTATAGCCGGGCAAGATGCAATAATGTGGTTGGTTCTAAGGACAATGTAAAGCTCCAGGAGCTATGAAGTTAAGAAGAAACAGTTACTAAATTTAACAAACCTAGGGAATGGGAAATAAAATCATTTCTCCTAACCAGAGGACATGATTAGGAAATATTTAGACCCACTAGACTTTTGTTTTTTTCTACCCTTTTAACTAAGAAACCCTGAGGTTCACTTATTTCATGTGGAGCTGTGATAAGATTTGTTTCAAATAGCAAATGCTATTATTTCACAAATGTGAATCAAGAGAGAGAGGAAGAAATGTTTACAACAAAACAAAGAACAAGCCCAAAGCCAATTAAAGGCTAATACATGGCTATAAATTCATTTTGTTGTTACCTTTAAATTAGACTAGTGGGGAGTTGGTGGGAGAGTATAGTGGGTAGGGCTAATTTTGTCTAATACTGATATATACAATACATAATACAATATATCAATTATATAATATAGCATATTATATTGACTTTCATGCAGCAGGTCAGAGTTCAATCCCTGGTACCACATATGAATCCCTGAGACTTGCCAGGAGTGAACTCTTATTACGAGACAGGATTAATCTATAAGCACTACTGTGATTTTATGGACCAAAAATCACACACACACACACACACACACACGCACGCACGACTAGTTAGCGGTGGCTGACAGGTGCTCTGTGTGTGTGGGGCAACAACTCTGCTCCAGTGTGACTCTGAAGTCAAGGTCACATTCTCCAGTTTGTTCAGAAAGGATTTTTTCCAGCTCCTAATTTTCTTTACTCTTTTATAATGTAATTCTTAGAGCAGGAATCTGGAGTGGCAGAAAATAAAAGAGTTCTAGCATCTGTCCGAGTAGGTTGAACTACTGACTACCATTAATCAACATGTAAACTTGTATCTGTCTCTTTAACTCTCTGAATCCCAATTTTTGTAATGAATGCCAAGCCATCAATGGAGCAATATTTGCATGGTAGGCATTCCAGATGGAGAGGAGATAAATCTGATTTAGAGCTATGGTTATTATTCAGTGTCGGATGCTTTCATGAATTAGGACCTAAAGTTGAATCCCAACATCATGTGGAACCCAGAGTAGCATTGTGTGTGGCCCTGGAGTTCCATATGCATCACCCGTGCCTGACATTGAATTGCCCAATCTGGTAGGGCCACTATCACTTTGAGTGTCCCCTCTGTCCCCTGAGCACTGCTTGAGAAGTCTCCTTACAAAAGAGGAAAAGAATTGTTGAAAACCTCTCTTAGATGGGGAAAGAAATAGACATTAAGATTCAGGAAGTCCCCAAAGAAGCAAAAAAATTAAAAAAAAGCCCCATACAGAGACACATTTTGATTAAATTATCAAGAAGAGAACTTCTGAAATCTCAGGAAGACATATAACACTTTCAGTAGATTTTCCAGCAGACACTTTGCAGGCCAGAAGGGAGTGGGATGATATATTCAAAGTACTGAAAGGAAAAAAACCTTCCAGTCAGAATACTGTACACAAAAGTTGTCCTTTAGAATTGGAGAGCAGATAGTTTTTCAGAAACAAAAACTGAAGAAGTTTATCACCACTAGATTGAAATTATATGAAAAGTTAAAGAAAGTTCCTTTTTTTTCTTTTTGGTTCACACCTGGCGATGCACAGGGGTCACTCCTGGCCCTGCACTCAGGAATTACCCCTGGCAGTGCTCAGGGGACCATGTAGGATGCTGAGAATCGAACCTGGGTTGGCCGCGTGCAAGGCAAACGCCCTACCTGCTGTGCTATCGCTCCAGTCTCAAAAGAAAGTTCTTTAAGTTGAAACAAAAAGCATGCTTTTTTTACATGAGAACATAAAAGAATATTCCCTATGATATTATCCTTTTTGGTTTTATAATACTTTTATGCTTATTATGAGATTATATTATGCTATATTATAATAATATAATACAATAGCATCATTATTATAATTTAAAATATTAGGATTGTTATAATTATTTTAGGATTATTATAGAACCATATAAGATAAGAATAGTACAAGGAACCGATTAAAAAATTTTGGTTTTGGGTCATACTCAGCAGTGCTCAGCACTTAGTCCAGGCTCTGAACTCAGGGCTTACTCCTGGTGGGCCCTAGGGAGTTTTTACATATGGAGTGCCAAGGGATTGAACCTGGGTCTTGTTGCATGCAAAGCAAGTGCCCTATCTGCTCTACTATCTCTACAGTCCCTTGATCAATTCTTGAAGAAAAATCTGAATATACCACGGGGAAAGAATGCTATCTATAATAAATGTTGGTTGGAAAATTGCATAGCCACATACTAAAGCATCATTGTCACTGTCATCTCGTTACTCATCGATTTGTTCGAGCGGGCACCGGTAACGTCTCTCATTGTGAGACATTGTTACTGTTTTTGGCATATTGAATATGCCACGGGTAGCTTGCCAGGCTCTGCCGTGTGGACGTGATACTCTCAGTAGCTTGCCGGGCTCTCCGAGAGGGGTGGAGGAATCAAACACAGGTCAGCTGCATGAAAGGCGAACGTCCTGCCACTGTGCTATAGCTCCAGCCCATACTAAAGCATGAAATTGAAATATTACATTCTATTAAAGTCAACTAAGAATGGTCCAAACACCTGAGTGTAAGACCTAAAACCAATAAAAGCCTAGAGGAAAACATGGAAGGACGTTTTTTGATACTGGTTTTGGAAACTATTTTTGTTTTTTTTTAAAAAATTTGACACCAAACTCAAAGGCCGCCAATAAATGAAGAGTATATTTTTTAAAAAGCTTACACAGAAGAAGGGAAATGATAAAGAAAAAGGAACTCTATAGGATGAAGAAAATTTTTTACATCCAATATATACAATAACTTATCCAAAATATATATAAGGAGTAGGCTAGAGTGATATAAGCAGGTAAGGTGCTTGCCTTACACATGCCTGATCTGGGTTTGATCTCTGACATTCTACATGGTGCTCTGAACCCCACCTAGAGTGATCCCTGAATGCAGAGCTAGGAGCAAGCCCTTGGCAAAGCTAGGTATGGACCTCTTAAACAAAACAAAATACACAAGGAATTCATAGTACCTAATAGCAAAACAAAATGAAGCAAACATAACCCATAAGCAATGAGACCCTAATCAATAAAAGGATGGAATTAGACTTTTAGTGGTGATCTTAATTTAGTATATATATGTATATATGTGTATATATAGTACATGATATATATGTTAATTTAATGATACTACCTGGAGAATAATTCCATAATGCAATGTTGCTTCAATAAAACTAAGTATCACTTGTATCACTTGTCATCCCGTTGTTCGTCAATTTGTTCAAGCGGCGCCAGTATGTCTCCATTCATACCTATTGCATGCTAGTGTAGCCCAATGGCATCTGCTCACTCCAGGAATACGAAGAGCGTCAAACTGCTCATTCAGGGTCTTGACAAAGAAATCTCACCATCTTGTAGGTGGGCGACCACAGAACTAGGTAATAGGGAACTTTGTGACCTTGGGCTATAGGCTCAACGAGACCCGGGAACAGAGATCCTCTGCCTGCTTCTACCAATCTCCAGCGACCCAGGGGTCACACCCATAAGACCCACCCTGCCAGCCCCAGATAAATTCCTCATTGGCCGACCTCCACTACCCAGGTGCTACCACACTCCAGACCGCTTTCCCGATGCTCAGGCCAAGCCTCACGCATGAGTGAAGTCACACAGAACCAGGCAATATGGAACTTTGTGACCTTGGACTCTAGACTCAACAGGACCCTGGGACAGAGATCCTCTGCCTGCTTCCACTAATCTTTGGGAACCCAGGGGTCACACCCCATAAAACTAAGTAAATAATTTTAAAAAATCAGTGACTTTTAGCAATTCAGTGTATACCACGATTACCATAGTCTTGTATATTTAAAAATTTCTGAGGTCTTAAGTGGTCCTACTACAAAAGTTATGTGATGAAAGTGTTAATTATCCGTATTGTGATGGTAATTTTGCAAAAGACATTGCATCAAGACATTCAGTGTACATCTTCAATGTATATAATGCTGTACATTCATTTCAATAAATCTGGGGAAAACTGATCAAAAGGCCCAAATACACATTTTCCTAAAGAAGCTATGTAATAGTCGATAGAAAACTGCTCAGCATCACTAATCATTTGAAAAATGCATATCAAAACCACAATGAGATATCAGTTTCTACTTGTTAGGATGATTATTACTGAAAAGAACATACAGTATTGATAACGTAAAGAAAGAAATCCTTACACAGTGTTGGTGGAATACAAAGAAGCACATTTATTGTGAAAATAGCATAAAAATACTGAAGAAAATAAAAATTGAGACTGGAGAGCTAGAATGATGTGTAAGGTGCTTGTCTTGCATTCATCTGGCCTGAGTTTGATCCCTGGGATTGCGTATGGTCACACCAGCACTGCCAGGAATGACCCTTGTATAAATTTGTATAGTTTATACAAACAGGAGTTTGTATAAATTATAAGGATCTGTGTATAAAATAATAGCTATGGCTGATAATACGGTATTGTGAAATAGAAATATGTTAAAATAACAAATTAAATAGTATTACTTTTCCCTCTAAAATGGTAGATATGTAAGGTGATGAATATGTTAATTAACTTGATGGGGAGATTTCCTTATATGGAATGATAATATTTTATGATTAAAAAATTATTTTCCTCCTTCCTCTGCCATAATTGTCTGTTGGAGTCCTATTATCAGATATATTTGTATCAAAAATATTTGTTTGATTTAAAATGTAAAATGTTTTCTCTGTGAGGTCAGAGAGTTATAATACAGGAATTAAGTTGCTTAACTTGCATATAGCTGATGCCAGTTTTATCCCTGGCATCATATAAGTACTTAACAGTACTGTTAAGAGTGAGTTTTCTCTGAGCACAGATTCAAGAGTAGCCTGAGCACCAAATATCACCCAAACATTTTCAACACAGGAAAAATTAACATATTGCTCATAAATAATGATGATAATCAACAAAGCAAATTCACTCTATTTTCCTGAGGTCTTATTTTCTAATAGTCATTGTTTATACTATTAGAGCATATATTCATTAAATACTGTGTATTTTTATTTTCAGCCTCTGTTTTGTCATTTTACAAAAACATATTGGTAGTTTGTCATCATCTGATTAGATTTTGAAATTCAGGGGGCAGCTTATTATTCAGTTTTGATGTAATATTCTGAATCTCAATTGCTTCATCTCTTTTAAAATATTTTGGATTTTAAAACTATGCTACTAGCAGCATCTTCTTAAAACTATTAAGATTACTTGAGTGTTGAATAGCTTTCTTGATCTTGCTTTACATGTGCTCTTATTCTTTTTAGTGCATATCTTAGAGGACGTGTTGCTCTTTAGGTTTGCATACATAGCAATATGTTTTAGAGGACCTCTGTTTCAGCATTTTATGTTCAAATTTTGATAGCATTTTTGAATACATAGTGAATAATATAAAATGATTTGAGAATTACTTATGAATAAAATATTATTTCTATATATTTTCTGCTTCTTATCTCCAGAAAGTTATATATTCTTTCACCACATAAACATTAACTATGCAATTAGAAATAAGGGTAAAAAGAGAAGGTAAGGTGGAGAAATGTAATATTAGACCAATAGCCTATGTTTTACTCAGGATTTTAAACTTTGTTCAGATAATTTATCAGTTTTTAGTAGAGTAATAAAGAATTGGATTTAGGATCATTAGTTCCCATAATGAGATTCCTTCCTTTAAGCAAACCCCTTCTTTTAAAAGAAAAGTAAAACGTTAACTCTTAGAAATCATTATGCAATAACTAAGAGAGCAATAAAATTTTATAGGAGTTGGACCAAATCCAGTGACTTTCTGGTTTGCAAAAAGTTCAGTAAAAATTGAGTAAGTATCTCACATAATTAGAAGTTTAAGTAATAGAATGCGAGAGATGAAGAGATGAAAATATATCTGGCATATTTTGCATATAGAAGAATTTTTGGTGATGCCTTAGATTATAGTCCTGTTAATTTTAAACATATGTAGAATATCATAATTACAAGATGTACTTCAAGTTAAAAATTTATAATGCTAGGACTTCTGTGTTTAGCATAAGTTGGGAAATATTATCTTTAATATTTTCTAACTATTCTCATGTGATGCTTAGAAAGAAACCTCCCAGCAGAGTAATGTGGACAACCCCTAGTTGTGTTTAGTTCTTGCATACTGCTAAGAATTGGGTATGTTATGTAAATGATTCATTTGATTCTTTCACTTATGCGTGACATAGGTGAGAAAAGTGATGCATAAAGAACTTATATAACTTGCTGAAGGTCACAGAACTAGCAAATTGTGAATCCTGGATTTGAACTCAAATTTATATGCCTCTGGAGCTGTGTGCTGTGTTTTCTAAAAGTCATGTTATTTATTCTGGGAAGGTGAAAATATAAAGGCAATCCATTCCTGTTCAAGTTAAGTCTCAGTCAGAGGGGCTTGCTGGTGCAAATGAAGTTTTGGTCTCAATATATAATAGTTCTGAGTCAGTTGACAATCAATAGAGAACCATCTCAGATAGATGCTCGGTTGACTCTGTTTAACAAGTTCTTCTAAGTGCTCCACAATATCTGAAACTAAAGGGCATAAAAATAAATGATATAAATGAACAAATAAATAAGATGAAATCATTGAATCTTAATTCATGGGTTTTGCAGAAGGGTGGATTACACATAGCATGTATAAGTATTTTGTATATATGGCAAACAAAGTGGAAGCCCAAGGCTAGAGAATTATCCACAAAGTGACTATCTGGTGATAAATGGTGGGAGGTTCTCCAGAAGTAACAAGATAATTTGCCTTGAGTTGCATTAGGGATCTGAAGAATTTATAATTAGTCCTACTAGGGCTAGAGGCACGGTCATTCCTTGATTAGGATGACTTATTTTTGATGGGTAGCACTTTAGTCAAGAAAATTGACTTGCTCCCTAATTCAAATGATTATGATCCATAGGAACTCATAATGTTGACAAACTCTATACAAACCCTAACTCTGAAGATGGAGGCAACCATGTGCACGTATGTGCACGTAGTCAAGATAGCAGGTGGAATGACATAGGAGAGAGCTGGCTATTTAATGAGTAAGGAACGAGGTTGGAGAGTCCCTGAGTTCAAAAGTCTACTGGCAGGGTTTCAACGGCATCATCACTAGATCAGCCCTGGTTACAGTTACAGTCCTGGGTAAGCAATCATGTGCTTCCCCGTAGGGTCGCTGAGTTTAACACGCCCATTTACAACTCACAAGGTATGGTTCATGTCATATCCTATATACCGTGTATACCTATATACCGTGTATAGGATATGACATGACCCATACCTTGTGAGTTGTAAATGGGCGTGTTAAACTCAGCGACCCTACAGGGAAGCACATGATTGCTTACCGAGGACTGTAACTGTAACTGTAACTGCAACTGTAACAATCCTATATACATGACCCATACCTTGTGAGTTGTAAATTTATTATTTTGAACTTATCACTCTCTGTCATATGCTTCTTATACTTGAAGAGTGACTTACTGAGAACATAATGAGAGTTTGGCTTTCATTGCTATAGCAAGAAGTCCCTGAAGAACTCATAGCATAGGAAATTAATAAAAAAGGTGGTATTACTGGCCAGGGATAAATGACAGGTTTGATTTCTTCTTCTGAAGAATGCATGGTTCTGATTTTCTGATACCCAGGAGATTCCCCAAAGGCCCTTAAATTCTAAGATTGGTATTAAAGAAATAGCAGCATTTTTTGTATTAGAATATAAAATATGAACTGGATGTTAAAGGAAACATAAGAAATCCCACTCCTTTCCTTCCCCTTAATTGTTGCTTTTGTTGAAATGATAGAACTTAGGGTCTCATACTCACAAGGCAGGCAGTTTTCCACAACAATACCTTCTTATCCCCCACCGCCATGAGTGTTGTTTTTGGAGGGCAGCTGGGAGGGAATGGAAGTAAGAAGAGCAAAATTTAAGAACTAGGGCAATTCCAGTACTTGAGTCCCATTCTTGTCATTTTTGGTGATTCTGGCTGGAGCCATAGCACAGTGGGTAGGGTTGCACTCGGCTCACGGGGGTTCGATTCTCCCATCCCTCTTTGAGAGCCCAGCAAGCTACCCACACTGCAGAGCCTGGCAAGCTACCCGTGACTGTATTCAATATGCCAAAACCAGTAACAACAAGTCTCACAATGGAGATGTTACTGGTGCCTGCTCTAGCAAATTGATGAACAACTGGATGACAGTGCTCCAGTGCTCCAAGTGTTAAGGCGACTGACCTCGTTAGATAGAGGGAGATACTCTTGTGAACCCTGTGGTATAATATGATTAGAACACTCCTTCTAGTATCTCATCTTGAAGACCCTTTAGTAGTTTAGCTTATTCAGACATAATAGCAAATATTCAGGGCTGGAACTATAGCACAGCGGGTAGGGTGTTTGCCTTGCACGCAGCCAACCCGGCTTCGATTCCCAGCATCCCATAAGGTCCCCTGAGCACCTCCAGGTGTAATTCCTGAGTGCGGAGCAGGAGTAACCCCTGTGCATCTCCAGGTGTGACCCCCCAAAAAAAAGCAAACAATAAATTAAAAAAAGCTTCTTGTGATTCATTCTTGTCACCTAGGAAAGCCAAAAAGGCACCTAGGTACCTAAAGGGCTGGAGAAGGGGCTTGCTTAATCGTAATCTGGGAAGGCAAATGGAGTAGCTTCATGCACCTTGAGAGGTTGAAGGAGGAAAGACATGACTCCTTCCATTACTGTACCCTAGAACTTAACAAGAGTGAGGCAGAGCAGTCTGTATGTAGATCATCTATGTTAGGGGACGATGGGTGACTGGAACATAGCTGTGGAAAGAAAGACTTGAAATTGTAACACTCTTGTCCATCAATGTCTTATTTTCTTTGTGAAATCAGTGATTAAATGAAACTATTTTTTTTATTTGTGAAATCATCTATTTGAGTCTCTTATGGTAATTATTTTATGCTATTAGGTGGGAGGCAGGTATACTCAGGGCATGAAGAAAGATTGCTTAAAATTAAAATGATGTTCAGTTTAAACTCACTTGACTTTTGAATCTAATTTCATTTAACTTCCCATCTTATATATTGTTCTGACCTATCCTTGGATTCTGAAGTGATTGAATTCAAATGATTGAATATATCTTGTGGATAATGCAAAGAACTTGGGGTAAGGGGAGGTTGGCAAATCTGAGCAAGATGAACCCTTTTATTCTCTTTATGTCATGTGATCTGTGATATTTCATTACCTTCATACTCTAGTTAACCTCATAAAAAAATTACTGCCTAACCAGTTTAGCCAGGCCAGCCTCCAGGAAGTTACTTTTTCCCCCTTTAAAACCATAGATTATTGACCACATTTTAAAAGAAGAAAATCAGCTCCTTGCCAAGGGACTTTATGACTAGGTTACTAGCCAATAAACCTATAACTATAAAAAAGAGTTGTTCCACACCTTTATTGGGAGAGCAGTGGAATGACCAGTCAACACAGTACAGTCATTATTTTATCCTCACAAGATTAACACTGGCAACAATGGAAAAATTCCTCCTCTGCCATAGAACATTTTTACATTTTACTTAATTTCTCTGTGGGCTGCCTGAGAAAAATACCACTTCAAACTAAAGAACATTTAAAATAAGCACATTGACTAAATAGAATGTCTCTGCAAGATCATATATTTCACCTTTCAGAAAATAGCTAGACACAAAATGTTGGGTAACTCTATCATTGAAATGTTGGCTCAGAAAAGAAGAAAATCATAGAGACTGTGGAGAAAATGAACAACTTTTTTCCTTCTCAAGAAATTCCATCCAGACTTTTGTCTATTTTCATGAAGCAAAAGTATCTGTCCTGTATTTTAGTTTATCATGTGTGAGTACTTCTCTCCGTGTTTCAGTTTATCAAGCATGAAAAATAGCAACAATAAAGATAAGGGAGTGTAATAACTACTGTGTATACTTTAAGATTAAGTCTTAGACCAAGATTGCTTAATTTTCTAGATGAAGAACAAAGATTTCTGTGAAAAGATAAAGCCATTAAAAAGGGTGGTGCAGAGGCTGGAGAAATAGTACCTGGATTAAGGAACGTGCCTTGCATGTGTCAACCCTGCTGATCTCTGACTCCACATGGTCGTCCAAGCATTGCTGAGTGCGGCACTAGAGAACTAAAGTACCACCAACGTGGTCCAAGTAATCCCTGCATCTCAGAGCCTGAGCAGCAGAGCATTTATGAACCCTTGGATTAAACCACTAGCCAGTGGGCACTGTTTGGAGTTAATATAAAGGAATTTTAGGAATGTCTCTTAGATACTATGCTTGATCCTAAATTTTCTTACCGTATATATATTTCAGATATTAAATCAGAAACAAGTTTGATATAGCTTATGGGAGAAGAAATGGGTAGGACCTTGAGGGGCTTCCTTTTCTCTCTAGTTTAATTTTACTTTTTGGGCCACACCCAATGGTGCTCAGGGCTTACTCTTGGCTCTGCACTCAGGGATCATTCCTGGTGGATTTGGGGACCATCTGGGTCTGCGGTGGGGATCATAACTTGGGTCAACCACATGCAAGGCAAGGGCCCTACCCACTCTACTATTGCTCCTGCCCCTCTTCCTACCTTTTAAGACACTTTATTTCTGGGGCCTTGTAATATTCAACTAAAGAAGGAATACAGCCAAAACAAAAGTTCAGGTCTGAAAACCTGATGTAACATAAACTTTTATATTGGCATTTCCAATCTAAATATTTACATATCCAAATGGATATTGCATATATTCTTTCAGTTCGTCTACACAGAAATGGAGCAAAAATTAAACATGTAAGAATGCAAGAGAAATATTGTATAGAACTGAGCTTCCAATGGTGGGGACAAGTGAGTGGGAGGCAGAGAACGCTCAGGTGGAGGCTATGGTTCTGGACTATTGTGTGCATAAGACCCTATCACTCACATTTTTGTAAATCATGGTGCTTAAAAGAAAAAAAAAACTTTGAAAAGTCAGATGTTTCCTTATTTAATTAAAAATGATAGCAACATTTGCTGAACATCTGATTTGTTGACATGTTTATCCCACATATGCTATAGCAAAAATTATTTTAAGGAATTTTAAGTAATAATAATAATAATAATGAACATTTAAGATATTTTTCTTTAAATGATCTTACTAAGGCAAATTTTGGAAAACATAGAGCCTAAAAAGATAGAAGTAGATGAGATCAGGCACGTTCAGGGTGGTATGGCTGTAGCTTTTGCCCAGATAAGATCCGGAGCTGTGGTGTGAGAAACAGACCCTCTGCTCCTAAAGACTATGATTGAGAGGTTTTCTAACCCATTTGGGCACCCAGAGCGGCTTCTTGCAGAAATGCATCTAGATTGTGAACTGAGCTACAACCTCGTGCCACTCGGGGAGGGACTTTCCCTCTCTGCCCTGTTTTTCTGAGTGGAAAATGGCGGTGGTGGCAGCATCCATGTGGCGAGAGCCACCCTCTAAGACCCCAAACCCAGAGGTAGGACTTTTTAGTGACGTAGCCCATAGGTGGTCCTGGGAGGGTGGGCATTACCGGCACGCCTTCCGCCCAGATAAGATCCGGACCCTCTGCTCCTAAAGACTATGATCGAAAGGTCTTCTAACCCATTTGGGCACCCAGAGCGGCTTCTTGCAGAAATGCATCTAGACTGTGAACTGAGCTAAAATATCAGAAACCCAAAACCGAACTCAGAGTCTTCACTCTCAGCAATGAAAAGAAATTATTAAATGATGCCTTTTCAGCAAGTCTGATTGTTGGGGGAAAATTCCAAACAATAATAGTGAGTTCTCTATCGAAATATTGAATGTATTCAAAGTATAGAGAGAATAAAGTGAAGATCATTAGCTACTTAGGTGGGGGAAGGGTTCTTGGTGGTGGAACACATGTGCACTGGTGAAGGGATGGGGGTTTAATCAGTATATGACTGAGACTTAAACCTGAAAGCTTTGTAATCTTATTCATGGTGATTCAATAGAATAAAAACTTAAAAAAAAAGATAGAAGTAGATACATTGCAATATTCTACCCTTATCTTGTTGCCTTTGTTTTTCAGCACTGGACAGCACTATGACCTCTTGCATGCAGTGATGATGTAATTATTTTCAAGACTGAAAAATTTTGAAAATGCTTTTAGTAGAAAGCATTTTGGTTATGCATATATGTCAAAAATCAAATTAATACAGTGGTGTCTCATCATGTTTCAAAATATACAAAATATTCTAAAGTAATTTCTAGTAGGGCTGGAGTGACAGCACAGCGAGTAGGGCATTTGCCTTGCATGAGGCCGACCCAGGTTTGATTCCTCCGCCCCTCTCTAAGAGCCTGGCAAGCTACTGAGAGTATCTTGCCCCCACGGCAGAGCCTGGATAGCTCTCTGTGGCATATTCGATATGCCAAAAACAGTAACAACAAGTCTCACAACGAAGCCATTATTGGTGCTCGCTTGAGCAAATCAATGAGCAACAGGATGACAGTGATACAGTGAATTTCTAGTAAAAAAAAGAACTCCTCTGAAGAAAACTTTGTAGTAGTAATATATAGATGAACAAAAGTTGTTCGACAAGGCCAATCTAACTAGATGTAAAAAAATTCTTTCGGGGCTGGAGTAATAGCACAGTGGGTAGGGCGTTTGCCTTGCATGTGGCCAACCTGGGTTCGATTCCCAGCATCCCATGTAGTACCCTGAGCACTGCCAGAAGTAATTCCTGAGCACAGAGCCAGGAGTGACCCCTGTGCATTGCCGTGTGTGTCCCTAAAAGCAAAAAAAAATTCTTTCATTTTTTCTGATCCCACAAAGAGCATACACACCTTGAGTGAGTATACTCCTGGGGAAGTATGCTGGCAAATCTACTCTTTGCATATCCTCCTTGAGTAAAATGTCAAGTCTTCAGTAGTTTGATGAAGAGAGTGGAACATGAAAGTAAGAAAAATGTGTAATGGCTTATTCCGTCTTTTCTTCATCTGTTTTTGGACAAACACTTATCAAACATCTAAAACTTGTTCTGCTTCATGTAAGTTCCACTGTGAATGGCAATGATAAAGAATAGGATGTGTGCCAAGGCAGAAAGGAAAGTGATCCAGAAAGAGAGATTGGGTTGATGCTGTTCATGACACACTGTCAAATTAAATTATGATAATGAAATTGTTCATTTAGTTCATGGATCTTTTAAGGTTTTACCTATTTTGAGTAAATGCTTTTAACTTGTGAGGTATTATTATAACCTCCCTTTTATGATTAAGAAAACTGAATTCAAAGATTTAATGTGCCCATAGTCACACAGAATATAGGGAAGAGTTAGGATGTGAATTATAGTTAGTCTTGTTGTCGGATTTTTAACTAAGATGCTACACTATGTTGAGAAATAGGACCAGGCAATCATGAGCCTTTCAGTTCTGAGACTTAATTTTATTAGGTCATTTCTCTTTCTGCTAAGGATGCTGATAAAAATACCTGCCTTAAAGGGGTCTAGTGAGGATTAAATAAGGTTTAATAAAATTCTGTGGAGCACTTAGAAAAACTTGCTAAGCCGAGCCAGCTGAGCATCTATCTGAGTTGGTTCTCTACTTATTGTTACCTGCCTAGGGATCTTTATATATTCAGATCAAAACTTTACTTGCACCAGCAAATACATGGGATATTGTTTCAAAGAACTAGGATGTGCTACATAATATTGCTGGAATGCATCACATTTAACAGGAAATATAAACTAAGTTTTAAACAAATGAAAGCTTAAATATCCACCGTATTTCAATAACCACACCCCTACCAAGAATTATCAGGTAATATCAACCATGACTAAATGAGTGAACACAATTCTTTGAGAGGAAATTGAAAATTTGAATGAGGGGGATGATGAGGACATGGTAGGGATGCTATGATCCATGTAACCTTTGTTCAGGGATCTCTCTGATAATGTGTGTGTAGCTTGGTTCTAAACAAAATGCCTGCCCTCAGGTACTCGAAGTCTATGATTATAAAGCATGACTCATGAAAGGTTTAAAATCTTCACTTCACTGGATTCTATTATTTCCTTGAAACACTATTCAAGAAGCAAAAATTATTTCTCCTGTCTAGAAAAGGAGTTTGACATCACATAATTTGAAGGACATTTAAAGTGTCCCATAAGTAGATTATGTAGTCAAGACTGAAACCTGGGCCTTTTCCTGTAAAGAATCTGATTCTGGAAAATCAAGCTGGCTCATATAATAATAACAATGATTAATAATAACAATAAACAACTGAGCACTACTTTAAACAGATACTATTTTTGGTATCTTGCTCACATAAATGAGCATATTCAACCTTGAAATCACCTCCCTCAGGATTTGCCATTTTCCACTCTGAAATAGCTGTCTAGCTTTTGACACATATTCTTGAACTTATATTGCTTCTTTATGGATATTTAGACTTACAACGAGAAGCAGATGACCCCTGGTTTGAGGGAACTGACTTGACATGAAATTCACTTCACACTGGTCTGAGGGGAGAAGTGGAAAAAATTGTTTCTTCCTTGAAATGGAGAAAAAAGATGAACACTGTCTATAGGTTGGAATCTGCTTCTGGAAATCCTATTTTTATGTTCTTTTGGTACAGTAGTACCTGTCTAGATGCTTACAAACAGATTTCAAGGAGAAGTTGCCTTCAATAATCTGCCGTTTTCACAGTTATGATGTGAGAGAGCTAAAATGACTCCATACCCTGATACACAAGGGTGGATTCAGGCTAGAACATAAATAGCTTGAAAATAGAATGAGTAAGTTATGGTATTCAATTGCAAACCTGACATCTGATACTCTTTAATGTGATTGGTAATAATCTTTAAATGGTTTACTCTGTGTGTGTGTGTGTGTGTGTGTGTGTGTGTGTGTGTGTGTGTGTGTGTGTGTGTGTGTACCATACCTGACGGTGCTCTGGGGCTATTCTTGGCTCTGAGTTCAGGAGAGACAATTGGCAGTGCTTGGGGGACCACAGGTGGTACCAGGATTTGAATTACAATCAGCCACAGCCAAGAAAAGTCCCTTATTTCCTCAGCTTTCTCCTAAATCTTAAACGTTCTTTTGAAAAGCAAAATGCTCGGTCAAGGAGAAAGCTGAGAATTGATAACAATTAGTCATAAGGATAGTGGAAGTTAAGAAATAGATTCTTGGAAATTTATCTGAGGCCTTTAGAAGTGCAAAGGTTACAGATCATATTTAATAACAATGATTTTCAAAAGTCACTTATTCAAAAGTGAAATGATTGCAATATTGGATCTTTCTTTCACACTAATTCCTAATCCTTGAACCCTAAGACTCCAGTTATGAATTCAAACCTTAATATCTGGCTTAAATGGCCTGATAACTCACGCTTTTTCAGTCAGTAAAGACTGATGAATCACATATCCATACATTCAGGAACAAAAGACATGTTTTGAATCTGGAGAACTAACATGTTTTAACTAAAAATTTTTAAAAAATGAAGTTACATTGTGCTATAACATTATATAAGTTTAGCATGTATCATTAACATGAAAATAAATATAGAATTAGACTTTTATTAGTGAAGTTAATAATTTTTTTGGATGGTGTCACAAAGCAGTGCTCACAGGGTCTAGAGACCATTTGTAGTGATGGTTGGACAGCAGGGCCAAATCGTTCTTTTCTAAATCCCAGAATTACAGAGCTGCTTTGACCCTGCAGTGCTGGAGACAAGAAGATGCATCAGAGCTAAGCTGACAGATCTCAAGAGGCTCCAAGTTCCAGCCAGTGGTGTTTGGGGGGGAAGGGGCATGAATAGGAATAAACAGGGGTCCTGTGCACTCAAAGGATGTGTCTCCAGTGCTTGTGCTATTGCTCCCCCCTGCCCCCGATCAAATATCATGTCAAAATTAAGCTTAGTTTATTCTCATTCCCAGGTTTTGTATATGAGTATATGTGTGTGTGTGTGTGAGAGAGAGAGAGAGAGAGAGAGACAGAGACAGAGACAGAGACAGAGACAGAGACAGGACAGAGACAAGAAAAAGAGAGTGACAGAGACAGAGAGAAAGAGAGAGAGAGAGTATGTGGTCTATAAGGTTAATGTAGGTATGGGTTGGGGTAGGAGAAAGTCTAGTTCTTCATGTTAGGGATACACCTTTCTTTCTTTGAATCTAGCATTTTTTTTTTATAAATTTTATTGAATCACCATGTGGAGGGTTACATAGTTCTCTCAGGATTATGTCAGTTATACAATGCTCAAACACCCTTCCCTTCACCAGTGCCCATATTCCATCACCAACCACCCCATTATACCTCCCGCCCCCTCCCGCCTCCCCAGTCCCCGCCCTTGAAAGTGATAAATTTCACTTCGTTTACGCTTTATCTTGGTTACATTCCATGTTTCAACACATAACTCACTATTGTTGCTAGGGCTTCCCCCCAAAAAAGAAAAGACAGTCCTACTGTCAAGGAAGCATTTGATAGCTCTCCATTGCTGAGAATGTAGAGATATTAAGTCCCGCTGTTTGTTACATAACTTTTCTATTCCCCCCCCCCCTCGTCCCGTGCCACCGAGTTCACGCCTGTTTAGTAATCACCACGCTGCCTGACAAAGGGAAAAAAAAAAAAACGAAAAAGATGGTTATTTCCCGTCATCAGCCGGCGTGGGGCTCTGGCTTAGTTGATAGTCTGGTAGAATGTCTGCCAGCAGTTTCTGGAACCAAAAGTAATACGCTGGTATCGGCCCCAGCTTGAGGTTCCACCAGCGTCCCGCTGTTCCAAGTACATAATAATTTATTCCCTTGAATCTAGCATTTAATTTAATTTCCCCAGAGGTACATTTCTTCTTACTAGTTGTGTTCCTGAGAAATCAAAGCAAGAGATTAATCACATTTTATGCTTTATTTATTTAGAGGGGTTTTGGATCACACCTGGTGGTGCTAAGGGGCTACTCCAAGTTCAGTGTTCAGGGGACTGTGAGAGGGTGGGGATTGAACCCAAGTCTCCAGTGTGCAAAATATACATTCAACCCATTGAAGTATCTGACCCAATCACATTTTTAAATTGTGATTAAGATCTTACCAACATTGAAAGAGAGAAGGGTGGAAAGAAATAGAAAACCTTGTTTTGAAGTTTTTGAAAAAAAAAAAAAAAAGAAAGTACTTGCAGTGACTAAGCTTTGATAGTTGGCTAAGACATGAAGATATTTATTTTGAAAAATGAGATAGGTCATTTAGACTTATTCTGATATAGTAAGATTACTCTGGAGTTAAATGATGCTGGACACTGAAAATAGGTTTAATTTTTAAAAAATCAAAAGGAAAATCTCCATACATTTTGAAAATACATTTTATTGTCTAGAAGAAATTAAGCATATCCATCGTCTATAAAGACTTACAAATTAACATTTTGCTTTGTAGTTAACAGTGTTAAAATGCAGTAGTTTCCAAAGGTTCTCTTTGTAGGCAAGACTCACATTCTCTGTCGCTACATTTATGACTTGATTACATGGAGTTCTGAGTATACATGTATAGCTTTTCACTCCCAGCATTTTCCCCACCCCTCCCATCATGTGGTATTGGTTTAATTTAATTCAGCTTCTAGATGGTCTGTGGTGATGGTAACTAATCAAAGATCCTGCTTCAATCCTGGTGACTACCTTTATGACCCAGAGTTAAGTTAATCACTTTATGAGTTTCCCCTAGAGTGCATTTTCCTCTTAGTGTTGACTGTATGGGCTCCTTTGAACTTTCAGATGGTTGAAAGACTCTTGTTCGTGACTGAGGAAAAGACAGTTCATTATCTTCTTCATATGAACTAGAGATCAGGTAGATTTGATTTTGATTGTTAATTATCTTGCAAGGAGGAGTCTGGGTGGAGAAAAGATTCTAGGTCCTAATGACATCACTGACTTGTTTGAGTAACCTACTGTGATTTACGCTCTTTGCTGACTATCCAAATAATTTGAATCAATAACTTTCCTTTCTGATTTTCAAGTACTTGCTTCTAAAAAATATCCTTATATATAAATACTACAGCTTTTTTATCTTTGAGCAATGAACATAATACATCTGAAAAAGCACTTAGGAGTTCGAGTAATAGTAAGGTGGGCAGGGCACTTTGGCTTGCAGATGGCTGATCTGAGTTTAATACCTGGCATCCTAGATAGTTCTCCAAGCTCGGCTGGAAATGATCTCTGAGAGTAGAGTCAGGAGGAAGCTCCTGAGCATTGCCAGGGTGGCGCCACCAAACTAACACAAAACAAAAGAAAAAAGAAAGAAAAAAAAAGCACTTAAAAAAGATATAATACTTGGGGCTGGAGAGACAGTTCAATGGGATGAGTGCATGCTTTGCATGCAGGAGGCCTGGTTCAATCTCCAGCATCACAGATTTCTGAGCACTGCTGGGAAATGACCCTAACCATTAACCTCTAAGCAATGCTTAGTGGTCTAAAAATTGAAAAAAAAAAAAAACCCTCAAAACTTTTAAACAATGTCCTTACTACTTTTTGCAAAATCATCATCATCATCATCATCATCGTCATCATCATCATCACTGTCATTAAGAAATAAATAAGTACAAGTAAATTTTTTATTTCACATAATTTAAATTTTTGCCTAGGGAACACCTAGTAGAGAATGTTGGGAGGACCCACTTGGGTTGAAAGCTGCATGCTGAAGGTAGACTATAGACCGAACATGATGGCCACTCAATACCTCTATTGCAAACTACAACATCCAACAGGAGAGAGAACAATAGGGAATGCCCTGCTGCAGAAGCAGGGTGGGGTGGTGGGGATTGGGGTGGGGGTGGTGGGAGGGATACTGGGAACGTTGGTGGAGAAGAATGGGCACTGGTGGAGGGATGTAAACAAAATGCAAACATGAAAATTCATAAGTTTGTAACTATACCTCACGGTGATTCGCTAATAAAAATTAAAAAAAAAATTCACTTTCGGTACCAGAAGGGAGGGATTGTGTTTGCATACTTAACATAAATTTTGACTAAATCAATGATACCATCTAAATAGTTTACCAGTTAGAGTTTAAGTAATATAATATTATATTAAATATTTTACACAGCTCATTGTGTTAACTATCCTCTGAGCTATATTAACTCAATGGTTTGCAATATCTTTAAATTATGACATCCTATGGCTGGATTTTTGAGTATACAGAACTCTCAATGAGCTCACACTTGAAAGTGAGAAACAACCATTTGTGATGTAAACTAATAATTTAAAAATAAAAGCTTCCAACCCTTTCAGGAAGAAGTACCTGGCTCATATTGCAGTATGGTTTAATCAAGGAAATATTTCCAGATAACTGCATTCTTAAGAGTTGTGTAAGAGTTTGTCTGGCTGACATAAAGGGTGGGGGTGATGGAAAGATGGCATTCTAGGCAAAAGGAACAGCATGTGCAAAAACACAGTTAAATAAAGAAATCATGGCTTGTGTAAGAAAATCTAGGGAACAGAACCACCACTATGCACAGGAAGATAAAATGAAAACTTTTAGGGAATTACATTTTGCTAGGGAATAAGCTAGATGAACATATATGATCTTATTTAATTCTCACAAATGTCATTTCATGCAATAGGAACCAGAGGCTCAAATGGACTGGTGACTTGGCTATCTTTATATAGTAACTTTAATAATGGTAGAGCTATGTTTGAATATGGGTTAGTCTGGAGCAAATATTTGAACTTTTCTTGAGAAATATGCTACTATTTGGAATGTTAGGTCACATTTAGGGTGAAGTTAGTATATTACTTCAGATTTATGGAAAGCCATATAGGAGAATTGTGTTTTCTACTTAGCTGTGTGTTTACACCATGAAGGTATCTAATCACCAATTGGAGACAGCACTGAAGCCATATTTGTGATGAGAAAGTCGTGGTTCTCTTATGTGTCATATTCATCACATATAAAGCTCAAATCACCCATTAATAATTTTAGGAAATGAAGCGAGAAGAACCATGAAACTGTTGAGGATATAAAAGTTAAGGAATACTTAGGGAAAAGGTGCCAGAGATAAAGGCTGAGAAAGAGTTATCAGAAAGTTAGAAAGAAAGGGTAGAGAGATAGAAGTCAAATGAATGCATATTTTTAACTTCGAGATGGCAATTCAAAGTATCAAATGCTCTTATGGCAGAGTAGGTGAATGTTGATAGATTAAAAGCCAGTTTCTTACTAAAAGAATTATTTTTTAAAAATTCTTGTGAGAGTACTCACCTAAGAAGAGCAAACTATTTCAGGCAACATTTGTTATTCTAAATCCTGTTGGAATTTTTTTTTTGTCATTAAAGAGTAGTTTGTACAACACAAACTACTCTTGGAAACTACTCTTTGATGTCTAAAAGGAATTAAACAGAGCATTCCATTTTCCTTACT